>NC_065923.1:50315841-50671994 GCF_024586455.1 Bactrocera neohumeralis
TACCGGAGAATGAATCATTTTCGGGTATCGTAACGGGCTTCCATTGATGCTGAGAGTTTGGATGGTCAGAATTATATTATTGAAAAATAGTTGGGGCTTTCTTGTTAGTGTGACGAACGATTATATCAGCAATTTGTGGGTACCCGGGTACCCGGTTGTTAAAAGACGTCGGTAAATTTGGTTACTAGGGTTAATGAACAACACTTCTCGAATCAGCAAATTGGACTGCAAATTGGTTGGTTCCAAAGTTGTTCGAAATTTATAAAAAAAAAAGTGCGAAATTTATGTTAAGAGACCCAAGCCACAATGTTAAAAGGTAAGCTAAGCTTGCGAGGTAAAATCCGTATTCGTGACGAAACCACCTAAGTCAGGCTAACATGTGTACAAACGACACTGCCAGATTGCCATCTCTTTGAAAAGTTATATTAAAACGGTTTCTGAGCATAAGGAACGAATAAATGGTTGTTAGATTGAAACTTAAACTGATGTCCTTGGAAAACTAATAGAGACAATGCCCGATAGAATTTTCAAACTCATAACATCAAAAATAAATGTAATTAATTATAACCATTGACTATTCACTAGAAAAATATGATTACACTCCTCTTCTTTACAATAACTCATATGGGGTTAAGGGGATATTCTGGCCTAGACGCATAAATTTTAGGCATTTTTTTGAACTATGATAAAAAAAATGAAAAAAAATTTTACTATCCATTTTTTTATATGTTCTTCATTGGCATTTTAATGATATAAAAAAAATTGAAAAAAAAACAAAATTCGTCGAGATACGAGCCGGTGGAGTGGGGGCTTCAAAAAAAAAAACGGTGCGTCCTGGTTCACGTGATTTCAACCCTTGTAGAGATCTAAAACACAAAAAAAAAAGAAGATTATTCATTAGTAAGTATGTCGTTATCGGGTTGACTATTTCCAAACACAAAAAAAAAAAAAATAGCAAAATGGCGTCGACTTGAAAAAAAAAAATTTTTCGACCCGATTTTTTCGACCTTTTCGAATTTTTTAAAAATACTTCAAATCAAAATTTTTGGGTATCCAAGGCAGACACGATAGAGCATTGTATAAAGAAGTTATATACCAAATTTCAAAGGAATCGGTGCAGTAGAACTTGAGATATCATGTCAACCACCTCAAAAAAAGTAGTTTCGAGAAAAACGCATTTAGGAGACAATTCTAGGCTGTATCCCCGAAAATAAGTCGAATTTTGAAAAATCCTTCCAAGGTCATATTTTTGAAAGTCTAAACTTTCAAAATATGCAAAAAAAATCGATTTTTTTCAAAATCCTAGGCCAGAATATCCCTTTAATGAAATGTCTGAGAATTTTGAGGTTATTTTTCGAAATACCTTATTTTGAGAACAAATTATTAATGAAAATTAAGAAGTATTGACCCGATTCAATCCGTTTTTGACATTCCGGCATACTATTGTTAGGAAAGGATTCGCTCCTAATGTGATTTCAATTAAAAATGACGCCGGACCTCATTTTGACACCGTTGCTTTAAAGCTTTAACACACTTTAGTAGTTTTTACGAAAACCGTTATCTGGGAATTAAATACATACATTACATTTATTAGGTGGGGTCACGACCACTTTTTTAAGATTTTCAAATCACAACTGCTCTTCCTTAATGTGATTCGTTGTGCGAAATTTGAGTTCTGTATCTTAACTTGCGGATTATTTATGGCATTTTATATGTTTTCGATTAATGATGCTTTGTGAGCGTGACAGTGGGCTGATTACGGCCACCTACGAACCCGTCTAAATAACATGCGAACCAAGTTTCATCACGATATCTTAATTTTTACTCAGGTTACAGTTGGGTTAAACCACTTCAAGTGGTCCATCTCCGATTTTGAAAATTAGCAATTCATTAGGAAGGGGACCAGACGCATACCCCGTGATATAAATATTTCGTTAAAATTATTATTTTTTGTCAAAGTTATTGAAGGATGAAATTTAGAGGACGATAAAATTGTAAAATTATTTTCTCATAAACTAGTGGAGATAAATCGATGAAGTTTTGTGAAGTCAAAGAAAAATGTTCGTGCTATATTATAAATATTTTTTCATGAACCATTTGTTTAAATAATAATATTTTACATAATTTTTTGTTAAACAATTGAAATTTTTTAAGTGTTGTTCACGCTAAAAAAACAGACAAGTATGTGACATAACGCCGAAAATATTCACCTTTAATAAACTGCAAAAAAATTTTTGTTCATTCATATCATTCCAAAGATATTGAATTTTTGTCCCCCTAACGCTCTTAAACGTATGGAGTATCGATTGTGGCGCAGTGCGCTCGTAAACTCTCGACATCTGTGCCGCAAGAACGCATATTGCGTAACGATCGATGTGCCATTTATATTACAGGCTATGCGTTTGGTCCCCTTCATAATGAACTGCTAATTTTCAAAATCGGAGATTTTTCGAAATTTTCATGGACCACTTGACGTGGTTTGACCCAGTTTGCAGACAGAGATACGGATGAACGGACATTAGGATTTTAACTCGTCTCTCATTCATCCTAATCATTTATATATATATATATATATGTATATAACACTATATCTATCTCGATTACTTTTAAGTAATACAAACAACCGATGTGAAAAAAATACTCAGTAGTATTAACCAAGGACCTCCTCCGAATGTGCAGCTTTTTGACAGATTGATAACAACAGAAATTTTGGAACACATTCCGACAATAAAGTCCCCGAAAATTGTAAATAAAAAGAAAATATTGAATTATTCATCAATAATCAAAGTAATACCCACCAGATGTAATACACTTATACCAACGATTTCTCGGGTCTTCGGAGCACTTTTCAATTGCATTCAGCACCTTCAGCGAATTTTGTTTTATCTCTTCGATCGAATAAAAACGGGTTCCACGGAGCAACAATTTCAGATTGGGGAACAAGAAATAAAGAACACAGAGCCAAATCTGGTGACTACGTTCGTTGTTTAATGGTAATCATTGAGTTTTTGGGTTTAAATTCGGTCACTATCGTACTCTTTTTGAAAAAAAATCAGCTTTATCGGGACGAGTCGAGCAAGAAAGCGTTTCATACCCAAAATATCAACCAAAATCATTCGAACGGACTCGGGAGAGATGTCGATCTCTCTTGCCATCTCCATAACACTTACCTGACGATTTTCAAGCACTATACTTTCACTTTTTTTAAATTTTCATTAGTTGAAGAGGGCGAAAGTCGTTCATTACGTCCAGGCATGGCTTCAACGATCTCTCGACCGTCTTGGAAGACTTGGTACCACTCGTAACCTTGTGTTTTTAATAAAACTGAATCATCGTAAGCCTTTTCCAACATTCGCAATGACTCCGCACACAAAATTTGTTTAAAAATACAAAATTTTGGACAAATTCTTTGTTCGATATTTTTAGCCATTACAAAAATACCAACGCACTACTGAGGTGTACCGACTTAAGCAGCTGCTATAAACAAACTGATTAATAGATTGTGCCCATTTTTGGAAAAGTAATTAAAGATCCTTTACCCGGGCTATTTAATTACAATTTCCGGGTGCTTTTTTCTCACAAAGTATATAAGCCAAATGGACTATAAATACGGTTTTATGCTATTTTTATTTATGTGTATAAAATGAAAAATGTGTACTTTTTATGAATAACAAAAATGTATATAATATTTAATTCCAAACATACATGTACATATGTATATTTTCTTTTTATTAAGGGAAAAACGTGCGAAGAAGATGTGGACGAGTGTTATTTATTTGCGGGTACCGATTTGGGCTGCCAAAATAACGGAGACTGTATTAATACTTTAGGAAGTTTTAGGTAATATGTCAAGTTAAAATGAAATGTATAATAAAATATTGTAATTTTTTTTTAAATATTCAAATTTAAGTTGCTCTTGTCGTAACGGATTTTATGGCTCGCATTGCCGGATACGTAAAGCCGTTTGCGAGGAATCTGGCAATGAAGAACTATGTGGTCATGGAACATGCGTTTATGCGAATAACGATGCTGGTTACTCATGCATCTGTGATCAGGGCTGGACTAAGAATAAAGTAGTGCCGGAGGCTGCCTGTAATATAGACATAAACGAGTGTGAAGAAGCAACAAATCCCTGCCATAGTGAATGCATCAATTTACCGGGTAGCTTCAAATGTGCTCCGTGTCCCATTGGCTATACTGGGAATGGTCTTTTTTGCTCTGATATTAATGAATGTTCTACTGATAACGGCGGATGCAGCATTCGACCGAAAGTGTCGTGTATTAATACAGAGGTAATTTTACTCCGATATACATACATAAGTATTTTTAATTTAACTAAGTAAAAAACGTCAACCCATTGGAAAAAGTGAACGGCCGACTTCACCCAAACCATATTATTTTTAGGAAAACATATTCCAATAATATCATTGAGCTATTACATATGTACTTGTATGTATATTAACATATATTAACGGCTTAAAGCATAGCGTCTTCCAATAGGAATAACCTGATTTCGACAACTCGTGGCGGCCATGTTTGTTTACGAATTTGTGTCAAATTCTGCCAGTGTGTTCAGTTTGTTCTGTCACGTTTGGCCCTCTTCGGCGTCATAATGCTTCTCCTAAGCACGCTATTCAAATTGCGAAAATCGAAACAAATTATAATCTGCATGTTAGTGAGCCACCTTCCCGTTAAATAAAAACCGGTAATGACGGAAATATCGCTACTGTTTAGACCAGTGCTGAGCCCAATCCGAATCAACCGGTTCAACGTCGTTCTGCCTGTACAGTTGGGTCTCGCTCGTATAAGAAGCCGTTAGATCGTTTGAAGTGCTTTGCCTATTGGCTGCTGGAAATGATGGAAGCCGACGATAATTTTCATCGAAAAATCATTAACAGTCAAGTGGTCGTCAAGATCATACGATTTAACGCTTATATATTATTTTCTCTGAGCTTGTATTAAATCGAGGGCTTACGCCAATCAACCGGCAACGCGCAAAAAGCTCAAAGAAAACGTTTAGCACACTGTAACTGAAACTCCAGCGCAAATGATACACCGAGTCATCGAAAATTTGCGTAAACGTGTGCAGACATGCCATCGGATACATGGAGGCCATTCGGACGACATTTTGTTTAACTTATAAATGGCGTAAAATTATCTGCAAAACACAAAAAAGAAGAGAAACCATTTTGACCAAGTTTGAGTGTTTATTTCGTTTTAACAACACGCCGTTCTTATTGATACACCCTTTACAGGGTCCGGCACTCGAAGTGTAACCAACTTCAGACTGTTTGTCGCACTAGAATCAGCTGTTTATAAATTTGCTCAATGACAAATCGGAGTATTGTTCACAAGTGTACAAAAGCGTTTTGCCAAAAGTGAACGCAAAAAAAAGTGATCAGCGATGGAATTCAAACGTAATGGTGTGATTGCTTTATGTTTAGCTGGAAAATCACAGCTAGCAATTGTTCGTGAGCTCAAACACCTTAATGTGAATAAAGTTTTTGTTAACCGCACCATCACTCGTTACAGTGATACTGGTAGCATCGGAAAACGCCATGGAGGTGGTCATCAAAAGACTGCAACGTCACGTGAGATGGTTCGGAAAGTGAAGTAGCGACTTGAGCAAAATCCGCGACGAAGTGCCAATCAAATGGCTAAAGAACTGAAAATATCCGATCGCAGCATCCGACACATATTGAAAAATGAGCTCAAGGTCACGCCTTACAAGTTCCATAAGGCCCACGATCTCACATCGAAGTAGCAACAAGTAAGACTTGAGAGAGCGAAGTTGTTTTGCTTGGCAGAAAGCGGTCAAATTCCGAACATTGTGTTTTCTGACGAAACATTTTTTCCAATTGAGCAATTCGTAAACTCTCAAAACGATAGGGTTTACTTGACCGACCGTTCATATGAGAATCTAAGCCATCGGTTAGCCACCAGGAGGCAGCACCCGCCACAAATAATGGTTTGGGCCGCTGTCACCGCAGATGGGCGCTCTCCAATTGTTTTCATCGAGCCTGGCGTCAAAGTAAATGCAACGTATTAGGCTGCGTGGGCAAACAAACATTTCGGTCGCAAACCATGGACGTTTCAACAAGACTCAGCACCGTCTCACAAAGCGCGAGTGAACCAAGAATGGCTGAAAAACAACGTTCCGAACTTCATTACGACCACCCAATGGCTCTCGAATTCTCCAGATGCGAATCCAATGGATTATTCTCTCTGGCCATTTTGGAGAGCAAGGTCCGAAGTAAAAAATACACCAGTCTCGAGATGCTGAAGAAAGCCATTGTCCGTGAGTGGACCAAAATACCGGCAAGTGAGATCGGGCAGCTTGCGATTCGTTTTTTGACCGTCTCAAGGCCATAGTTAAGGCAAAAGGTGGTCATATCGAGCAAAAGAGAATTGGTCCTGAATTTATAGTTATTTTCACACATTTTGTACTTTGAAATAAATGAAAATAATTTTCCAAACCGAATTTATGGCTTTTTTAATTGGTTACACTTCGAGTACTGACCCTGCACTATAATAAAAGCAAATTTCATTACATTGTGTCTATCAAGCAATAAATTACACATATTGGTTTGATAACCCGAAATAGTTGTTGATGTTAATTTTCTTTACAATTTTAATAGGGATCTTATCACTGCGGCGAGTGTCCAGTGGGTTGGAAAGGTGATGGAAAAATATGTGAAAACACTGCTCCAGAAAGTTGTGATTCCAAAAACATATGCTTTACCGGCGCTAAGTGTGAATATATTTCAAATACAGTCGTCTGCACCTGCCCACCGGGCATGTACGGGCATGGCTTTGGTTCTGCTGGCTGCAGTTTACAGTTATTAACCGATCCTTGTACGAATCATTCATGTCAGGTTTGTATAAAATCTCATGTCATAAACTTATAATCGAGACTCAAGCGCTTAGCAAGACGTTCTTGGCCAGATTTTCAGTGAATTGAATTTTAAGAAATTATTGCTTATAGTCTTAAAAGAACACCATCGAAAACCCCGCACAATTTTAAACTTTAACTTTTTTTCTTCTATCGATTTCAATTTGTATTCACTCAGCATATCCTTAATTACAAAAATTTACAAAATTATTTTTGGAATCAAACAGTTCTCGCGAAACCCAAGTGAACTTTAACTTAATTTTTTTTTGTTTTTTTTTCGCCTTAGTCTCGATTATATTCTGACAAATTTAACAACAAAGAACTTTTATTTTGAGTAGAATAATGCAACTTGTGAAGTGGTGGGAAGCGGTACACGATGCTTTTGTGAACCCGGCTTTATGGGTCCCACATGCGATAAGCCCGATGCATGTCAATCTAGTCCGTGTCAAAACGGTGGCACCTGTGCTCTTCTGCTAAATAATAAATACCGTTGCTCCTGCCCGCGTGGAACCACCGGTCCAAACTGCGAAATAGTTAGAAGTTTTTGTGGATCCATAATACAACAAAGTACGGGCATGTTATCTTACCCTCCGAATGGTGGGGAATACCTGTCAAATGAACGATGTGCCTGGATAATACGCACCAATATTTCTCAAATATTAAATGTCACCTTTAGTAGATTTGATGTGGAACCAGCTACGGATTGCAACAAAGATTGGCTACAATTACACGATGGCCGGTCCTTAGCTTCAAGACTGATTGGGCGCTTTTGTGGAAACTCTTTACCTCTGGGCGGCAATATAAAAACTTCGCAACGTGCGCTGTTTTTCTGGTTTCGTTCTGATAATGAAACGACTGCCGCCGGTTTCAATTTAACTTGGAATTCAATAGATTATATTTGTGGAGGAGTGATCAATGTCAAAGAAGAAAGTGGAATAATACGATCGCCGGGTTATCCAGGAAATACGCCGCCTAATCGAGAGTGCGAATGGAAATTGAGTGCGCCATATGGCTATCGATTCCTTTTACGATTTTTCGAAATTAATTTGGGTAGTACCAGAGATAATAACTGCACCAGAGATAAAGTGCTTGTAAGTATGTACCACTTCTGGTCACTTTAATAGATGTAATTGATAAGGTTATTTTTCTGTAGATATACGATTCGGACTTATTATTAAGATCAATATGTGAACCAGCTCTGATAGAACCATTGCACTCTTCTTCCAACGTCATCCAACTACAATTTCATACGGATGCCCTCGGTACAGATAGCTCATTTCAGTTGCACTACGAAGTTGTCCCGACTGCACCCAACTGTGGCGGCATATTTACGGAGCCCGCAGGCGTCATTGCCGGCTACATTAACGGCCGCATTTGTTCGTATTTAATACAACAACCAATTGGCACAAAAATTCAGCTAGATTTTACAAATATCAATCTCGTCAAATCCGAAGGTTGTTACATACAAAAAATAGAAGTAAGTATAAACTTTTGAAAAAGAAGGCAAAATATAATTAACAATCGTGAATACTTGCTTCATTGACAGATCTTCGATGGGAATACAGATGAAGCCAATCTTCTCAAAAGCCTTTGCGGCAATCAGGAAGGTATTGAGCCACTAACATCCAGCGGCAACATGATGCTAATACGTTATGAATACCTTTTGCCATCATTCAGTCTACCAAAGAGCTTCGAAGTGCAATATAAAAGGGGTACGAACAAATATATAACCTCATAACTGCTTTGACTATAAATATATGTATATAGTATGCGGAAATATCTAAAGAGGGCATATATGAATTAATAATTTATTTGTTTAAGTTTGCAATGAGGAATTTACATTCGCTGACGGAGGCTTTCTCACAACACCCAACTATCCAAAGTCGTATTATGAGCACATGGAATGCTCTTTTATCATACGAGGGCCAGTAAACACCGTTGTACACATTAATTTTACGGACTTTTCGATAAGTAAAGATAATGCACATCAGGAGTTAAACGACACTTCCCTATCCTTGCTGAGCAATACTACAACTTTCAGTGCTGACGAAACGTTTGTTGATGTAAATAAGACTAGCATAGTTCGTCTCAAAAACCATTCCATAATACAAATGTATATTTTTTGAACAGGTTTATTTGTCGAATAACAATAAACGTCGCTATTATGAAGGAACATTTCTCCATCTGGTATCGGAGAAGAATGTTTTGCGCATAGTTTTTCATGGCGGCAGCAATCAACAAAAGGGGAGAGGCATACGCATTGAATATTATTTTGAAAAAATTAATTGCGGCGGCATTTTAACAGAAGACAGTGGCCGAATCCAACATTTGTCAATGGCCCATCCGGCGGCACAGGACTGCGAATGGGTGATCGAAGTGCCACAAGGAAAACACATTCAACTGAATGTACATTTTCAACATTGGAATATATTCAAATGCGATGCAGGCGATACAGATGTTGAAATTTATGCCAACGATACCTCCACCGAAGGTCAACTTTTGATGAGGTAAATTTGTGGTATTCTATGATTAAAAATTTAAACCGAAGTACAAATATGTGCATATTTTAGTTTTTGCCAGCAATCAAAAACTTTCAATGAATCATTCCTTGCGAAGACTATTACTGTAATCCTACATATGAGTCGCAAGATACGTTCTCTTGTCAATCTTGTGGTCGATTTTAAATCAATTGATAACAGTGCAGGTAAGCAGCGATAATTAAATGAGAAAAAATAAAAAAAAATAGATTTGTGTTATACTATATATGTATAAGAAAGCATTATACATATTGGAGTCGAGCAAAACCAACCCTATCGAATTCATGGGTTAAAAGGGACCCATATGCGAGAGAAAATATTCCTGCCAGCAAAACTGTTTGGCTTAATTTTACAAGGAGTCAGTAATGCTTCGTAATGTAAGAAAATGTATTTTAAAATGTTTTTTTTTTTTAATTATAGAACGGAACATAAATACTACATCTTATAAATATAAATATTGTTGTTGAAATTCAAAACGCACTATCAATATATATATGTATATATATATATATATACATATATGTATATATATATAAATTTAATTAAACTTTTTAAAATATATTTTAGCTTGTGGCGGGAATTTCACAGCGAGATACGGAGTTCTCAAAACACCATCCTGGCCGAGTAATTACGATGATTCAATGGATTGTACATGGGTCATTAGTGCTCCATTAGGTCACAAAATAGAACTTGTCGTACAAAATTTCAGCGTAGAAACAACATCAGAAATTTGTAATGATGATTATTTAGAGATAAGGTAATTATGTATATAAGTATATCATAATTACATACTCATATAATATACGGAAGAAAGAGTTTCGCTTCTTAATCAGTAATGATGCTGTATTTCGGAACACGAATGGCGATATCTGAATACTATTTGGTTTCCTGATTTTTTTAAAATATTAAAAACAAAAATTTTGACACGATGCTGGTAGGAACAATAAAAGGATCATATGATGATCCTTTCCGAAGTTCCCTACTTTTCAAAAGAAAAAATACAGAAACTGAAAATTTAATGGAAAATGTTTATTATGATTAGAAAGAACATTCTGTGGCATTTATTTTTTTGAAAATTAACTCTTTCAAATGTTGACCGTGGCTATATCTCAGATGGTTCATCCGTTGAGTCCAATTTTCGATTTTTCGTTCGAGCATTTCGACTGATAACTGGCGAATAACACGTGTTATATTTTGCTCCAAGGCCTGACGCGAAGCGAATTTATCCCCATTGACTTTAGACTTTACATACTCCTACAGCAAAAAGTCTACCAGTATAATCCTGGTGCCCAATCGACCGGTACATAACATTGACGGTTACTTACTCACTGGCATTATTTTTGAAGGAATGTGGACCAACGGCTCACAAACCACACTAAACCGTTGTTTTTCTGGATGAGATGGTAGCTCTTAAACCTTTTCAGGCTGCTCTTCGTTCCAAATGCGGAAATTTTGCTCATCGCTGTAGGAAATTTGGCTCGAAAACGTCGAATCTTCTTGGAACTTTTCAAGAGCCCATAGAGCGAAGCTGTATCTCTTGAGAAGGTCAATCGGTTTCAGTTCTTGGAATGCCAAGGCATTCCATATGTCAGTCCGAGTTGCCGCGAACGGCGCCGAATCAACTCTCCACGGTCTTTGTGTACACTCTCAGCTACGGCTGCTATATTTTTTACTAAGTGTTGAACGTAGTCTATTCGGTCGAATGTTATCCAATAATGAATGTTGGGTCTCAAGCTGGTTGATGGTTTTGCGAATAGTACGCTCAGTAAGCCAATTACATTGACCATAAGTTGACCATAAGAGATAATCTTCAAAAAATAAATGCCAAAGGATCTTCCTTCGAATTATAATACACAATTCTCTTCAAAATTAAAGTTTCTATGCTTTTTCTTCAAAAATGTGGCAAACCTCGAAATGGATCACCCTTTATCTAGTAGGTATTTAGTCTTTACTTACTGATAAATACTGCAGATTAATTGTTTAATATTAATGCTAATTTGCTCTCTTTTTATGCAGAAATGGTAAAAGCTCAACATCCCCTTTGATTGGCAAATTCTGCGGAAGTACAATTCCCGCACGTTTACCATCCTTTACAAATTACCTTTATCTTCATTTCGTTTCCGACTCATATATATCCGATAAGGGCTTCTTTATTACATGGCAGCAAACCGAAACCGGTTGTGGTGGTAAACTAAATTCGTACACGGGCTCCATACATTCTCCTCATAATTCGGATGTAAATGCTGGAACCGTGTCTTGTGACTGGCTAATAACTGTAGCTAGAGGATCAACAATAACAGCACATGTCACAGTTGTCGAAGATGACTCGGATTTATGCAGCCAAAATCTTCTAGCTGTATACGACGGACGAACTGTAAACAGTCCGCAATTAAAATTCAACTGTACGAACATTGGTAGCGCTGTTCAGTTAACAACTACTTCAAATCAGGCTTTAATAATTTACAACTTCGATAAGAGTGATGTTGAGAATGGCTTGCAGTTCTTCATCGATTACGAGACTAACTGTAATGCTAAACTGGATAACTTACAAGGCGTAATCGAATCACCGAACTTTCCTGACAACTATCCGCCAAACTTAAATTGTTTTTGGGATGTACACGGCGGTCAAAACAATAAATTTCAATTGATATTTTCGCATTTAAACGTTGAAATGCGAGATGAAAGTTGCGATTTCGACTTTGTGGATGTTATTGATTTGCGCAACGAAGACATACTATCCAAGCAACATTTGTGTTCGACTCCTCATAGATCCATCACAACTGAAGGAAATCGGTTCCAAGTCAAATTTGTTACCGATTATTCTGAGCATGCGATAGGTTTTAGGCTGGAGTACAAACGGATCGGTTGTGGCGATAAATTGTCGGCGAATTATGGTAGCATACAGTCACCTAATGCTCCGTATAGCATCGATATGAACTGTGACTGGTATATTGAAGTTCAAGCAGGAAGAAAAATTATCCTTAACTTCCATGAAATACATATTGAAACTGAACGAGGTGACTGCATTGAAGATGGTATTATTGTTTCAGATGAAAAGAATTCCACCACTAACCTTTTAAAGGAGTGTCGTATAGATCAAGTTCCCGTTACAATAACATCACCGGCAAATCGCCTGTACATTCATTTTTTTACAAGTAATACAAGGTCGAGGAAGTATATTTCCGCCACATATAACACTCGAGATGCCTCATGTGGTGGAACCTTCCGCGGTAATAGCGGGCAAATCAAATACCCGACCAATTCGGATGTCTCTGGTATAAATACAGAATGTGTATGGCAAATCGTAGTAGATAACAGTTATGGAATAAATCTTGTTTTTGATACATTTAATATCAGTTGTAGCGGTACATTTTTAAGTGTCTGGAAGCCACTTGATAGTAGAGATCAACTTATACAAAAAACTTGTGGAAGCATATTACCCGAGAGCAGATGGATACAAAGTAATCGTCTGAAAGTGGTTTACAAAGCGAGTGCAGATGGTTGGGGCATATTTTCCTTCAAATTCAAGCGGGTAAGTCAAAGTCATTAATTTAAGCATAATCCAAAATTATTTATGCTTAATGAGCTTAGTAAAAATTCTCCTCCTCTAATTACTTCTACCAGGCATGTGGAGGCTATTTGAATGATACTTCTGGTTACATAAAGGCGCGTTGGGATGAAAATTGTGAATGGAAAATTGAATCCGAAAACTCAAAGATTTTTCTCAATATCCTCCATTTAGAATGTGATTGTTCGAAGCAAACCAATTGTACAAACGGCTTGAAAGTAGGTGCTTTGAGCATATTGCGTGAAAACTTAATAAATTTTTTTCTTATTTCTTTTAACGCAGTTAATAGATGGAAATGATGAAAGCAAATTAAATGAATTTTGCGATAATCATCAGTCCAATATCGTACTATCAACAAGTGCTTTGTATATTTATGCCACAAAAATTGAATTTAACGCGAAATATAGTATAGTACAAAGTTCATGTGGCGGCACCCTTACATCGATTCGAGGCATATTGACTTCACCGTACTATCCTCAGTCCTATCCATCAAATGTCGAATGCGTTTGGGAAATTAAAGCGTCCTCAGGGAACTACCTTGAGCTGGATATTAATGAAATGGATATTGTAGAATCCGAAAACTGTAACCAAGACTTCTTGGAAATACGACAGAAAAACGAGCTTGGCAATATTGTCAAATTATATTGCTCTAATGAAACCGTGGCGGAGAAACTCATAATATTTGAGAGAGCATGGATCAAATTTCGCAGTTCAGAAGGAAACACGGCGAGGGGCTTTAAGTTACAGTGGAATTATGGTGAGTGCATTTTTGGGTCACATTCCAACAAATCTTAATTAGGGTGGGTCAAAAAAGCTAACGTTTTTTTCGCTTGGAGATTATTTAGTAGAGCATTCAATTTCATGAAATCTATGAGACAAAATATTTCTTCAAGTAGTTCGAAGTGAAATACAAATTTTTCTACCTGATAATAAAAAAAATAGCAACCGTTAGGTAGGGGACCTTCCCGTTACAATTAAGAGCTCATACTCAGAGAGCCTTTTAGATCATAGAGATGTTTAACAACCAATTTTAGAGAGTGCCAAGCGTAAAACATATAGCTTGTTTTTGAATTAGGGGACTGAAACTGCAGGGATTGCGGACATAACGGCGTCCTAAACTAGCTAAACCTAAAAATGTCTGACTAGGTTAGATTTCAATAGCCACTGTCGGGTTTACCTCTAAATAAGAGTGGAGTAGAAGTTTAGCAGGCGAAGAGGATATTACATCTATCCATACCGGCGGGTTGAAAATGGACTGCGGAGTAGGGACCTTGACTGTAATGAACTTGACATCTCATTTTCCGTCTACCAAACTCTATAAGCATCTTCCAAGCAGAAAGCCCGTGGTGTTCTATTGATAATTTTCGGCAACGAAAAGCAGACGAGTTAGCAAAGCTCGGAGCCTCTTTAGACGAATACGACTAAGGACTTATTAAATAGGTCCCGGAATATGGAAAGTATATTAGCTTATAGCCCCTTTATCGGTGCACGGAATTTTTGGAAATCATGCACTAAAAACGGGTCTGCCTTATAATAATATTCGCTGCAGCTGCAAGCTAAAACGCAATACCTAAATTGTCTTTCGGTTCTGTGTCAATACCCAGCTCCATCACATACACGACACAGAACACTTGGAATCCATCAGACACCTTGAACACCTGCCTGCAAAATAGTATATTGGATGTACACAATCTTAATTGAGGGCACCAAATGATACCTATAGCAAGATTATAAACGTCTTACGAAAACCTCAAAAAAATGGCGAACCCAGCGCGAATTGAGCCCAATTGAGCTACATTGCTACCCACCCAACTATAGTTGTAGACTAAAACTCGAGTTATCTATATAAAAAAATTTATAAAATTTCATACGGAAGTATTATTCAATTCGCAGCAATTAACATTATTTTAATGAATCTAACATCTTCTGTTTTTATTTTGTATTTTTTTTTTCAGCTCACAACAATGAACTAAACAGCAGCGTGGGTTCAATAGAGGCGCCTCCGCTAAGTTCCATTCGTAATCAGGAACCATACTCTTGGAGAATTTTAATGCCTAGAGGAAGATTTATTTCTATTGACTTCAAAGAGTATAATCGGGGTTTGAGGGTAAGAAAACAAATACACATAGAAAATTCAACTAAAATCCATTTATTCGTTTATTTTATTTATATTTTACATACTTTTGTACTAGCTATATGATGGTTTCGATGACTCGGCCTTAGAGATACCGATACCAATTTCTCCCTGGCAATACACATCTAGCAGCAATGTTTTATATTTAGTAAGTAATAATGAGGCGTTGGAAGCATTTAAAATCGATTGGAAAAATGTGAACAACACTGTCACACAATCCAACCTAACTACAAACGAATGCAACCAGACATATATTCTAAGTTATATGAATCGCTTGAATATATCTTCACCTGGCTATCCCAAAGATTATGCTAACGATTTGAACTGCGAATGGGTAATAAAACCAGAAGATCCTACGGAGCATGTTGTTTTAAGCATATATGACGTTAAACTAGAGCAGTACGCGCAATCAGATTACTTACGGGTCTTTTCATCCTCAAATTTAAGAAGCTGGCATCAAGAACTAAACATTTTTGATAGCAGAAACAAGTCAAGTCTCAAGCCAATTGAAGTTGTACATGGAACTCCATATTTAAAAGTGGTATTTCATTCAGATTATAGCTTTAGTAATACTGGTTTCACATCTATAGCAAGGACTGCCTGCGGATCCAACATGACCGCTTTAACAGGGCAAATACTGAACAGAAGGGAGTTACGCTCCTGGAGTTCAAATGCGCTTTGCACATGGCACATTGAAGCGCAAGTTGGAAAGCGGATCGTCTTGAACTTCAGTTTTGGGAACCGTGTAGTATCGAAAACGCAGGCATGCCGACAGTACGCAGTTGTGTACGACGGTTTCGATGATAACGCACCTATATTACCACCAGGACGCATATGCAATCAAGATGGTCGAAACGTTAAAAATTTGGGGTCTTCCACTAACCGATTAACAATAAAATATAACCTAAATTGGACTAATATATTTGAGATGGATCTTGACTTCAATCTAACTTATCAACAAGTCGGAGGTTGTGAAATGGAAATACAACTATCTCATTACCTGCCTTCAGTCAATATAAGCTCACCTAACTATCCCAATGTACCGAACCCACATACCGAATGCAATTGGCTTATAGTCGGTCCCATTGGCGAAACATTGCAAGCAGAATTCATAAGCCGATTTAGCCTTAATACTCGGTATTGTGACAAGGAATTTGTTGAGTTTTTCGATGGCTCCACTGAGTTATCACGCAGTTTTGGGCGCTTTTGTACAAAACCACAACCGATACGCTCCACAGGAAACATTCTCCGTTTGCATTACTTAACGGATATAAATGAACCACGAAACGGCTTTCTACTCAATGTTTCTATAGCGAATTGTGGAGGCATTTATACAAATATTCAAGGAGAAATCTCGTCGAAAGATTACCCTGCACCTGGTGCTTATCCAAAACCCGACATTTGTGAATATACAATAAAAATGCCACATCCATCAAGGATACGTTTAAATTTCAATGATCTTGATTTACCATTCAATGCCAACAATTTGAACCGTTCCGATCGCATAGAAATTGTCACGTTGAGCGAGAATCCCGAAACGATCGCTGTTCTATACGGAAACGCTACGCTCATGCCAATCTTAGAAACCGATTACAATGTCATAACGTTGCGGTTTATAACATTCCCTGGCAGTCATTTACATAGGGGATTTAGATTAAAATTTCAGCGGTTATATGGTGGTTGCTACCGCGACGTTGACAACGAGTCAGGTGTTTTAACATACAAAACTCTGGAGCGATCGCGTTTATATACATCTTGCAGATGGAAGATTAGAGTTCCGAAGGGGCAACGAGTATCCTTTCAATTTGAGGAATTCGAAATGCAAAGTGTGGCCAATAATACAGAAAGGTAAATCGCATTAACATTTTCGTACAATTTTTTTTGGTGTAATTTGGCTTGGCTGCAAATCTTTATGACCATACCAAATTTAAACACCACATTGATTAGTCCAACGCTATCTTAAAAAGCCGAATATCTCGAGAAGTATTAATGATAGCGATTTTGACCTCGGATCTTTTTTATAGCAAATACAATTTCCTACAAATTTGTCATTAAAATTTTTTCTATAGCTTTTGTCATTTACGAGATATGTACAAAAAAATGCGAATTTCATGGGAAAATCAGAGCCCCGTACTACCTCGCCGGTGTGAGTTACGACTTTATAGCACTGGGCACTTTTGTAGAGTGAAAATTCTGAGAAATATGCGTCTAAAGTCAAAGCCACGCCATAAAATACCTCTGATCTCTGCAGGAATTTAAAGATAAAAACCCACGATTATAATGTATTTTCTATGGAAAATTTTTACAGGCCTTGGTCCAATTCTTACTGTTAATACTAAGGGCTAAAATTTTCAGGGAATTTTTTTATGGTATTTCCAAGGAAATTTCGTGACGGGACTGAAAAAAATTAATAGTTCAAAAAAAGAAAAACACCGTGATATACATACATATATATATATATGTATATATATATTTCCAGTTGCTACTCATCTTTATAAAATTGAGGGAAAACATGTTCTCGAGCATATAACCAAATAGATATTTCTGATTTTCCAGTTAATTTTCGGCCGTATAAATTAGTAAAATGATTTTAACGTAAATATTTCGGACATTGAACAAACGTAGTAAACATAGTAGGCAACGAAGTATATAGATTAAGTTAAAATGTTCGGTTACGTCCGATCTTACCCTTTCATTATGTTTCATTGTTTTGTAAACATTTCAACTTCATAACTGTAAAGTTGTCAGCTATAGCTTTCTCTTCTACTTTTCTAGAACGCCAGCTTATCCTTTCGTAAGAACAAAAATCTCATTTTTCAATGATCTGGAATTACTTTCAAAGATTACCGAAATTGATGCAAACAACGTGAATATGTCCGAGAAAATAGTCTCGTCCGATAACTTGATGTATGTCCGCATCGATAATAACGGATACCTGGCGCCAATACGCAAAATTCAAGCACGCTACAGCTCGACTGAAGAATCACCTTGCCCAAAAGACATTAACGAACAGTTTGCTGGAATTGTGGATACTACCAACCTAGAACCGAACACAAATTTCTTTTGTAACACAAAATTTTCCCTAAACGGATTTGAGACCATAACATTTATTATTAGGGAGCTTCAGATTACCAGAAATAACAATAATGGGAATTATGCCATTCGTTTCAATGACGAAAGAATGCTAATCCCATATAAAACGGTAATCGCGAATGTCAGTGATACGATGGTATCGTTGTCATCCAGAGGTGGCATGCTTTCCATTTTACAGAATGATGCAGTTAAGATTAAACGATTTTCAGCAAGCTTTTACCGCCATTCCTGTGGCGGAAGTTTTGATATATCTGATGATTTCAATATAGTGTTTCCTCCAGACGACTTTGAATACAATGGAGATGGCAAGCCTGTTGAGTGTTCATGGCTGATCACAGGTGCTTCCGAAAGTCGTCCATATAAACTTATTGGAAATGTCAGCCTTAGTAACGATTGCAATAAGGAATACATCAGCGTTCATTCCCTTATGTCTTCGGATCAACCACTAATAGCGAAAATATGCCACAATTCAACAGAAATCACTGCTGGTATTGACTTAAAGAAGCATATAATAAATATATTGTATCATTCAAGCGATTATAAGGCAAGCTCATCATCAATTCAGTTAAAGACTGAAGCATCAATTGCCTGCGGCATGAGAACGATGGTTAGAAGTAATTCGCCAACAATTTCAGTAAATTCGAAAAGTTATCGAAACAATGTCGAATGCAGTTGGGAATTTGAAGCAGGGTTTGGACTCTACATGTTTTTGGAATTCACTGGTAGATTTTTTATAGAAAAATCTGAAAACTGTACAAAAGATTATCTTGAAGTATTCACATATGACGATGAAATTTGGCAGCCGAAAGAAAGATTTTGTGGGCGAGAGGTTCCTAGCAAATTTAATGCAACATCGAATCGCATGCTTATTGTATTCCGCACTGATAATTCGACTACTGGAGATGGATTCAGTTTTAGCGTTTCAGCATCGTGTTTAGCTACTTTCAATGTTACCGACCAGGTGCAAATAGTGCATACGCCCGATTTACGAAGCTTGCCCTACTCACGATTTCAGTGCAGTTATACATTTTTATCGAACTCCACAAATGCAATCAACTTACAAATCAGAGAACGTTTCCCCTCTTATGCTCGCCGACCACACTCTCCGCCGTGGTCATGTTCATTGGGATCTTTCACGGCTTATAAAAAAGATACAGATGGAAATGAAATTAAAGCCGGCGAATATTGTGAACCAACTGTGATAACTGAAAATCATTATTTGCGTTTAACCTCCAATATATTCTACGATTTCTTTTTGATATCTTATCAATTAAATACATGTGGCGGAAATATTTCTTCGTTTACAATAATTCGCCCACTGGCAGCACCAAAGGAAGAAGGGGACTTATACGCACACAATATGAATTGCGTCTGGAATGTAAGGGCACCGACCGATTACTCCATATTAGTACGTTTTAAATATTTTGAAATGGAAGCGCACGACAAATGCCAATTGGATTTTGTCGCCATCAATGCAGGCCCGGCTCCAAGAGCTGACAATGAAATAATTAAGTTATGTGGGAATTTAAGTGGCGACCCGCCTCTGGTCTTAGTCGATGCGAATCGGGCTGTCATCACAGCAGTGTCTGATAGTAGCCTAGCAGAAAAAGGTTTTATGGCTGAGGTGATATTTGTGCGTAACTGTAACGAGCGCATTGCATTGACCAACGACGACACCATTTCACAACCTCTTATAATGATCCGAAATTATACAATTGAGTCATATGAGGAATTACACTGTCAAATTCGTGTGACCGCACCAGAAAGTTATCGCGTCAAAATTCAAATGCGGAATCTATATATCAATCCAGTTGAATGTGTGGACAAGAGATGTGAACAGTGCAATTACTTAGAGATCATTGAAGCCGCGCAAACAATGGATACCTCCATTTCAATGGGGAAATTTTGCACGAAAGATGGCACCAAAAGAACGCTGGTGACCTCCGATGAGCATGCATTACTACAATTTAGTTTTATTAAGGCGGGAAATTATACACTCGAACTTGTTTTGGAAATGGAAAAGCCTGTATGTGGCGGACCCAGTGAACTAGACTTGCGGCGTGAAAAGGTTAGTTTAATAAAAATATAACTAACATTTTATGTATGTATATGTGAAATGTTACATTTTTAGGAGCTAACTATACAATTTCCGCCTAATAATGAGTCCACATATCCTGCTAATGCACACTGCCTTTGGCGCATAAAATCGGCAACAGATTTTCAAATTCATTTTGAATACCTGGTCTTACAGACGCCTTCTGCTGAGACGGGCAAATGCGTTGACTATCTTCGTGTAGCCCAATATACGGCAAGTTAAAATCCATATTATGTTTTAATAAGACGATATTAATCAATTACACATACGTATGCATGTAGACTTACTTACAGGAAGAGGAAAATTATTGCGGAAATGCCACGGGCTTTACCAAATATATAACTGCTACTACTAGAAATGAAAGTGATTTTACCGAACTCACTTTTCATAGCGATGACTCCGTAGAGGATAAAGGCTTTAAAATATCAATTTCCAGTCAACAATGTGAGTAGATAATGGCTGCCGAAAGCCAAAAAGTTCTCCAAGATTACTTTTTAGATTTCTTATTTACAGCAATTTTCAAAAGCAATTTTTTTACATAAACCACTTGTTAGAGCTTTGAAGAATCTAGGAAAGCAGTATAAAGCCAGGTTTTCTTCCAAGCGGACGGAACTAACAGTTGGTCAGTTGGTCATTGAGCAAATATTTTCCTCAAACATCAAGCTTCTGTATTAAGTAGAAAAGGAAATTTACGGCGATATTTTAATAATTGAGAAATGACTTTACTTTCGGAAAATTATCCAAAGTCGAAGGGTTGAAAACCGTGTCCGCAAAAGTCTGGTTTATGTGATCGGAACTAACAGAATTTTATCCCTCCAAGGACTGTGAACTCACCAGCATACTAAAAATTATTTGGGAAATGTTTGCTGTCGATACAACAACAACTAGAGGGGATAAAAATTACTTATAATTCCATAAGCAAATATCATTACAAAATTTCTTTACTACATCTCAGATTTAGTGAGTCCATTGTGATCCAAAACAAACAAAAACTTTAGCTTAGGCTGTATCGAAGCAACAATATCCGTCATAGGTCCATATTTTATACCATCAAATCTTTGCTCTGCTACAGTTGTTCGATCTGAACAATTTGTTCGGAGATTAAAGTGACACCTTTGATAATAATCTATGTCAAATTTCGTGCAGATAGTTTGCCAAATAAAAAAGATTTCCCTATAAACATTTGAGTTCGATCGATCAGCTGTATAGGAGTGAAAGGCTAAAATTGTCCGATACCAGCGGATTGACAAAAGACCAGCTTTTTGAGGAGAAAAGGACGTGTGCAAAATGTTAGGTCGATATGACCAAAACTGATGGATTAGTCCGGGTATATACAGACGGACGGACAGTTGGATGTGGCTAAATCGACTTAGTTCGTCACGCAGATCATTTTTACAGTTTTATACAAAAGTATGGCGATAAGGACGATGAAGTAAAAACGGATAGCTTTAAGTGTCTGTGACTATAAGGATAGCAACCAAAACTGACTTCAGGCGCCAGGGAGCAGAGTCTTGAAGTTAATCCTCTAAACTGAACTATACATCATTACTAAATTGTTTAGGTGTTATTATATACTGTTCCTATTTAAGATGCTGACAGATAACAAAAAAGTTTAATTAATTTTAGCTATTACTTTATTGAAAACCAATTTAATTACTCAACTCACTATGTCATATTTTTAGCTTGCAATCGCACGTATACAAAACTCAGCGGAAATATCGATTTCAATGGAAGTGGGGAACGAAATCAAACTTGCGTCCAAAATATTGTGTTACCAGACAGTTTCAGCATTAACTTATATGTGCTCATATTTAATACACATTCTGCAGAAAGCAATTGCTCCAAGCCAAATTTCCAGGTAAATATTCTATGGTACATTGATAAAAGGTTGTTTTAATATAATAATACTTTTTGTTTAGGTAACTGACACCTCAGTTAATAAAACTTTACGGACTCGATGTATCTCCTACTATTACGATGAGCACCTTCAAACAAACTCAAGTGCAATTAGAATAAATACCAGGAACTTTGATCAATTAAATATATTTTACTTTGCCAGCAAAAAATCCTCGGGCGTAGGTTGCGGCGGTGAGATACATACAATGAGCGGTGATATTTCGAGTCCTTCTTATGAGCACCGAAACTTTTCTGAGTGCCGTTGGGATATAAGTGTTCCTGAACCAAGTCGCTTGGAACTATATTTTAGAAGTACGTATGTCTATATATATCGATAAGTATAACTCACTTGGGGAATTATTGATTCCTTATTATTAAATTATAGTATTGGCCCCAGACTAACTTACAGGAAGAGTCATAACTATGTTTTGCTTCATGTCCGAAAAATTTGTTTTAAAATCAATGTAAAACTTAAAATATAAGAAACCTCTAACACGGTCTAGACCGGTTTCGTTCATATTCAGCGTTAATCTGCATTATTTTTAAGAAAACGTATCCATGAATTGTGGCTTATAAACGATTAAAGTTCAGCTGAAAAGAGAAATTGGGTTAGTGGAAGGTCTGGAATGATTGCACTAGTTTTTGATATTACTCAAGTAATCTGGAAACATATATATTTTAGGAAGAGAGTTGACTGACATATTCGGCATATAAAGCCTGCTAGAATAACGAAAATTATTATATACCATATAGTATATAAAAAGATCTGATCTCGCAAACCCGGTACAATCAAGCAGAAAGTGTTGAGATGTTTTCACCTCGAGTTCTTTCTAACAGTTTCTGTGGCAGGTATCCGATAAGATTCTCAACCTTACAGCAAGCATGTCGGTAATAGCCTGTTAGAACCGCTACAAGATGCCAGTGTTACTGAGGGCGCAGAGTTTACTGGATCTCTAATCAATCATGTGCGAAAGGATTTTGCCACAGCACAACGCTGGCCAACTACCGCGAAACCTAGCTACCTAGTAATAGAACACACGAGGAAAAGAGAGCACCGACACGTTCCCATACTATTGATAGCGGGGCTAGGGTGCCTTTCCTTGCCAACTCCTTAAGAGCAACACATATGCTGATGAGCGCCGCTCGTTGAACGTTTCCGGGCTTACTTGCAAGTTTGGCATTTTCTAGTGCCTTTTCCTGGTGTCGTAGGGCAGAGGACCACTTATTGTGATAGATATCACCTTTTGGCAATAGCTCCTTGGCAGTCAATGCCATCCTTGCTCTCTCCTCGATATTAGGCTTCCTACAAGGGATGAACCCTCAATGCTTCACCGTATTTGCAGGTTGCAGGCGTAAGCTTCCCATCCTCAGCAGTGGTGCCTCCGTGATCTTATATCTCTTAGTAAATAAAAACATCTCAGTTTTATTTGGGTTAAAGGAGAGACCACTTCCGTCCGCCCAATTAGATACAACGTTTAGATACCTTTACGTCAACTCGTACACATTACTTAAGTACTTTCCCTTGACCATGGGTGCGACATCGTCTGCATAGGCAGCCACAATCCCCAAGTTTTTTCAGCAAGTCGTTGACGACCAAGATCCACAGAATAGAAGATATCACTCAACTTTGTCTGAAAGACTGAAAATAAGGTGTTTGAGGTTCGACAAGACTTTGAAAGATTCATTAACATATACGAGAGTCCCAACAGTGAATGTTTTAAACTTTACAGCTCCTTCAATCAGAGGATACCAAGAGATTATTCTTATCAATGCCAAATACCTGTATGTTAGTTGAAGTTATAAAATGTAAAAGGTTTCTGAGTCCCAAATTCTTACCACATGTATTATATACAATTTTTCTGATGGAAAATCGGATTCTTTGTAAATTTTGTGACATATTATGGTTTAAGTGCTAGTAGTATCGAATAAAGGTTAATCCCAAAGTTGCCCATAATGCATGTAATGAATATATGCACGTTTTTGAGTAACAATAACATAGTCTTGTCTAGATTCAAATGAAATTTTGTTTTCTTTAGATAAGGCAGTTGAAGGATCAGCACGAAGAATTTCAAAACGCAACGAACTCTGGTCTCTATACCTCTTTCTATTTTACAACATTTGCATAGTTGCCGTATGCATGTTCCAGAAAGAAATCTTAACTCGAATATGTCTTATAATATTTTAAACAAATTATATTTTTTTTTTAATTTGTGGAACATTTTCATAATATTTCACACATTTCTAACTGTTCTTTTGCCATTGGTTCTTTATTGTTATTCAACTTTCAGCGTTTGACATGGGTTCAAAGGTAAACTGTGACTTGGATTATGTAAATATCATTGAAATTTCAACCGATGGAGAAGAGAAGGTAGCGAAAAGTATATGCGCAAACCAGTACATGAATCGCTTCCTTCCGAAAACAAGCAGAATAGCGGTTGTTTCGAAAAAATCACCAAACTTTGATGGAAATGGATGGATGCTGAACTTCCGAAAGATAGTTAACTAAAATATTATCGTAATTTCAATAAAATAAGTATACAATTACCGCAGACACAGAACAATATATTATGGAATAAACAAAAAAGTTCAAGCTTATTATTTAACTAGCTTTTAACCCGCGGCTTCGCCCGCAGTGGAGCCATTAAATATGTAAGTATGAGAGATAAAGGGTAAGGGTATAATAGTAGAAATTAGTCAATATGATAACTAAATTTTATTGCTTGGCTGAGATCAACAATTTTTAATAATTACTACAGACAGTGACCCTTAAAATATGCGTATTGAAATGCAACAACAAATGTTAAAATATATTGCACCGTAACAAAAATAAATAATTCTGAATTCTAACAATTTAAAAAAATAAAATACAAAGTTTTAATCTAGGATATTTTTGTAGACAATGTTATAAGTCACCCCGTCGGGTGCAAATATGTATGTGTAAATTCCGGGCCTTAAGTACATGTGAACAGGCTACATAAAGTTGACCATGAGAGAAGCATGGTATTCATATTCGTTTTCTAAATGCACTCCTGCTACCTTAAATGTTTGTCCTTGTACCTTGTTTATAGTACCATGCCTCCATTTCTATCTGTACTATCTCACAAGTCCTGGAGAGTCCGGTTAAAAGCTTCTATAGTCTTCTTGTGAGACATTGTACTTTCATCTCACATTAAAAGCTTGCATTCTCGCAGCATCCTAGCTCGTGAACTATTTTTACTAAAATTGCAGAGGGGCGAATCTTCTATGCCAAATTCAATGGTAATTTTAAAACGGAATGTGCCGTACGACCGCCGTTTAATAGCGTCGCGGCAATACCTGACGAAGCTACAGCAACAGCTATTTTTTAGTCTTTTCTGACGGACATTAATAATAAGTTAAGCAAAAACGTTTTTCCAGTTCCTCCTGGTGCGTCGAGAAGGAAGAGTCCACCGCTGCCGGAGTCTATTTTGCGTAAAACTTGATTGAAAGCATGATTTTGCTCTGGAAGTAATTGAGGGACTAATTCTGTCACTTGATGTTACAGTGCTATGAAATCATAATCTAGCTCTCGTGCAATTTCATTATCAAAATCATCCATTTTGTCTCGTCGAGGGCTCGACATTCCAAAAACATCAAATTTTTTTCCAACCATCATAAAAACCTTGTTTTCGATTATAAATTAGCGTTTTATTGTAGACATTTTCATTGAAAGTAATATTTGTGTGTACTTGCTCCAGTTGATGTAAAATATCTTCAGCCATGTATTCTTTGTACTTATTCCAAAGTGTTTGAGGGTTAGAAAGACCGCAAGAATATAAAAGCGTAGCGTAAAGTTCCCTGATTTTATCTGGCGATCGGCATTGTACAGCTTCCTCCATAGTTTCGTCCCAATGATTGTCATTTTCTAACAGTCGCCGAGCTTCACATGCTTCTCGGCCCACAAATCACACCAAAACGTTGTATTTTTTGGATGAAATGACAGCTCTCGAATCTCTTCAGGTTGCTCTTTGTTCCAAATATGGCAATTTTGCTAAGTTCCAAACCTATTGAGCCAGAAAAGGGTCGCATCGCTGAACGAAAACTCCCGACGTTTTCAACAGTCCATAAAGCGAAGCAATGTCGCTTGGGAAGGTCGATCGGCTTCAGGTTTTACAAAATCTGTATTTTGTACGCTTTCAAGTCAAGATGACAACGCCAGTCGTATTTTCAATAAAATATCAGACATACTCCGTACGCCACGTACTTTTTATATATAAAGATTAAGCTTCAGGCTTGATGTTACATCACATACATACATACAACCGAACTTAGCACTCCCTTACTTGAAAAGATGTATAATCGTCGAATTTATTGCAATTTATGAAGGTTTGCACCATGAAACTCGAAGATGTACTTTCAGTTCTTTAATCCACGAGCTCGATATTCGTTACTTTCATCAAGTCTCGAACGAACCACCCTTTCTAGAAGATTGCAACATTTATTCTGCGAGTGTGATAGAATGAGTAATTTCCCCAAAAAGTAGTATAAGGATCTTAATTAGTACGCATTTGTTAGTATTTTAGTTTTATGCCTCAATAATGTTCAAAACGCCACGATAAAGTCAAGCACGCTCAGTATTGTGAAATATATGTGTGTGTACATATGCACATGTGTGTGTACGAACATAAAAGAAGCAGGAAAAAAGAGATAATATTTAATGTGCATCCCAAATGGGGCTAAGTATTTGCGCGCGCACCTTCAGAAACCACACACAGCGGCTGCGGTCCTTCTACCTGACTAATCCGCTTATCAAATTTCAGAAGGATGAACATACAAAGGGTTTCGTCACGATCGCAATCGAAGGAGATCCAGTAGGCAGTAGAGAAGCAGAAAGAAGCAAAGGTGCATCCGCCATTTATTTGCTTTCAACTTAATCCTACTTGACAAGAGTCGAAGTCAGTGTTTCTTTGCTTCTGTGCGCAACTTATTTTTTACTCTTTATACATACATACATACATACATACTTGCATGTACATATGTATGTGTGTTGCTGTTATTCGTTATGTTCACATGTAGGATTGTCTCAAATGGCGAGACTCTTGAAACTACAACGCAAAAATTAACAAGTAAGGAAGGGCTAACTCCGTGTTCACGCGAACATTTTATACTTTCGCAGTTTATATTAAACAAGTAAGGTGGAGCTAACTTCAACCGAACATTTATTAATCACCAATTGGCGTCAAACAACGAAAAGAAGACTCAATTATGACACATTACCAAATAAGCTTATCTCGGTGTATTAAACCAACGGGAAAAAAATTTTTATTAAGGTTCAGGGTTTGTGGAAGATGGAAAGAAAAATAATTTATTGAACCAATCGTTACACTAAAATTTCGTGTATAATCACCAATTGGCGTCAAACAACGAAAAGGGGGAAGACTGGCATTATGACATATCATTACCTTTCAAGCAAGGAAACAAAAAAGTCCTGGGGGCCACATCTGGGCTGTAGGGCGGTTGCCGAAGCGTTGGAATGCAGGACTTGATTAGGTACTTGTTCACAAGAAAGGCGATGTTAGCCGGGGCGTTGTCGTGGTGCAACTTCCAATCGGCTGCGATCTCTTGTCTGCCCGATTGAAACTGCGTTTGAGTCTCTTGAGGACCACGTAAAGCTTGTCATTGATGGTTTGTCCAGGAGGAACAAATTCATGGTGGACGATGCCTTTAATGCCACAGAAGACAATGGTCATCGTTTTCACTTTGGATTTGCTCATTCATCAGCGACCTCTTCTCGGCCCTCCAAAAAAGCCTAGTGCCACCGAAACACACTATTTCTTGCTAAAGCAAGATTTACCAAGTTTCACACAGAATTTAATTGCGTACCTCTGCTGTAACGAGCGCTGTATTTTCGGCTTGCACCACTCACAGAAACACGTCGCGCGAAAATGTTTATCCCGACTCTCTAGGTGCTCGGAGACAACTGACTAGCCGCTCGTTCGTTAGCTAGGAACGCTCTCTACGGAATAAATTATAGACCGAATTCGACAATTTTGAGACATTAGCTGTCAAACCTTAAGGGCACTTTTCCTATAACGTTTTCATCCGATGGCTTCACTGATGTTTGATGACAATACAATGCCAAAACCAAACTCCGTATCTTCAACTCCAACAACAAAACCGTGTTCTATCTACATATGTCTCTGAATCCTAGTCACCGACATCAGTACTCACTAGGAAACTTCTAACTTTTTTCAACTCCTGCCTTCACCGAATTATGAAAATTCGATGATCTGCATCAACTCCATAAGTGGACCAACGAACTTCTCATAAAGACGACCATACACAAACTTGTTTTGTATTCTTTGGTGAAGTCCGCCAGTGTCGAAAAGAGAGACCGAACACCATTTAAAGCGTATGCACCCACTGGAATCATTTCAGCAATTAACCAGAATGACTTTAATGATTTTGTAATGACCCTACGCTCCAATAGGAGTTAAAGGAAGTTATATTTATAATTGGAAGAATAGAAAATTATCTAAGTTTTGAGCAGTATTTTTGTTTTATTTTATACTAATCTTAATCTTTATACACAATTCCGCACTGTTACAATATAGGTAACTAATAAATATGATTTTATTATCGTTTATCGTCGATTTACAGTTACATATTCATTTCTACATACTAAATACACATATATTATATATTGTTTCTTACTTATATAAAGTACTGCTAAGACATATCACAGCTTGGTTTGGCATACTAAAGATTAAAGTTTTTAGTATGCTTTACAGTTATGTATAACTAACTAGTATATATATATATGTATGTATTTATCTTAAAATATGAAAGACTCACAACTTTAATCACGAACTCTAACATCAACATTACACACATTATTGCTTATATATACGAGTATTGGTTAAGGTAAGGTTACAACATTATTTTAAGGGCGATTCCTTTCATTGTCAATTAAATATTGCTTTATCATTACAGTCATTCTCTTTTAATTCTTTTCATTTAATTTATTATTAAAGTTAAAACTAGGAAGATCAAACTACCACCGAACAATCGCCTTGTAGATGACGCAACAGTTTCTTCTCTACTCAATGCTAATGTCTCACTAAATGAGCTTCGGCTATTACGCACGGACGATGCAACCAAATCGTTGCTTGAAACTTCGTTTAAATTGTATGTGTTCTGTTCTTCAAAGTTCGTTCTACTATGTGCTCGTTGGCTGCACAGAGTTGGTGGCTCATATGTGTCGGTTATATTCGTTGGCCAACTAGTTAAAGCGTTAGAAACCTAGAAAGAAAAAATACACATATAACATTTAATATATATATTTAGGAAATAGTCTGCATAATTAATTACCTTAGGCATTGAATTATCAATTTCGCATACAGCTTTAAAGGCACCTTTCAGTGTTATATCCTGAAACGCCTTAAACTGATTGTCCCAATCATAAGTTAATAAACGTTCTTCCAGTGTCATGCCTTTTAATTCCACGGGTAATGATATAACCACAGGATCAGAGTTGCTGTTGAATCAATGATACGCTTTAAGCGTCTAATAATATAATTTGCAAAATTAAGGACTTACGCATTTAAGTATTCAATTCCGAGAGAGTGTAAAACAGTCGACAAACTTGGCGAGGAATGACATGATGTGAGCTTCTTTTGTTTTGGATAGTACAGCGCAAAAATCATACAGCTTTCCTCCTTCATAGATGGTCCACCTGAGATATTATTTGAATTGTAAAAACAGAAACAAAGAGAATTTGACAAATTCATATACCTAAAGTGATTGCTTGACGAGAGGATGTATCATAAACACATTCAGCGATCAATCGGTCGCCTGGAAGAGAGCGTGTAGCCTGCGGTAACCGTCGAAATGCTTGATAATTCGGATCAATATTGCTGTCAGCAATAATGGGAGCCAGTTCTCGCGTTTCTCGTATCTAGAAAGATAACCATGTTATAAAAAGGCTTAACACTTTAAGAAAACTACTATAACGAGTATAGAAATATGTAGTCATCAATGCTTTTTACCTGGCGTAGATTCACTTCCACGCCTATCTGGTGTGTTCGCGACATTGTGGCAAAGATATTTATACCCTCTGTTGGAAATAAAGAGCCTGTGCACTGCTCTATGCAATGGCCTTGTGAAACCACACGTTTTTGGCTCGGCGGAATAATATGATGCCAGTTTGGTTCGATGCCTAAAAAATAAGAAACAGCTGTTAATATTATATACGACACATTTCTTATTCATAGTGTATCCTTACCGATAGACATTAATCCAGCATCATGCGTTCGCAACTTTTCGGTGATGTGTAACATCAAACCAGAACTATCGAACATGTGATTTATTTTGAATTGCTCAAAGTCAATATTCAAGTTATTGTAATGTGTTTCCATCATAACAAAGCGCATATTATTCGTTTCTAAGGGATAGCCAACTTCAGGTGGATAGACAAACTCCTAAAATTTAAGTTATTTATTACTAAAAGAGAAGGTTTTTTAGGTTAGGTTTGCTTACAGAATTTCCACGAGACCAGGAGGCTATATATGTAGTACATGTCTGTGATAGCGGTGAGCTGCGTATATTGTGGCACTGCTGTCCTGGTTCATGAGCTAATGCTTCGAGTTCAGCTCCGCTTCCTTGGCATTCATACAGCGTAATATATTGTAGATATTGAACACTCCAAGATGAATCGAAAATAGGCTCATACTGTATATACCAAAATGGAATATTAAAATTTTGCACACAAACGGAAATTCCATAATAAAATTTCTGCTATATATATTTTAACATGAATTATCAATAACTAATACTGACCTTAATAATATGATTTTTATTCTTCATTTCATCCAATTTGAAAAATTTACACCATATCAAAGTTTCATCGTCGTATGGCAACTCCACTCCAGAATTACGGAATTCCAATTTGCGAGTGTTTTCTAAGCTTTGCGTAGGAATGGGACGTTCCGTTAAAACTACTGAACGCGATTGGCGCCAAGCATTTCTTATGTTGGGTAAGGATCCAGGACTTACTAAACCATTCGGTGGATCGTTCTCATCGTATAAAAACATTAAACGCATAGTGTTGTTCTATAAAGATTTCATACCTTTACTAATGAACTAAATACTACAAGTTTAATAGGAAATCTTTGTAACGAATTACTTACTGTAATTGGAATATCGTAAACACTGTCGCAGGTATCTAATTTTCGGCGAAACCTTATGATAGTATGTGTCGTGTTTTCGTACCCCTTTAGAAGTACGTAATCCTGAGAGGCATCAACTTGAGGCTCTGTAGAGTTCACAGTTCTTGAAACATGGCGATCTTGGAAGAATGTCTGCCCCTTATCCACCCATCCAATAACAATGTCCGCACCTTCTTGCCTTCCATTTGCTGAAAATCCAAATCCCACGTATCCATGGGTTCGGACTTGTACTTCAAACATAGCATCCTTATCCGTGATTGTCCATAATAAGCGAAAACTATCGTCTAAGTCTACAGTTTGATCCCACGACATGGGATGTGATTTATCAATTTCAAGTGGGGACGTCATTCCACTTATCCTCGAGTCTGCTACTTTAAACTGTGAGAACCCATAGCTTAGAAACAGCCAGCATTGTAATGCTTTTATAACATAAATAACGTTTTGTAAATTCGCTTGTGCCATTTTCAATGTTTTGAAAAATATCCAGTTACTTTTCTTCTTCGACGTATATTCTATAGAGCATATAGAGAATGATATGATATCTTATTATTTCGGATAGATGATAGATGTACAAGTACATACTAATAATGGCTCTCGATGACATTTATTAAATGTGGGAGGTTTCAACGCTTCACTTTAGCATAAATGTCAGTTTAGAAACTACTATTGATTGGAAACATTTAAATTTTGGAGGAAGTATTTCTTCTGAGACAAAATTCATAAATTTGTATATCGTACGTCAGCGTCTACGGGCGTATTCTAAGAGCGTCTTTAATGTCCAAAACTTTCATTAAACCTTGTATGTTCTGAACCACTTGTCGAACTAATTTTTTCAATATCAAACAAGAAAAAACGTTAACTTCGGTCGCACCGAAGCTAAATACCCTTCACAGGTGCATTTCTGTTAGTAACTATGTGTTCAGTTTGTATGGAAGCTATATGCTATAGTTAACCGATCTGAACAATTTCTTCAGAGATTACATTGTTGCCTTAGAAAATAACATATATCAAGTTTCGTGAATATATCTTGTCAAATGTGAAAGTTGTCCATACAAGAACTTGATTCCGATCGTTCAGTTTGTATAGCAGCTATATGTTATAGTGGCCCGATATCGGCCGTTCCGACAAATGAGCAGCTTCTTGAAGAGAAAATGACGTTTGCAAAATTTCAAAAAGATATCTTAAAAACTGAGAGACTAGTTCGTATATATACAGACAGACGGACAGACAGACAGACGGACATGGCTAAATCGACTTAGCTCGACATACTGATCATTTATATATATATATTTTATTGGGTCTCCGACGATTCCTTCTGGGTGTTACAAACTTCGTGACAAACTTAATATAGCCTGTTCAGGGTATAAAAATATATTTTCGGCGTTCAATGTATGATAACAATACTGCAGTCAAGTCAATGATTTTCAGGAACCCATGGATGTTTTAAATCGCTTGACTTACCATACAATAATTTTAATTGCACATCACTTTTATGTCGTTATTTTTTGTTACTAACTGCAATTATTTATTTATTCAAACAGAAAAAAACAGAAGGCTTCAGGGCATGCTACATAGTTCAGAATTATTATAACCAGAACAAGCTTTTCAACACCCATAAGGAAACGTTGGATATCCTATAGAATTTACATATAGTAATTGATCTGCATGACGTGCTGAATTGTTTCAGTTTTAACCGTTTGTCTGCTCTTCTGCCCATTTGTTTGTATAAACGCGAACCAGTCCTTCAGGTTTTGAGATATTGCTCTTCAATTATGGGAACTACCGATATCGGATCACTGCATCATATAAACGGATCACTATACCACACAAACTGAACGATCAACTGAACGATTCTTGCAAGGAAACCTTTTTTATTGGACAAGGTATTTTCGGTGTAAGACCCCTATGGCATATTGTGTAGCTGCCCATACGAAATGACGATCAAAATCGAGTTTTTGTGTGGAATCTTTTCTTCCTGTGAAGGGTATTGGAGAAGATGAAACCATGTGTAAATTTTGGAGAAGATGAAGCCATGTGTAAAAGTTCACGCAAGTGATGAAAGTTCTCTGAGCGCCATTCCATAGGAAGTGGCCAAAAACGTTTCTTTTACAAATGGCTGAAGCTCAAGACTTGCGATCTTAGACCTATCCTCTGGATAGTCAAAAAACATTCATTTGAAGGTGAACTAACGTGTAAAGCGAAACATCCCTCCCCAGGGTTGTGCGCTGGATTTGGGAATCGCCACGTCAAAAAACACCCCCAAAGAAAAGTCGGCTATAACCGCGTAAGGCGTTGTCCAAGCCAATAAGAAGAAGAAGGGTATTCGGAGCAACCGAAGTTACCGTTTTTTCTTGCTTTATGGTGACTTCCAACTTTCATTCCTTTTTCGGCTAAACTCCACGAATAATTTATTATAACTTTCTTCAATGTGGCAACACCTACGTTTTTTTTACGATTGACATAAGCACATGAAACTTTATTATATTACGTGCATGTAGAGTTTTTAAAAATATTTAAAATGTTTAAAGAATTTCGTAATTTTTTAAGCGAACCGCACTGTTATACATTTTTGTAGATTGACATACGTCTTAAATTGTGCAAGCCGACGGCACAACAACCACGTATACATACTATGTTGCTTAAAAATTAAACAAGTGAAATTACTCAATTAGTTGTCAATTGAAAGACCTCCCCATTTTCATGACGATTCCAAAGATCATAGTACTTTCATCACTGAAGGTAATTGCTTAAGCGCCCAAATCTAATGAAAGTTGAACAATTCGCTAACGTACATGAATTCATATTTATAATTCTTGAAGAAGATTGAGATTTAATTGAGACAATTACTGAGAAGATTTTGCTTTTATTACAACGAACAGTACAACGAGTTTCGGGTGTCTAGAGTGCAGAATTATTATTCCAACACAACTATGCATATCTACTTGTATATAGTATGTCACAATTCCTCAGTTTGAACTGATATTAAGAAACCTTATTTCTTTAATAACACCAATATTATAATTTCGATATCAGCGTACGCACATTATATACACATACATATGTATATACATATATACAAAACGATGTCGCTGCACCACGATGTATGCCACAAATCGAAAAATGACTAGTGCCATGGGTGTCCCACCATGATGAGCACAATACACCGAGAACAAAGCGTACTTTCTTTTTTCCGTGGGCAGTAAGACTCTTACACACACACACACATGCATAAGTACAAGTTTGGTTGCATGCGCATGTGTACATATGTAAAAACATTTCTAATTTTCAGTTATATGAATGAGGCATCTCCTCATTTTGAAAGAAATACATTTCAATTTGTACACACACACACACACACTTACATCTGCATGCATGTGAATATGCCGATACTTTTAGTTCAGCATGCTGCAAGTCAAGTAAGAGGTAAGAGGTAATAAAAGGTGCAATGATGAAACGTTGCTTAACCATTGCACTGTGCAGCTAAACAAAAATCCAGTAGCGATAGCAGAGCTGCGGAGTAGTAAAAGGAGGTGAGTAAACGTCTGTTAATGCACAGAATAGTGAAGTCGCCATGGCATGACACATACGTATGTACATATGTACATATAATGGTCACGATGTTTTAGTCTGCATATAAGCAAACTAGTACTTCAATTTTTGAGATATCGCTCTTTTTGAGATATTCACGTCCCTTAAACCCCTCCTCAGTACCAATATCGGACTGCTATAACGTTGTAGCTGTCATACAAGTTGAACGATTAAAATAAAGTTCTTGTATAGAAAACTTTTTTATTTGACGAGACATCTTCACGAAATTCGGCATGAATTATTTTTTAGGGTAACGCTATAATATCTGGAAAAATACTCCAAATCGAGCCACTATATCATATACATATCTGTCATACAAGCTGAGCGATCAAAATCAATTTTTTTATTTGACGAGATATCTTCATGAAATTTGACATGGATTACTTTTTAAGGCAAAACTACAATATCTGAATTGAAATTGAAAGAAATTGTCCAGATCGAGCTGCTACATCTTATAGCTGTCATACAGGCGATCAAAATGAAGTTCTTGTATGGAAACTTTTTTATTTGTATTAAGTGGCACTATCATCTAGCAAGAAATATTATTGCATTTATCCTGTTTAAAACATATCATTAAATTGTTTAACTGTCTGACATTGTACCACATACATATGTATGTATGGATGTGTAATTTTGTCAGTTTAATAAAACGATGGGGCATTTGATTTAAAACGAAAAAATCGCTTTCCTAAATTATTTTTGAGTGATCCTTTCATATATGAAATGTATGTTCTATTCACCATTTACCATATGTATAAATATTCAGATGTATTTGTATAGCTATTTCAACATATGCACATAAGCGTAAGTATGTATGCATGCAGTAAGAGTGATGTGTGTTCGCTTGCTTTATTAACGCTATTGAATAACTTAATTAATGCATTATGCAGACCCTACAGAGCGCGCATTGACTGCGTTCATACATACATACACTTATAACTTCTGACTTTAGTTAAAAAGAACAGATTCTAAAAAGCGTAGCCTTACCTAATTCATACACAACAGTGAAGCTTTTCAGTACTCCAGCGGCGATTCCATTTATATTTCATTAAAACTTGCCGTTTCTTAAATCCAATTTGGTTGTCGTATATATATATATGTATGTATATGCTTTAAAATTTTATATCCACTTTAAAATTTATTTATACTTTAAAATTTTAATCAATTCACTTGTTTGCAGAGCAATATCAATAACATCACAACACAATTTTTCGATTGATTAATATCCCAACAAATCAGTTTCTGGTAGCATTCACGCCATTCTCATGTATTTATGTACAAAAACATAACAATTTCTATTTCTTCACTTCACTCAGCAAAATTACTTCTGTGCGTAAACGTTACCGCGACAAACACCGTCCCAACAAACAAATAACTTTAGTAACTCGCGTTCAGAGAATGACTGAGGCAAAATCATAAATTCAATTTCTCTTTTCGTTTCGTTTCATTTCCAAATTTTCCGCCAAGTCTAAAAGGGCAATATTAGCAGAACAATGTTAAAGGCGAAACACCAGAGAGCATTCAGGAACAGAAAAGAGAGAAAGAAGAGCATCTGTTGTGAGAGACAACAGTGACATAAATTCTCTGTTAAGATTACGGTTGCATAACCTTGGTCAATTTCAAATTTACTCATACATAACACAATTATGAACGCACAAATCGAAACTCTAATAAAAAGAATGGAATGCATTCTCCGTTGACTATGTTTAGAGTCTTGATCACTTGTATTGTTACACACTGCCGTACTGTTTCCGGCAATTTTGGTTCTTATTCGTCTGACAATGTCGATATCTTCTTCTAAATGCATCCCATTCGCACCTAAAAGAAATGCTTGGTCTCGTCTTTTTTCTCTTAATTCGAGAAATAAGCCCAACTTTATCCTAAGTATTGGAACAATATTATTTTACTCTCCCCTGGTCCTTCATATACTACTGTGATCAAATTGAAAGTGAATTTTTAATTTATACTTCTCGCTTGTTTTTCGAATCGGTAAATTTTTTTCTGTTAGTTAGTAGTACTGTTAGTGACATCTATGCTAAATTTCACGTCAAAATATTCATTAGTATTTGAGATATGCGTCGTTTTGTGAGGCTCTAAAAGTGAATTCTTCGATTTTTACTATGTACATACATATGTCTGAATTTATTGAACAAAGAAATGCGATAATGTACCATCTTATACTGCCTTGGTTATTCCTGATCATTTCGCCACATTTTCAACTAAGATCCTGCCGCAACCACCGCATTCGCCTGATATACCTTCATTTAACTTCCGGAAACTTGGAAATTCACATGACCACTCCGTGGACACCGTTTTAACTCAATTGAGGATATAAAAGCTGAATCGATGAAGGCTCCGATGGCCATCACGACGAAACATTTTTCCAAGTGCTATGATGACTGGAAAATTCGTTGGTATAAGTGTGAAATAGATAAAATTCACCTTTCAATTTGATCACAGTGGTATGTAAAAAGGTAAAAAGGAAAATATACATAAATTAGACCATCCGAACTTCCGGAAGCTTCCTTTATTCGGAAGCCTTTGCGAAAAATCGTCTGAGATTACTAATAACGCAGGAAATAGAATAAAGATATCAATATACAAGAACATAACAAAAAAGTACTCGTAATTATTCATTAATATATATATTGTCGCCGCCAAAGTAATCCCCACCAGAAGTAATAAACGTATGCCAACGAATTTTCCAGTCTTCGAAACAGTTTTCATAATCTCTTTTTGGGATGGCCTCAGCTACTTCAGCAAATTTTGTTTTATCTCTTCTATCGTCTGAAAACGGGTTCCGCGGAGCGGCAACTTCAGTTTGGTTATTCATTGTTTTTTTGGCCTTTAAAATCGGTCGCAATCGTACTCTCTAAAAAAAAGGACCGAGTTAAGAACCGTGCGCCAGTCGTTTCTTCTTTTCGCAATGTGGCGCCAATTGGAAATGCCAAGCGAAGCCAGGTCCTTCTTCACCTGGTCTTTCCAAGCGAGTGGAGGTCTTCCCCTTCCTCTGCTTCTCCCGGCAGGTATGGCGTCGAATACTTTCAGAGCTGGAGTATTTTCGTCCATACGTACGATATGACCCAGCCAGAGCAGCCGCTATCACTTGATTCGCTGAACTATGTCAATGTCTTCGTATAACTCATACAGCTCATTGTTACCTTCTATAATTAGTTCAGCCGCTCAAATTATTTTCTCCAGCAGCAGGTTGAAGAAGTCGCACGATAGGGAGTCGGCTTGTCTGAAACCTCGTTTGGTATCGAACGGCTCGGAGAGGTGCTTCCCGATCCTGACGGAGATTTTGGTGTTGCTCAACGTCAGTTTACACAGCCGTATTAGTTTTGCGGGGATACCAAATTCAGACATCGCGGCATAAAGACAGCTCCTTTTAATGTTGTCAAAAGCAGCTTTGAAATTGACGAAGAGGTGGTGTGTGTCGATTCTCCTTTCACGGGTTGTTTTCAAGATTTGGCGCATGGTGAATATCTGGTCGGTTGTTGATTTGCCAGGTCTAAAGCCACACTGATAAGGTCTAATCAGTTTGTTGACGGGGGCTTTAATCTTTCACACAGTACGCTCGATAGAACCTTTTACGCAATGTTGAGGAGGCTTATCCCACGGTAGTTGGCGCAGATTGTGGGGTCTCTTTTTTTGTGGATTGGGCAGAGCACACTTAAATCTTAATTGTTGGGCATGTTCCGTCCGACCATATTTTACAAAAAAGCTAATGCATTCTCCTTATCAGTTCTTCGCCGCTGTGTTTGAATAGCTCGGCCGGCAATCCATCGGCCCCCGCCGCTTTGTTGTTCTTCAGACGGGCAATTGCTATTCGAACTTCTTCATGGTCGGGCAATGGAGAACATCTGCTCCATCGTCAACGATTGGGGAATCGGCTTCGTCTTCTCCTGACGTTATGCTTTCACTGCCATTCAGCAGGCTGAAGAAGTGTTCCCTCCATAATTTCAGTATGCTCTGAGCATCGGTTAAGACAATATCCGTACCTTATGAAATTTTCGAAATGACTGGCAGACGACTTAGGTGAACTGAAATGTCTTAAGAACAACAAAAATCACCAAGATCAAGAGCAAAGATCCCGAAGAAAAACACACTCACATGATCTCGTCTGTATGGATAAAAACACTCCAGCTCTGGAAGTATTCGACGCAGTACCCGCCGGGGAAGCACAAGAGGAGGAAGACCTCCACTAAAAGAAGAAACGTTGGAGAAATCAGGTGGAGAAAAGAAGAAGAATATCCTGGCTGCATTTGGTTATTTTTAATAGGCCAAATTTGCTAAAAGAAACGATTGGCGTGATGGCTCGAATTAAACCGAAACTCCGTCTGTCATTGCTAAGGTCTATGTATGGTGTGACAGCCGACTAGTTTAACCTAACCTAACCCAATATATTTACAGACACAAATAATGTTTTTCATATCCAATAATTTCAGTGCAACACATTTCTTCAAATGAATTGAATGTACAAATTTTATGATATTTTAAAATAAAAAATTTATAAAAAGCATGGCTGTTCATCAGTTGCTCCAAAACTACTGAAGGCATTAAAAAAGGTATGCGCCCTGAATATGAGCCACGGTAACTGCGTCCGCCTGATGTGTGACTGCTCCTGCTATTGACTAGCAGTCTCAATTAGACTTCCAACCATTATTAAAAGTAAATTTAAAATTTTATAACATTATCATTCAAATTAAAAAAAAAAAAATATTGTCGGTAAAAAAGGAAGACCAATACTATGAAGGAAATCAAGCACTTAGTTAACTTAGAGACACATCTGTTAGATCGCTTCAACAAATTTTGATATTTGTCGAATCATGTTCTGATAAGTTAAGGTAAACCTGCGTACACGTAGCGCAGTCAAATGTGCAAATGCTTTTATGGGAACGAAGTATAACCACAATTATATTTATTACATAGAGAAAATGCCTCGATACATACATGTAAGTATGTAGGTATGTGAGTACGTATGAAGTAATGAATCTATCTTCATTATGCTTCCCAAGAATCATCGAAATTTAGCCATTTTAAAACAGTTACACAGCTATACCTTTTTACGAAGCGGATTAAAGGCACAAAATCATCAAGGAAGGTGTGCCAAGTGAACATCTGCATCCTGGCCGCTGTACATCTTAATTTTCAGTATTGAAAAGCATATCATTTACCATTTTTTATACATTTTCTAAAATGCCAATGCCGAAACAATGAACCACTATTTCAGTACGCACGCTTAGGTAAGGTAAAGGTGCGAGTATCAATGCGATTCAATATAATTGTGCAGTATAAGCACACATTCCCCTATTGGTAAGTATCCCTCTGCCAGCCACATATATATGTATGTATGTACGTGCAAATGTACCTACAACTTATGTTTACATGAAGGATTCGGATCACACATCAACTAGTATTTTTGGCTGTGGCTGTGGCTGTGGCTGTGATGCTATTTTCAGTAGAAGGGGCGTTGAATTGTTTCGCAGTTGTATATTCCACTAACAATGTATGAGCTAGGATACTATGTTACCATTGTTCTTTAAACAAAAAGATGTGAAAATTTCAAAAAGTGATATGATCTTTACGAAAAATTTAAAATGTGCATATATTTTCATTTCCACAAGAGTGCGCCATATTATGAACTGTTTTTTACAATGCAATCAAATATATTTGCAGATACAGAGGCACAAATCGAGCTGTATAAATGTCTTAGACTTTTACCTCCGATCAGAATGAAATTTGCCAAAATTCAATATTTTAACCTTTTTCTGTAGTTAACGGATGCTTACATTTTAACATATTGCAAGAGTTTCTCTGCACAACTCTGCCGATTTAATAACCTTAACGGTTATGCAACAAAAACTGTAATCTAACTAAGAAAAGGTTAAGTTCGGGTGTAACCGAACATTTTGTGCTAAATTGTGGAGCTTACTATATGTATGTATGTAGGCCACAGAGTGACTTATTTTCATTAACACAATTTTCTTCGTGATCGGGATAATTTGCTCAAATACGAGTAAGTTATCTGATGACCATTTTCACTGTTCTTTGCACTGCCGTACTCTCTGCAAACATCTGTACTGCGTAATTTTTGGAAATACGAAAAGCTGAAAATGTACTGCTATTTTCCTAGGCGCAATTTCGCTGCATTTTATTTAAAAAAATAGGATGTAGCCCTTTATTATCAAAATGTGAACAGTTATCATTTCTACCGAACGTAGATTTTTTCAATGCCATTTTAGAAGTAGCATGTAGCGATCTGACCCGTAAAAAGATGATTGACATACACCACCTCTTCGTCCAATCCAAAGCTGCTTTGGACAACACGAGAAGGAGCTGCCTTTATGCCGCAATGTTTGAATTTGGTATTCGCGTAAACTAAAATGGCTGTGTAAGCTGACGTTGAACAATACAAAAGCTCCGTCAGGAACGGGAAGGACCTCTCCGATACCAAAGGGGTTTCAGACAAAGCGACTCTCTATCGTGTAACTTTTTCAATCTACTATTGGAGAAAATAATTCGAGCTGCAGAACTAGTTATAGAAGATAACATCTTCTACAAGAGCGTACAGCTGCTGGCGTACGCAGATGATATTGATATCATAGGCTTCTACAACCTCAACAAGCGAGGCAAATGGGTCTGGTAGTGAACAAGGGCAAGACGAAATATATCCTGCCATCACAAAAACAGTCGTCGCACTCGGGACTTGGCTCCCACGTCACTGTTGACAGTCATGACTTCGAAGTCGTAGATAATTTCGTCTATCTTGGAACCAGTATTAATACTAACAACAATGTCAGCCTCGGAATCCAACGCAGAAGAACTCTTGCCAACAGGTGCTACTTCGAACTATATAAGCAATTGAGAAGAAAAGTCCTCACCCGACGAACAAAGACCAAACTCTACAAGTCATTCATCATCCACGTCAGGGATAATGAGATGCCCAACTTATTCCAGTGTGAGAGCGCCTCAAAATAAGCGTTTTTTATAACATTTTCCATTATGGCCAGATCGAACAAAATAAGAGTTTTTGGGCATTTAAATTAAAACACCCAACATTTATTACGATTCCAAATAATTATATATTGGACTTTTAATATATGGCGAAACTACTTAAATCCTTTTTTATGATTTTAAGGTACATATATTAAAACAACCAACTGTTGATCTTTCAATACTTAATAAGGTGAATTAAGCCTCTTAGTTCTCAATTAATAAATGTTTTTAATCATTTGTAATTGAAATATAATTCTATTATGCAAAACGTTTCATGAAATATATTTAAATTAAGCATTTCCTTTGATTTTCATTGTTATAAATTTTTATTAGCGATCTTGAACGGCGGCAACAAATTCCTCCGTTCACATATATTTTTGGTATAATTTCAAACTGGCCGTTCCAGTCATTCCAATTGCAAAACGTCAAAACCTACCCAATCCAGTCAACTGTCAAAGTTCGGTAGGTGAGCGGTTCTCATATTCCCAGTTACAGCAGAGTTGGGGATCTCTTTATCTCTGATCCACGTCCCGCTATATGGTGCAGAGGAATGGACGATGAGTCGGCGTACCAGTTTTTGAGAGAAAGATTCTGCGAATACCGCAGTGGATGGAATGATGAGCTGTACGAGATGTACGACGACATTGACATAGCTCAGCAAATTGAGAAACAGCCGGTACGCTGACTAGGTCATGTCGTCCGAATGGTCAAAAACACTCCGTCTCAGAAAGTATTCGACGCAGTACCCGTCGGGGAAGCAGAAAACGGAGGAAGAGCTCCACTCCGTTGTAAAGTCCAACTGGAGAAATACTTGGCTAAACTTGGAGTCTCCAATTGTCGCCAAACACCGAAAAAGGAGAACGACTTCCGTCCTGTTGTATATTCTGCTGTAACCGCGTAAGCGTTGGCTACGCCAATAAAGAAGAAGAAGTGTAACGATCTGAAGAACGATCTTGAACAAGAAAAAAGGAAGTCCTCTGAAAATTTGTTTGAATGCTTAAATTAAAGCTCCCACATAAGATGCACTGGGTATATTGAATTTGCCACAATGTTTGTAGCTTCCAAAAGAAAACGTCGTAGATGCTATAAGATATATACACACATACATACTTATGTACATATGTATATAAATCATCAGCGTGATAGGCTGATTTGATTTAGTCATGTCCGTGACCGTCTCTTTGTATATACGCAAACTAGTCCCTCGGTTTCTGAGACGCCGAACGGAAATTTTGCACAGGCCCTTTCCTCCCTAATAAATTGCTCATTTGTCACCGATATCGGACCACTATATCTTTTAGCTAGTTACAAAATGGACCTGTGAAGAGTAATATAGCGTCGCAGTTAACGAAGTTAACGTTTTTTCTGGTTTTTCTGTAGAAGTCACTCGGTTATGTGTCAGAAGATTTTAAATGCATTAAATTACTTTTATTTGGCTGTTATCGTGGCTACTTTACCCGCATTTTGAAGTAAGACCTCTCGAATCATATACTACATATGTATGTACTAATTATACTATAACCTAAATAAATGAATGTCAATTTCCCCACACAGACTTAATTTTGTTAAACTGATTTTGAATTATTTTTGTTTAAAAAATAGAACTGTGTTACGTGTTCATATATATTATTTATAACTATCTATATACAAGTATTTACATACATCTTCAGCTCAGTGAACATAGGGACCACATACACACATATATGCATATATACAATATCAACTGAGGCATGCAACAATTGTTTACTCCATCGGGTCGCACACAAATTGAAACACTTCAAGTGGTTGGCAACAGATTTATTAGTAATTAAGCGCCAGTAAAGTAAGCAAATACAGGTTTTGCCTCTTCTGGGCTCGAATTACACGCCATACTATTCAATACCCTTTTGAAGTGGAAAGTCAATAACAACAACAACACTGTAATATGATACGTATTGTAGTTTTTGTTTGTAGAAATATCTCAATATTTAGATGGTGACTACACAACGGTGCTCTGCCTCATGCAACTGATGAAAGGCATCGCGTTTACTGATTGTCTTGTTTTGCGCCAATTAAAAGGACCACCTTAAAAACTAAAATTGAGTTTATATTAAATAATTTTTAGAATTATTATTATGCCTGTACATAATTTACTGATCTAACAAGTAACACAGGGTGAGTAGAGCGCATATTTTCAGATGTTGATAAGACTTTATATTCAATAAGTAAGGAAGTGCTAAGTTTTTGTTTAACCAAAGTCCTACATGGATTAAAGCCGGGAAAATATGTTATGGTATTGACAAAAGTTTCTATTAAAAAGTTTTACGAAAGAATTCTAGGACTACAATCAAATTTAGTATTTTAGTAAGATTTATTGTAGGTCATAGACTCACATAGCTTTTTTCCTATATTTTACTTCGTGTCAGCGAACGTTATATTAAAATCATCTTCAAATAAGACATATCAGTCATAAACTCAGACGAAGAGGCTAAATTTAATATATTTAGTTGAAGTGGAAAGCATCACCCAGAAGATCGGAGTTCATTATATTAGAGATATAAGGTTTAGATCAACTCCAATCACACTGAGTGCCAAGCTATAATATAATTTTATAGTTTTTAAGAAAACTTTCCGACTTTATTTTATTTATAAGACACATTTTGACCAACTTATATGGAATAAAGTCAGATCGAAAGGCGGATATCACTACGCATTGCTTAAGTATACCCGAAAACGCATTTACGCATTTTATAAAGAAATAACTCTTACACTGACCGACCTTTTCGGTGCATGGCGTAGGAGAATAAAATATAATAAAATCATTATTTGTAGTATATAGTATGTGAGTGGAGGCGATTTGTTGACCAATTTCAAATATTTTCTGCAAAAAATAGAAGGTGCGTTCCAAAGTAAACAGGAATCTTTTGAAACTAGCGCCCCTTAGTGGCGCCATCTATATGTCGACTGGTGCGTTAGAATCTGCTATCTTTATCGATTGTCCAGTGAGAATTTCATGACATTTCATCGATTGGAAGTGAAGTTATTGCATTTTAAGTGTTAGTATGTTTGTGTTATCGGTGCGAAAATGACCTTCGAACAAAAAGCCAACATTAAATTTTGTTTTAAAATTGGTAAAACTTTCACCGAAACGTTTCAATTGATGAAACAAGTTTATGGCGATGATTGCCTATCCCGTAGCAGAGTACACGAGTGGTTTCAACGTTTTCAAAGTGGTCGTGAGGACATAAATGACGATCAACATTTGGGCCAATCAAAATCCGTGATCACCGGAAATTCCTTCGAAACTGTGCGAGAATTCATAAAAAATCAGACGAAATCATTATAGAAATTCATGGAAATGGAATTGAACATCTCCAAAACATCGATTTATAGCGATTTTGAGCGTTTGGTGCGCCGTATTCGACGTGTTTGGCCCGAATATCGCGAAGATGAAAGTTGGCGTTTGTTGCATGATAATGCGCTGTTTCATCGATCGACGCTTGAGACCGATTATTTGACCAAAAATCACATTTTAACCATTAACCACTCCCCGTATTCACCTGATATGGCACTGCCGACTTCTTCCTTTTCGGAAAAATGCATTTGCCAATGAAAGGAAAGTGTTATGCAGACGTAGAGGCCATTCAAAAGACTTGCACCGGCATATTGGCCAACGAGCTAAAACACTCGTTCGACATGCCTTTGGACCGACGGAACGGGGAAAATTATTCAACAAAGAAATTCCATTAAATTTTGCTTACGGAATCAATTTTCTCGGAGCCGAAGTGTTCAGAATATTGGAAAAAGCTTTATGTGATATTTATTTATCGCGAGCAAGTGTTTATGATTGCTACAAATTATTCAAAGAGGGTCTAGTCTGCGTTGATAACGAACCACGTCCAGGGCGGCCATCAACATCAACTGATGGTCAACACGTCAATAAAATAAATTGATGCTTGAGAATAGCCGATTAATAGTCGAAGATCTTACTGGCATCGTTGGAATATCGGAAGGATCAGTAAAACCCTTTTTGAAAAATTATTTGGGCTTAAGAAAACTGAAGCACGATTGGTTTCAAAATCTCTCAATTTTTTCGAAAAACAGCGGCGACTTAACTTCTGTGAAACGATGCTTTCGGGCTAATAGAATGTCATGAAACTTATTATTACTGGCGATGAGTATTGGATGTATGCTCACGATGCGGAAAGAGACGATCAATTGGCTGAATATCGTAGCAAAGGTGAGCAGAAGCCGAAAAAACACGTAAAAGCAGATCTAAGATCAAGGCTATGTTGACGGTTTTCTTCGTTTATCGAGGTGTGTTCACTCCGAGTTTCTTTCGAAGAGTCGACGTTACAAGTTTTCGAGAGAAAGGAAAATTTATGGTCCTTTGCTTTGATGGGACGATGAGCTGTATGAGATATACGACGACATTGACATAGATCAAAGAATTAAGAGACAGCGGCTGCGCTGGCTATGTCATGTCTTACGTGTGGATGAAAACATTCCATCTCTGAAAGTATTCGATGCAATACCCGCCGGGGGAAGCAGAGGAAGAGAAAGATTTCCATTCCTTGGAAAGGCAAGAAGGACCTGGCTTCACTTGGAATTCCCAATTGTCGCCACGTTGCGAAAAGAAGAAACGACTGGCGTGCCATTGTTAACTCGGCTATAATCGCGTAAGCGGTGTCTACGCCAGTAAAGAAGAAAAAGAAATTTGTCGTTAATGTTTGGATGTACCTGATCTTTTCATGACTTGTTTCTGATAAAGACTACTCCTTTGACAAACCCTTTTGTTATCATTGCGAAATTTATCTCAAGTGTACTAACTCTGCCCTGAAATAGAGTTAGTAGGTACATTCACAGAAATGTTAAACACAAGAAAGGTCTCTGCTGTGGATTTTGTGTGAGCCACATACATACATATATACATACATATGTGCATATGGGTATGCGCATGTGTATGCACTTCAACATAGAAATGCATTTCATTTGAATAGAGATGTTATTTGACTTTTGCTTATCCCTCACAGTAGGTGCCTACTCCCTTTGTCCCGTATTTTTAAAGGATCACAGTCCAACAACGCGTATGTGAAGGTATAAATATGTTATATATGTACAAAACAATATCATTGTTTCGAAGTGCTTTGTCTTATTTTGTTTTTCGTTACCGAAAGTAGCAGGAAACACTGTGAGGCAACATGACAATATTTCGGTGGGGCACTTATTTGTATTCTTAACAAAATTAAGTTGCCAAAGGAAACAAAACCTATGTGCACACATATATGTATATAGGTACATATATGTATTACATTCGATGTCATACAGTTTTCTAAAAATGTGTCATAAATCAGCGCCTGAATAGGTGCATTTAAGTAAGGATGCATGTTAAGTGATTTGGATTACTTACATAATAAGAATGTTAAGCAAGTAAGGAAGGGCTAAGTTCGGACGTAACCGAACATTTTATACTCCTGCATCTTCCAAGTGTCAAAGACGGAGAAAGCAATCAATATTCATTATTCGACAAAATCGTAAAAGAATTACTATAATTTTGTATATTCTTTTCATTCATGGACGCAATCGCACCTTCAACCAGAAAACCACTTCATTCGTTTGCCTTCAAACGGCTTCCGGCGACAAAAGCTTAAAAGCATAATAAAGGGTGGACCATTTCAAGGTTCCCTTCAAAACTAATGGAGAATGTTTATTATATTTTGAAAGAACATTCTTTGGCATTTATTTTTTGAAGATTATCTCTTTCAAATGTTGGCCGCGGGTACGTCTCAGATGGTTCATCCGTTGAGTCCAAGTTTCGATTATTCATTCGAGCATTTCGACTGATAACTGGCGAATGACACGCGAGATGATTTGCTCTAAGGCCTGAATCGAAGCGGGATTGTCCGCATAGACTTTAAGCTTTGAAATTCTCACAAGAAAAAGTCTAACGGTGTGATACCACACGATCTTGATGACCAATCGATGTTCTCTCAATAAATCCATTGATTGATGTGATGTGCGGGAGATGGCGCCATCTAAACCTAATGTCGCCGTGATCACGAGATTCAATTTCAGACATCAAATAGTTGACTACCATGGCGCGATAACGGTCGCCTTAACGCTTACGTTCTCACTGGCATTACTTTTGAAGAAATATGGACCGAGCATTCCACCAGCCCACAAACAACACCAAACTTTTTTCGATGCAATGGCAACTCTTGAACCTTTTCAGCTTGGCCTTAGTCCTAAATACGGCAATTTTGCTTGTTTACACACCCATTGAGCCAGAAATGGACCTCATCGCTGAACAAAATTTGACTCGAAAACGTCGGATCTTCTTGGAACTTTTCAAGAGCCCATAGAGCAAAGCGATGTCACTTGGGAAGATCGAGTGACTCCAGTTCTTGCACAAGTTGTATATTGTACACTTTCAATTTAAGATCTCGACTTAAAATACGCCAAGTCGTTTCATACATCAGTCCTAATTGCTGCTAACGGCGCTGAGTCAACTCTCCACGGTGTTCGTGTACACTCTCTGCTACGGGTGCTATATTTTTTTCATTGCGTGCTGAACGTGATTTTTTCGGTCGAATATTATCCAATAATGAAGGGGTATCGAGGAGGGTGATGATGTTGCGAATAGTACGTTCAGTTGGCCGATTATGTTGACTATACGTTGAGCGAAGCGCGCGAAATTTTACAGAACGTAAAATATCGTAATAAAATTCAAGGATTTGTAAACGTTGTTCAGGCATAAATCTTTCCATGATGAAATGCCAAACAATACTGAAAAAAAAATAACATGACAGCTTGATACGACCCACACGTGATCTTTCAAAATAAGGCTATTGAAAAAAGTACCGCTACTTGGATCAAGCGTTATTAGGTACAGGGGGGATGGACCCGATTTTAAACACAAGCCTATAATATTATCAGGAGACTCAGATTGTTCAATACTTTTCAGTAAAAAGTTAACCATAGTTCCATATATTCGGTATCTGGGCGCTTCAACAATTACTATCCAATTTTAGGCTTGAGATAACATATCATAAAGTCACTATTAAACAGTTGGAATTAAAATTCTTTTATATGGGAAGTAGGCGTGGTTGTGCCCTGATTTTCCTTATTTGCACACCGAAATATACGAATATCTGGATAATGTCAAGTAAAGGATTTAGTTCATTTTGGTCAAGCAGGTTGTGAGATATCGAATTTAATTTAAAGGTGGGCGTCGCCACGCCCATACCGGCTCTTACGAAACCCCTTCAAATCTTCTGGCCTGTAAAGTTGAATGCCTCTAACGCATTTAATCAGCGAGTTATTAGTCCTCAACATACTTAAACACTATATAGAGAGGGGTGTCGTTTTTATACGATTTCATCTGTTTTCACTTTAATGTAGGGAATATCGAAAATATTTGTTCTTAGAGGATTTGGTCGATTTGAATTTATCGGTTCAGGAGATATGTATATTTAACCCATCATGCGCACTTTTTAAAAATGCTTCAAACCATAGATGTTTTTATGTAATGGGGCTTAGTTATGGCACTTTATAATTTTTTGTTTAGTTGCATAAAAGTTTTCCGATTACGCCCATCATCAATTTCCCTTCGGTTGCAAGGAACGCGTGTTCCAAGTTTCATCACGATTTGAATTTTTACTCAAGTTATCGCTCTCACGGCCTGACCTAACATGCTCAATGACACATACAAAATTCTGTTGCGCTTTTTAATTGGAGATATTCTTCTTTCTCAGACAAAAAACGAGAGTTACTAATCTTTAGATTCGATTTGCGTCTGATACAATTAACAATAATTTATTTTAGGTCTTATGTTGTGATTTTTTTTTTTCATTTTTCGAGAGTATGACACAATGGTAAAACTGGTCTAAAATATTTAAAACAAAAATTGATAGCATTAAAGATAACGGTTATTTTATTTTAATGAAGTGTCCGCGTACACTCTAGTATCAATTCAATTGGGTAACTCGTTTGGTACTGTTTAGGATGACGAGAGGAGTCGAATCTCGACCGACGAGACGGTGTATCCGTCTGTCCGTACAAGCATCTTGATAAAACTCTGATTTCTACAACTGCAAATTATCTTAGCTTTAAAAATGTTGTATGTTTCTACTTGTCTTGTGCTGCAGTTACACGATCAAGAACTTGCTTTCATGTTGATCTCACAATCTAAAATGATTTAAATTGTCAGCCGGGGTAAAGGCTGCAAGCAACTTGATAATCAATAATAGTTTCATGAAGCCGTCGTCATGGAAACCGTTTAAATTCTTGAAAATTTCGCATGATATTAATAATATAATGGATTGATATAAATTTTGATATCGATCTATGAATTTAACGAAATATTCATATTCCCGAATATTGCAGTTGGGAAGTGCAGACTGTTTGCGGAACTATGTCAGCAGCTGCTTTGGCTTGATCGTCAAATTGAACCACGACTTAAATGAAAAAATTGATATCAAGACGGCGTTCAGGTTTGAAAAGCAGTGTATGGTAGTAGAAAAGGGTGAGTGTATTGCAGCTTGAAAGCAATTTCTTGATCGTGTAAAGTCCGGATTATTTATCAAGTTGTGTACTTGACAGTTTTATGCCGTATAATGCTGATTTGTCGTGGACACATTCATATACTCTACAGTACATATTTAAGTACACTGCTTACCAGAGATAAACACACAGATGCCCAAGTCTCTTAGGCCGTAATTCACCTCCAGAACTTTGGCACTAACTAAGCGAGATAAATATTGGGCTATATACAAAAAGTTGAAATCCAGCTGTCTGTCTGTCCGTCCGTCCGTCCGTGCAAACTGTAACTGGAGTAAAAATTGAGATATCTTGATGAAACTTGATACGAGGTTCCCTTAATACAAAAATATTACGATTTCGTAGAAGAGCGTAATCGGAACACTGGCATCCCCACAAAACCAAAAACCTATAATGTGCGATTACTAAACACTAAATTAAGTGGCCCAGGAGATCACAGTGGCAAGGGCCACCTGTGGTCAAAAAATTTAAAAAAAGTAAGCATGGCCCCACCCTCTAATAAGTTTAATGTACATATCTCCTAAACCATTAAAACTACAACAATCAAATTTGTTGACCGCAAATATTATAAGGACTTCTACCGACAGTGTGAAAATGAATGAAATCGGAAAATCATTCACTCCCTACATAATAGTACTGATTAGAAATACTAAAACCGCAATGAATCAATAACTAAATACGCCAGAGATATTAAATTTTACCTCCAGGATGATTTAATAGGGCTTTCTGGGAGCCGTTGTGAAATTGGGACCGATTTCGAGCCACACCTATAGTTGACTTTTTACCTTTGATAATAGGTTTTATGGAGGATGGAGTCATGTGTAGAAGTTCACGCATTTGAGGAAAGTTCTCTGATCGCCATTCAGGCCAGAAACGATTCTTTTACATATGACTCAAGCAGCTCACGACTTCCGGTCTTTGACCAAGTATCCTCTGGATAGCCTAAGAACATCCGTTCGAAGGCGAGCTAAAGTGAGATGGCGAAACATCCCCTACATAGGGTTGTGCGCTGGGTTTGGGACCCGCCACGTAAAAAAACTATACCAATGAAAAACAACCAACAGCCGCGGATGAGAAACCCTCCTTTTGATGACGACCATGGCAAACGAAATAAGGACTACGATATTAGGGCATGCACCTGGAATGTCCGGTCCCTTAATTGGGAAGGTGCCGCTGCCCAGCTGCTTGATGTCCTCGTGAAAATAAAGGCTGACATCACCGCCGTCCAAGAAATGCGATGGACGGGACAAGGACAGAGAGATGATATTGATATCATTGGCCTCAACACCCGGTCCGTTAGTTCTGCTTTCTCCTGACTGGATTAGGATGCAAAGCAAATGGGTCTGGCAGTGAACAAGGGCAAGTTGAAATATCTCCTGCTATCAAACAAATAGTCGTCACACTCGCTACTAGGCTCCCACGTCACTGTTGACAGTCATAACTTCGAAGTCGTAGATAATTTCGTCTATCTTGGAACCAGCATCAACACCAACAACAATTTCGGGCTCGAAATCCTACGCAGGATATCTCTTGCCAACAGGTGCTACTTCGGACTGAATTGGCAATTGAGAAGTAAAGTCCTCTCTTGACGAACAAAAACCAAACTCTATAAGTCACTCATTATTCCGTCCTGCTATATGGTGCAGAGGCATGGACGATGACAACATCTGATGAGTCGACGTTGCGAGTTTTTGAGAGAAAGGTTCTGCGAAAGATTTATTGTCCTTTGCGCGTTGGCCACGGCGAATATCGTATTCGATGGAATGATGAGCTGTATGAGATATACGATGACATTGACATAGTTCAGCGAATTAAGAGACAGCGACTGCGCTGGCTAGGTCATGTTGTCCGAATGGATGAAAACACTCCAGCTCTGAAAGTATTCGACGCAGTACCCGCCGGGGAAGCAGAGGAAGAGGAAGACCTCCACTCCGTTGGAAGGACCAGGTGGAGAAGGACCTGGCTACGGTTGGAATATCCAATTGGCGCCACGTAGCAAAAAGAAGAAACGACCGGCGTCTGTTTGAGATACGTGTCGTTTTGTGAGCTGCTAAAAGTGAATTTTTCGTTTTTTGCGATGTCGAAATTTGTTGAGCAAAGAATTTGCATTAAATTTTGTTTACGGAATCAATTTTCTGCTGCGGATACGTTGAGGATGGTGCAGAAAGCCTTTGGTGATGAGGCAATGTCTAAAAAAATGTTTACAAGTGGTATAGTGAGTTCCAAGCCGGCCGTGAACGTGTCGAAGACGAAGAGCGCCCAGGGCGACCATCAACCTCAACCGACGAAGCTAACGTTCAACAAATCAAAGATTTGGTGTTGAAAAACCGTCGAAAGGCTCAGCCTATACCATTTTGAAGGATGTTTTGGGCCTCAAGCGGGTCAAATCTCGACTGGTACCGAAAACATTGAATTTTTTTGGAAAAAAGGCGTCGCGTTGAAGTGTGTGAAACGATGCTTTGCGACTACCAGGGTGTCATGAAACGCATTATAACTGGCGATGAGACTTGGATCTATGCTTACGACCCCGAAACAACCGATCAATCGAGCGAATATCGTGCCAAAAGAGAGCCGAGACCAAAAAAATCGCGCCAAAGTCGCTCAAAAATCAAGGTCATGTTGTCTGTTTTCTTCGATTATCGTGGTGTTGTGCATTATGAATTCCTTCCAACCGGTCAAACAGTCAACAAGGAATATTATTTGAACGTTATGCGTCGTTTGCGTAACGCTATCCGCCTAAAAAGGCCGGAGTTGTGGAAAGACAATTCTTGGTTTTTACACCACGATAATGCACCATCCACTGCCCTCGTAATTCGTGATCATTTCGCCAAAAACTCAACCCATATCTTTCCGCAACCACCGTTTTCACCTAATTTGGCGCCGTGCGACTTCTGGCTGTTCACCAAGCTCAAAAGACCGCTCCGGGGACACCGTTTTTATACGATAGAGGAGATTCAAGCCGCAGCGAAGACGGAACTGAAGGCCATCCCGGAAAGTGACTACAACCAGTGTTTCGAAGATTGGAAAATCCGTTGGCATAAGTGCATTGCATCGGGAGGGGATTACTTTGAAGGGGATGAAATTGATTTGGAAGAATAAATAAAGAATTTTCAAAATAAATACAATGTCACCTTATTTTTTGGGCTCATAAAATATGCATAGTAATACAGCAGACAGACAGAGAGATGAACATACAGATATCGCTAAACCGATATAGATCGTAACGAATCCGAACCAAACCAGCAAAAATTATTATATCCTGTTAAGAGTATAACAATCATTTTATTTAATAGTCTTATGGGTACAATGGGAGTATAAGGGGTCAATTTCATTAATTTTTCTTTGATATGAGCGAATTTTTCCCTGTACCCAAATGAATTGTGAGATATGAAAGTTTACCTAAAAGTGAACGTTTCCACTCCCATCTTATGATTTCTGAATTTGTGAGCTTATTACAGTTGCATTCATCATTCCAAATAATGAGAGATTATTTTAAATTTTATGAAGCATTCATCGTTCATCCAGTCCTTTACTTACTAGTGGCATCACTAAATCTGTCTAACTAATGTGAACACTGTTTGTTTAATAACGGTTGTCGCCACGGTTACCAATGGACTTAGTTATTATTTGATCAATACTTCCCCAACATTAAAATTTATCAAGGAAATAAAGTTGTTAATAAATCTATCTGAAACTTTGTGCTATGAGTAAATTAGAAGATATATTGGCAAAGAAGAAAACGGTTGTTCCTGTACTTGATCTGAGTAAGAACATCGCTCAGACCAAAGAAGAATTTAAACGACTAATGGAGAAAGTGCCCGATTATAAAATGCGTCCAATCAAAGTACGTGCCGATGAAATAAAGATTAAAGAGAAAGATTTCTCTTTCAAGATTTCGAAGAGAGAGGTCAGAAAACTATCAAAGCATAATGGCGAACGGGAACCGATTTATACATACGCAGATCCTATACCGTCCGAAATGAAGGATGTACCTATAATGGACTTGTGCTCAGTACCAATCGACTGGAAGATGCTTACCACGCTGCGACCGAAGTCTAAGCAGGAAGAAGAGTACTTTAGTCGCATGACAGAGATGGCCAAGTTGCAATTGAAGACCGAAATGCGCGATCGCAGAGATTTCATTCTTAATAATTGCGTTAAAAAGAACAAAAACAAATCTGGCATTGTAGAAACTAAATTGGCAACATGTGCCGAATGCGGACAAGAAATGTGTTGTGGTATGCGAAAATTGTTTTTTTAAGGAATTATTGAGGATTATGATTATTTATGAAATATTTTCCAGGCAAGGCTTGCACGGACTTCAATTACGATCTATTTGTGCGCCTTGAACCAAAAATCTCAAAGCCGAAACCACCCGTAAATAACACAAACAAAGGGAAATTGTCTGGACGGAAATCACTCACGAAGAATGGGGGGAAGAATAAAGCAAACAAGAAAAAAATGCCTTCTTCTGCCGTGGCTTAATATCTTTTATAAACTAAACGTACTGAAGGCTAAACCTTTATAATAGGTTGTCAAAAAAGTCTTGCGGTATTTTCGCTAGTAAGCGCGTAGTTCTAGTTTCATTCGTCGCACGCTATACCTTTTTGGAAAGCTCATTTCCAGCGCTAACACGTGTTTGATTGATTGTCATTTCTTTTAAGTCGTTCGTGAGTTATAGCGTCGCAAACATGGAGCAAAATAAAGAGAAAATACGGCATATTTTACAGTATGACTACGATAAAGGCAAAAATGCATCTCAAGCCGCCAATAAAATTTGTGCAGTTTATGGACCCGATACAGTTTCCATTTCCACCGCACAACGATGGTTTCAACGTTTTCGTTCTGGTGTAGAGGTAGTCGAAGATGCGCCACGCTCCGGAAGGCCTGTCGTCGAAAATTGCGATAAAAATCGCTGAATTGGTCGAAAGAGACCGGCATAGTAGCAGCCGTAGCATCGGTCAAGAGCTGGGCATGAGTCATCAAAAATTCATTTTAATTTCAATAAAAAAAAAAATCCAATAAAAATACCGCAAGACTTTTTTGACAACCCATTATGTAGCTTTAGAATGTCATTTATATTTTATATATCTTGTCAAATGTGAAAGTTTTCCATCTTTTTTGACCAGTTTGTAGGCAGCTATATTTAAGTTAAAATATCGTTAATATTCTTAAAAACGGTTTTCAAAACGATATCTTAAAAACTGAGTTGATATATAATAAACGGACAGACAGACAGACGGACATCGGATACCGCATACTGATCAATATATATATACTTTATAGGGTCTCCGTTCGACAAAAATATAGTTTAGTAACTTTCCAAAAATCGACACAACATTATGTTAAATGATTTATATTTTATAGTCATTTATTAAAAAGTTAACATCGTTAAAAATGGTTTTTAAGTTTAATAAATTTAAGGCAAAATTTTGTTCGACAAAACGATAGTTTAAACTTTCCATCGAAAACAGTTAAGATAATGTCAATAAAAAAAACCAATATGTCAAAATTTGAGTCCGATGTGAAGTTAAGTTAGGTTACACCTTTGTAATGCTAGATCATTTTTAATACGATTTGAAATTTCGGTCGAGCAGCACGTCAACGCTTTTTGTGAAATTTAATGGAGACTAGATATCTAATTCGAATACTAAGTACTAGTATTACTTGGTAGGTACTTGGTAAGTAATACTAGATATCTAAGATGAATTCTGTGACTAGGTTACTAATATCCATACGGCTCTGCAATCTTTTCGAGACCGTGTGGGTAAAACGCATATGCACATAATCTTGTAGATCCTGCATGCTCTTAAGGCATTCCATCTCGTCAGCGTCAGTCCTTTAAGAAATTCCGTTGTGTTTCGTTTTTGCTTTTTTCCTAAACTGATTAGGCAGTCGAGCGGATTACACTTTTGGCAATCTCATCAAATTAAGCATCTTTCGAGTCCCGGAATGTTCTTGCGGTCTGGAACCCAGTGTATATGCGGTTGTTTTCCGGCAACCACTTTATGTACTGCCTCACTGCTTTTAAGCACATTCTCTGAAGTAATGTGATGCGAGATTATTGCCTTAATTGCCGTCTGGCTATTGAAGTACATATTGATCATTTTTATACTCTTGCAACATGTTGCTACTGAGTATAAAAGTTTTGCTCACCTAACGGTTGTTCGTATCACCTAAAACTGAGCGACATACATAGATATAGAATGACGATATGAATTGAAATCCGGATGACGGTCTGTCTGTCCGTCCTTCCATCCGTGCAAGCAGTAACTTCAGTAGAAATCAATATATCTTGATGCAACTTGGTATGCGCCTTTTTTAATAAAAAAGAACGAATTCGTAGACGGACGTAATCGGAACACTGCCACGCCCACAAAACGCCATAAGCCGAAAACCTATAAAGTGCCAATAACTAAGCACTAAATTAAGATAAACTAAAGACCTGTAATTTGACACAAAAGATCGCAATAGCAAGGATGCCTTATGGGAAAATAAATCTTGAAATATGAAATCGGACCACAACCGCGCCTACATCTCATATAAACAATTTTAAACTCAATCTAATTCAATTTCAAGTATTCAAATTAAGCATCAATTAATATATCGGGCTAAATCTACTCTGAAATACTTTCCTTGAAGTCTGCCAGCTTATGACCAAAAATTATTAATACTAGACCAAAACTGTTCAACCCCCTCGGTACCGAATATATGGACCCTCGTTCCTATAGCGAACTTTTTATCAAAAATATAGGTCAATATATAAGATATATTATAGAAACTCAGAAATTATTCTTATCTGATAATAATATATCCGTATGCCAAAAATGGGTTGAATCGAATCAATAATTCCCTTAGTCCCCATGTACCTAATAAAAAAATTTGCAAACTGATTTTATACTCTATATAGTAATATACGCGAGTTATGTCAAGTCAAGTGCGCGTGTTTTTTTAATAACGGTACGTCTTTGTGCCTGAAATTAATAACATCAATTGAAAACTTGCATATGACTAATATCAATATTTTCAAACATCCAGTTGACATTATCCCGCATATAGTGGTGATTATATGTGAGGAACCTTATTGAAACTCTGATATCATCTTTTTCTGTTAACCCCTATCCCTTATAGGCCTAATACAAGATTTTCAAACTTACCGTATATATCGGTCAATATGTTAGATATCTTAATAAAATTAATTGAACGTATAATATTGGATATATGCATTATATTTTAATGCCGACCAGATGTGATATTGGACTATGAATTACCCAAATCCCCCACTGTCGGTCAGTGTATCAGATATATGTATATATGTATATAAAATTGCTTGAAAATATGTTCTTGAATATACGAGTATGTACCTGAGCAATGTCAAAAGTTAGTTAAATCAGGCCGTTCCTTTCTCTGTCCCAATATAGCGTATATGTATAGTGATTTCCGAATTTCCACCTGACATTACGACTTTCTAATAAAATTAAATGGACAACTTGACAATTAAGTTTGCCACTAAATATTATAGAGTTGGTCTAAAACTCATATCCCTAATATAAAGAATTTCGATCCTCTGGTTGACGTTTTCCACATCAACCCAATATGTATAATAAACTAAGCCTCTTCGGTTCAGTTTATAAGACACATATTGAACAATTTCATGCTGCGAAAATATAGTATTGGGGCTAAAAATGTGAGTCACATTTGGACTTTTAGACAATTTGAAAAATTATTTTTTTGCAATCAAGTGTAATATCTTAATGGAAGATTACCTGAATTTTTACGTCGACATTGATCCGAAATTAGTTTTTGAGTTATTTACAAATAAAAAGACTTGCCAATATAAAAATATACTGCATTTAAACATCCGCACTTCTAAAACGTGCATGCCTGATTTGAACTGGTGACAACAGTAACACACCCTTCAGTAATTTTAATGAAATTTTGCTTTTAGAATAGAATAAAATGGGTCTGATCGAAGAATTTTATTTTATAAAATTGTTAATTTTTTTAATCCAGGTTAACGGTTATTCGAACAAGCTATTTGATGCCTTAAAACGAGCCTGGAATGGAGTAAATGAAAAACATATTAGTAATTTAATTTCATCTATGCTTAAAAGATATGCTGTAATCAAAAGAAATAACGGCTACTCAGTAAAATATTAAATTAAAACTAATTTATTTTCGTATTTAGCTAAAGTCCAATGAGTTATGTCGTCACGAATTTTCACTTTTTCCATTCTACATAATTTATAAATCTTACATAAAGTTGAAAAATAAAATTTCATTGTTTCTTAATATAGAATATGTGATCTCTCTTTTGCAAAAATATTCTTCTAATGCATCTATGTAAAAAGTTATGACGGAATATATGAGACACTCGTGTTAGTCCAATGAGTTTTGTCCGACACTGTACATACATATGTAAATATGTATGTCACTCGAAAAAAACTACAAACATATTTCTACAAATACAACAATTTTCTCAAATGGCATAAGCAGTCTCATAAGTCATAAGTCAATATGGCAGCGAAATTACCGAAGCCCAAATGTAGTAAATCCCAGAACATTTTCATTCATGAACGCAAGCGCACTTTCAACCGGCAAATTCGCTTCATTTGTTAGCCTTCAAGTTTCCGCGACGTGAAATTAACGCAGAGAACATTTTATCATCGGTAGTTATTCCGTAAATTATTTCTGTTTCATTCCAACTTTTGTCCAAAGGTGTCGCCGTAAACAGTTTTGCCAAAGCCAGCCTACTCTTAGTAACGTCGTACAGATGGCGCTATACGCTTCTCACAAAACCGGATTACCGTGCGATTCTGGACTGTGATACAGTCACAAGTTTCTAACCGTGCGATTCTGTACTGTGATACAGTCTCAAGTCTCTAAATTTGAGATTTTAAGCTAGAGACAATTTTTGTGACTTTAGACGATTTTGCTATTCTGGAAGTAACACTCACAAAATCTATTACTTTTCATTATTCAAAGATGTTTTTACACTTTAATGAAAATAAATATGTCGCTAACAAATATTAAATTTTCGATAACATAGTCAAAAAACATAATTACCAATATAAATAAAAATATATGTTGACTTTGTGTCATAATATTTACGAAATTTATGTAAAATTGAATTATTTGTAACCTTTTCGTGTTTGAGTTGGAAACAAAATATAAAAAAACAACAATCGTTTAATATCTATGATGATCTCTATTCAGTATATTCAAAATGGCAAACAAGAGTTCCTTTTAGTTTTGTGACCTGCCAACTATCAGGTTTCAAATTTGAGACTAACGCTAGGGACTGTTTAGTGAATAGTAATTAGTCACAAATTGAGACTTTACCTCAAAATGTCACAAATAGTGACTAGAATCTGCTGACAGAATCGCGCTATTAGTGAACATTAACAGAAACTGTCAAAGCAGAGAAGGTACATAATTATTTTTTTTTATTTTTTTTATTTTATAAAAGCTTACATAATAATACAATTATTATACAAACTTAAGAAAATACGCAGCACTAGCATCATGGGCTATCGGCCGGGTACATAATTAACATTGGCTGTTAAGCAGAGAATCTTCTTCTATATACATACTTATGTATGTTTAATGTCGCTAACAGAAAACTTTGTGTTCCCCTTTAACTGTGTTCCCGATGGCATCCTTTCGTAGGTGCACGTTTAGAGAAATTCTAATTGGCCGATTTAATTCGATTGTTCATTAAAGGAAGAATTAAGCCAAAACCAGAAAGAAAACAAATGATTTTGTATAAGAATGATAATTTAATTTTTTTTACATTTTTTTTTAATTGTTTTCTACATCTTTCTTTAGATTTTCTTCATATTTTGTTCAAATTCTTAATAAAATTTAAATACTACTTAACATTGTTAATAAATTGTATTTTTTATAGTCCGAATTTCATCCTCTGGCGACCCTCTTGTCATTTAATAGAGAATACGCAAATGTTAGCTGTTTTAAAATGTGAATTGTTGTAAGGGAACACCGAAGAAGCACAAGATCGAAAATGAAATTATACACGTCATAAAGGAACATTCCCCACTCTTAAAGGGTTACCACTTTTCTTTTCTGAAGTGAACAACAGAAAATTTTTCCATTTCTGATTTTTAACTTTAATTTTATATACCTTCATTCACGCATTTTCGAAGAGAAAAGTGGCCCACGCCGACTCACAATTTTTATACTCTCGCAACAATGTTGCTAAGGAGAGTACATATTATAGTTTTGTTCACATAACGGTTGTTTGTAAGTCCTAAAACTAAAAGAGTCAGATATAGGGTTATATATACCAAAGTGATCAGGGTGACGAGTAGAGTCGAAATCCGGATGTCTGTCTGTCTGTCCGTCCGTCCGTCTGTCAACCAAACTCTACAGAGTCGTTTTTTCAGGCATTTCCATATACAGTTTAAAAATGGAAGAAATCGGATAATAACCACGCCCACCTCCCATACAAAGGTTATGTTGAAAATCACTAAAAGTGCGTTAATCGACTAACAAAAAACGTCAGAAACACGAAATTTTTCGAAAGAAATTGCAGAAGGAAGCTGCATCCAGGATTTTTTCAAAATTGAAAATGGGCGTGGCCTCGCCCACTTATGGACCAAAAACCATATCTCAGGAACTACTAGACCGATTTCAATGAAATTCGGTATATAATATTTTCTTAACACCCTGATGACATGTACGAAATATGGGTGAAATCGGTTCACAACCACGCCCTCTTCCAATATAACGCTATTTTGAATTCCATTTGATGCCTTCTCTGTATAATATACATATACATTTGGAACCAATGATGATAGCGGAAAAAAACTTTACAAAAATACGGTATTTGAAAAATATGTAAATGACGTATAATGAAATCTCGATTATCACTTTATCATGCGAGAGTATAAAATGTTCGGTGACACCCGAACTTAGCCCTTCCTTACTTGTTTTTTAATTTTCGTTTATTATAAAATATATACATACATATGTATGTACATACATACCAGGTGTGTTCCAAAGTAAACAGGACTTTAAAAAAACAGAACAAATGGTTTATTTGGCAAAATCAATTTATTTTATTCAAAATAGTCTCATTCTGCTTCAATACAGCTTTTTGCACGGTTCAAAAGCATGTCGAACGAGTGTTTTCGCTCGTTGGCCGGTATCGCCGCCAGTATGCCGGTGCAAGCCATTTGAATGGCCTCTACGTCTGCATAACGCTTTCCTTTCATGGGCAAATGCATTTTTCCGAAAAGGAAGAAGTCGCACGATGCCATATCAGGTGAATACGGATAGTGGGAGTGAAATAGTGGGAGATGGTTAAAATGTGATTTTTGGTCAAATAATCGGTCACAAGCTTCCTTCGAATGTTGGATTCTGAGCAATTTTTGGTCGTCAGTCAATTTATGCGGAACAAACCGTGCACACACCTTTCGTAAGCCCAAATGTTCGGTCAAAATGCGATAAATCGATGTTTTGGAGATGTTAAATTCCATTTCCATGAATTTCAATGATGATTTCGGCTGATTTTTGATGAATTCACGCACACTTTTGATGGAATTTCCGGTGATCACGGATTTTGTTTGGCCTACATGTTGATGATCATTTATGTCCTCACGACCACTTTGAAAACGTTGAAACCACTCGTGCACTCTGCTACAGGATAGACAATCATCGCCATAAACTTGTTTCATCAATTGAAACATTTCCGTAAAAGTTTTTCCAATTTTAAAATAAAATTTGATCTTGGCTCTTTGTTCGAAGCTCATTTTCGCACCGATAACACAAATATACTGACACTTAAAACGCAATAACTTCACTTCCAATCAATGAAATGTCATGAAACTCTCACTGGACAATCGATAAAGATAGTAGACTCTAACGCACCAGTCGTAGATGGCGCCATCAGGAGCGCTAGATTCAAAAAGTCCTATTTACTTTGGAATGCACCCTGTATATGGCATTAAGTTAAAAAATTGCCATTTATGAAATTCTTTGTTATTTTTATGAGTTCTAAGTTCACTTCCTAAAGTGCTTTTATAGATGAGTTTATTTAATGTTCTTATTTTTCGATTTGACACATTTTATGTGAATTCAACGATATGAAAATGTAGCCCATTCGGTTATCGCATCATAAGTAATTTTTCAACAACAAAGCACTGCAAAAATTTCAACTTTTCTCGTCATCCTGATCATGTATGTACATACATACATATGCATATGTATATATGTATGTATATAACCCTTTATCGATCTCGCTTAGTTTTAGGTGATACGTACAACCGTTAGGTTAACAAAACTATTATACTCTGTAGCAACAGGTTGCAAGAGTATAAGCGTGATGCGGCAGTCTGCCCGCTGACCCTTGGTTGTCAACGATCGTTCAACTTGCTTCGTTTTAACTGTTCTCGCAAAAAGCAAAAGTGAAGACAAAAGTAATTTTTTGTGCGGGACAAGCAGAAGTAAGCATCAGCGTACAGCGATTTGCATGTACGCATACAAGTTAGAAAAAGTCTCCGTTACTAATTAGTGTAATATGTTTAATGCAAAGTTTTATAAAAATATGCGTTTTTGAAAGTTGGGATCAGAATACTAAATGCACATGCTAATAGCATTGCAATCGCGAACGAACACGTACCAAGCCTAGGTATGTATGTACATATGTATGCATGCATATCTTTCTGTGAATCGGTTTTATGCTCGGATGAGACCAAATATTGTATTCTGGGAATAAAAGGAAGACAGATGGTGTGGGGGAAAACTGGTCTGGGCTTTGAAGCACGAAATCCTTCTTCAACCGTAAAGCATGGAGGGTTGGAGTTGATTAATGGCGATGTACGAGCTAGTGGAGTTGAAAAGTAGGGCTGCCAAACGTGTTTTGCTTCCAATGGGATGAAGACCCAAAGCATACTGCAGAACTTGTTCTTCTCTGGCTACTTTACAATGCTCCAAAACAGTTACATTCACCTTCACAATCACCTGACCTCTATCATATAGAGCTTATATGTAAAAAAAAAATTTTTTAATTGGTTAAACTTTTATTTTAGTTTAAAAAGTTTTGTGCCGAGTTAGCGACGACTTTTTCTACCAGTGTATGTAAAAATTATGTTAAGAACCACTTAGATTTAATTAATTTTGTAAATAGTAGCACTGAGGAAAAAGAACTATTTTTAGATCTAGAACGTATTTTACAGTTTTCGGTCATAATCGTGGCTCAATGCGATGGTGCATTATCATCATCAAAAATGTCAGTCAGTGTGAGATATATAATTGAAATTAAGGGTCAACCCTGCTCTTACAATGGTATGCCTGTATGTCAAAAATGGGTTGATTCGGACCAATACTTCCTTTAGCGCCCATATACCTAATATTAAGATTTTCAAACTTCCGAGTCACTTTGTACCGCATGTATCGGACAATATGTGCGTTATTTCAACGAAAATGAAAGAGCATGTTTTACTCATAACAATGTACATATGTATCTTTTTGCCACAAATAGACAAAATTGGGTAAAAACTTGACATAGCCCCTGACGGCTGACTTCACTATATACTTATGTATGATTGATTTTTTTGTATGTGGCATGTGGCATTGAGAAAAATAGATAAAATCGTCGCTACTACCCCCAACTCCCATATAGTATGTACATATCGTCACCGAAAAAGCGAAATAACGTGTGATCAAAAAATTCGAAATTGAGTCTTTCATTGATTACGATCCACTACTTAAAATTACATATGTACATATATGTAAGTACATATGTCCAACATTTTAAGGTTCTGCTACCACATATAACCCAGTTTTAACTATTATTTAAATTGTCTTTCACTCATGTTCAATTTTATTAAGTGTTTCATTCTTTCCCCTGTAAATTTTCGTAAATGTAGTTACGTTATTTTGCATTTTAGGTGACGATATGTACCATATAATGATTTACGTTTTTCTGACAAATCTTATATAGAGTATATGTACATATATATAAATTTGCTTAGATTCCGATCCTCTGGTTGACGTTTTACTTCGTAAGGTATTTCCCTAGTTCGGACTCTTGCACGCTGTAAGAGTATAAAATGTTCGCTTGCATCCAAACTTAGCCCTTTCTTAGTTGTTAATATTTAACCGTCTATCAAGTTGCGGCACGCAACAAAAATATTCGGTTTTTTTATCGTATTAAAAAAGCTCCGGGTCGGCACAAACTGTTGGTCGGGCTATAAAAAATCCAGGCTATAACGGCCGTGTAACTAGGAAAAAGCCTTATATAAGTGAAAGGAATAGAATAGTGAGCTTAGATTTAACCCAAGAGTACATTAAAAAGGATAAAAATTGGTGGAATGACGCAATTTTTGACGAAAGTAAGTTTAATTTGTTAGGCAACGAAGGAAAATACTGATTTTTTGTAAGCCGAATGAGGAGCTTCAAAATCGAAACATGCTACCAAAGTGTAGCTATGGTGTGGCGGTACATGTCATCAAAAGGCGTAAGAAATCAATTCTTTTTTTATGGGATCATGAACCAGCACACTTATCTGCAAATTTTAAGAAGGAATCCGCCAGCAAAATGAGTATTAAGGATACATTCAAATAATTTCAGGACAGTGACCCAAAACATAAAGCCCATATCGTCGAAAGGTCATAAAAACGCCATTGTTGAAATTTTTATACTCTTGCAACATGTTGCTGCAGAGTATTTTAGTTTTGTTCACCTAGAGGTTATTAATATTACTTAAAAATAATCGTGTTGGATATAGAATTATACATTTGGTATTTATAATAAGATATCTTAGTAAAACTAGGTACAAGTGTTCCTTGGCAAAAACGAGAAGAAGAGTTTGTAGATGGCCGTAATCGGACCACTTCCACGCCCACAAAACAATTATATTAAGGAGAAAAGTGGGCGAGGAGAAGGCTTTCAGATAGCAGTGCTAAAAGTGCGATAAATAACTAAATGGGCCGAAGGAGGAGAAAATTGTCCAAATCGAAACAAAACTGCCCAAACCCCCCGATACCGAATATGCCTTTAGTTGACTTTTTACCGAAAATATCGGTCAAACTGTGAGATATGTAACAGAAATTCGGAGAGAATAATTTCCTGATGATAGTATGTGTAAATGTTAAACATGGGCTGAAACCGGTCAATACCACCCCATATCCCTAAGATAAAGATGATTTTATGCCGCATATTTCGGGTGAGGTTGCTTAATGAAACTCAGTGAACATTTTATTAATATGTGGCATGTTGATAGTATATAAAATGGATAAAATCGGGTGAATACTACCTCCAACTCCCATATTTTGATATTACATTTTGTCAGTACCTCAAGGAATTTGGCAGGCGTTGAACCTTGCAGAATATAATATGTTCGGTAACATCCGAATTTAGCCCTTTCCATGTTTAATTACCAATTTAGATATAGGATTATATCAAAGAAAACAACTGAAGCGGAACTTCGCTCACTTCGAAGAAACTGGGCGAGCAATACGTGATTGGAGGTGTGAATGTCGGATGGATATGCGAATATATTTACATATTTACGTATATGTATATACATACGTACATATACAATATGTAAAGGTATACATACATACATATATGAGAGCAATATTGAATATCAGACAAACACACTTTAAAGGGCAACTGCAACTCAATATGCGGTTGCGATGTGAATAAGCCAGAAAAACCACATATTCAGATGTCCCCGAATCTCGGTCGCTTTCAAAAGTAATATGTAAGTATATAATATTAAATAAAGTTTCAATAATATGAATAATGTTATAAAAGTGCATATGCAAATGTACACTGCACGTACATTTGTAACCCTGTAAATACGTTTCTAACATTTTTGTGACTTCCCTTGTATTTGTAGCGGTAGTGCTATATACATATGTACATATGTATTACATATTGAACCTAACCGTTTTAGCCAACAAGTCTGTAGGAAAATCAAAAAGTATTAACATTTTATAGGTTAACTTCAAATAACGGTCAATAACGGTTTCATATGTGACTTTAGGTGATGAATACATATAAAGGCTGATTCATTTCGATGCCTTTTTTAAGAAAAAACACAGAAACTTCAAATTTAATAAGGAACGTTTATTATCATTCGAAAGAAAATTTTTTGGAATTTATTTTTTGTAGATTATATCTTTCAAATGTTGGTCGCGGCTGGTCCATCTGTCAAGTCCAATTTTCGATGACTCGTTCGAGCATTTCGACTGATAACTGGCGAATGAAACGCGTGATGTTTTTTTCCAAGGCCTGAATCGTGGCGAGATTATTCTTCATAGACCTTAGACTTTACAAATCCCCACAGCAAAAAGTCTAACGGTGTGATATCGCACAATCTAGGAGGCCAATCGACCGGCTCTAAACGTGAAATTATCTGCTGACCGAAGATTCCACCGGCCAACAAACCACACCAAACTATGCTTTTTTCTCGATGCGGCAATTATGATTGCTTAACAAACCCATTGAGCCAGAAATAGTAACATGACAGAATGACACGACGCACCCGTGAGCTGTCAGAAAAAAACAATTCACAAAATTACCTCTACTTGTATCGCTCGTTATAATTTTGTAGGACAACTTCTGAAAAAGTGGTAATTAAACCAATTTATTGGATATCATTATGAAAGTGAATGGACCGTATGCGGTTAGCCGAAAGACCACTAAGATGTCAACATTTTTTCAACACAAATTTAGTAAGCTTCTAATATCAGCTGTAATGTCCAAAAGTACTTTTTCCCTTGAGGGTATGTTGATATGTATTCACCCACATTGATGTACGCTTGTTCTAGGCGTAGACAGGTGATACTCTTATTTTTGTGGTAAATAAAATAAAAATCTGCTATTGAACTGCAACTTAATGTTCACGAATTAATATATCGAGCACTTGGCAGAACATTGTCAGTGCTAATCCGACTCTGATATAGTGCCGTATGTCCGAAAAAGATCGCAACGGAATAATTTGTCGCCTTGCTGTAAAAGTGTTTGTTTGAAGCATATAAGGACCCTTGAAAATCAGTTCCATTTCGGTTGTAATTTGGATTGGCTTTACATTTATGCTTTCATTATGGTTGGGATTTTTTAGATCAGCAGTTAAATATTTACAGTTTAAACTGAGTTTAAGCAAACATTCTACTGGCCTACTAAGTCCCAACATAGTTACAGCAAATTCCGCGTATATACCATACATGTCCGATATATAGCAGGCAATTTGAAAAGTTTTTGCGAGGTTTTTTTGGAATTTTCTTGCGGCATCAGCGTTACACTGCAGTCCTAATGCCCTTGGAAATTTCAAATAATGGCACGACATAAGGCAAAATACACTTACTTTAATGTAACATAAATTTTTGCAACAAATGTTCAATTAATTAACTAGTGATATAAATTAGCAATCGACAGTCGAAATGGAGAAATCGCGAGGTCGGTGTATGCTTGCTCAAATTTGTCTTCAAATTATGCTGCCAACAAGCAAAGGTGGGTTAGTGGTTCGCTGTGTTAGCGTTCAGGTGATCAACGGCAAAGAGGAGAAGTTTGTATGTTTACCTGCTTATTTATAAAAATAAATGCGTAAAATAAATCTTATTTGCAATTCACAAACTGCTACTAAATAAATCTTAATGTTAATGAAGTGTAAGGTATGCTCTGCTACAAGAATATGCAAATATTGGTGAACTAGAACTAATGCAAAGCAAATGAAGCTGGTGAAGTGGAAAGTAATAATTTAAAATCTCTTTAATAAACAAATTTCGAGAGAAAGTGAGTTAGTTGTGTTATCAGAAACTATAAAAGACAATGCTTCGCTAATTAGGAAGCATATTAAAATCTATCATCAGCATGAAGTTTAGTCTGAATTCATATTTTATTCTAATTTGTTTTTGTGTGAGTGCTTTGAACGCAGCTAAACATGTAAGAGACCGAAACAGAGAAAATTTAGTTATTGGCGGGCAAAAAGTGCCAATTGACGGAGCACCCTGGGCGGTTTCTGTTATAAGAAACCATCAGTTAATTTGTGGCGGCTCCTTATTAACCAATGATGTCGTGATTACGGCGGCCAGTTGCATCAAGGCTATAGAACCAGCGGAACTTTTGGTTCGAGCAGGCACTACAGCCTTCAAAAATAACGGTAAACTACGCAGAATCAAGGAGACCGTTCATCATCCAAAATATGTGGAAGGCAGCCACGCTTATAACGTAGCTCTGCTACATTTATTACGACCATTCAATAATACTGATGCACTTGTGGGACAAGTAAAATTACCTGATGCGGATTCGACACTGCCATCAGCAATAAATATTTTTGGGTGGGGACTATCAAGCAATAAAACTAATGTAATAATGACTAAAAATTTGCGTTTCACAAAAACTAAAATATATTCGGATAAGAAGTGTGCCCAATACCTGACTGAAGAAGAAGACACTGATTACGTATTTTGCTCTGGCGATCGCACAAAGATTTCAGACATTTGTACTGACGATCCCGGTAGCGCGGCAATATTCAATGACAACGTTCAGTTTGGTGTGGTGTCGGATGGCGGAGCATGTTCAGAAACACGTACGACAATTCTAACTAATTTGGCCAAACACACGAAATGGATTAAGAATTTATTAAACGAATTCGAGCGTGAAAATAAAAATAAGAAAACATACTAGATTTGTGACAGATTCAGTTCTTAACTGAAGAAAAATGTATTAAACATTCTGATTAGCAGCAGCACTGAGAACCTTGTATCTTGGATTACTATTTTAGTTTTGCATATGTATGTATGTATATATATATTTTTATATACAAAATGTCACTTAAAAATTGTGACTCTTAAGTCATGTGTACAAATAAAATACTCTACTTAAATGAGAAAGTAAACGCGAGAATTCCCCTTAAAAATCATATTCCACTTCCTGTCGTAAATTTATAAAATTAGTTCGCAATGCATGCCACTGGTTTTTTGGCCCTTGATATAAGATCTATTTTGTAATACATAACATACATAACTAATCTTTGAAAAATGTTAGAATAAAAAATGTTACGGTACACCCGAACTCAATTCTTCCTTACTTGTTATACGTTATAAACTACTTATTTCTCAATTGGTCCGTTTAAAATGCGCCCGCAAACCACGATTGGTGCAATCTTTTTTACGTTCTTATAAAGTTTGATTTTCATAAGTCAATTAGTGCATGTTTGGTAGCTGTTTGTTTCCGAAGCGGCAAGTTTACTTTATTCCACACAGTATTTGAGTGGAACCCCTTTGATAATGACGATAGCAGCCAAAAAGTTAAAGTAACAGAGCTTGAAAATCGTTGTTTTGGTATTGGAGAGAGACCTCAACATCTCTTAAGGATCGACTCAACACATTTGGTTTACTGTCTATGAAGCGTGTCAATGCTCGACTTGTAACAAAAGAGATTCTTGATAAAATAACTGAGGACCCCATATTCATCTAACACATCATTACTGGTGAATATGACTTCGAAACTGTCCAATAGTCTAATGAATGGCACTTTAAAAATGAGCCGAAACTGATGAAACTAAAATTCGATGAAGGCACTGAATGCCATCCTATCCGGGGTTTATAATAAGTGTTTAGAATATTCGATTAAGTTTCTATAGGCCTACTTTGAAGGTAACTCGTATAATTAAGAATTTCATTACAAAACAGTAAACATTTATTTTGTAGAGGAGCATCTGGGGTACTGATGTGATGAGAGGTCGTGCTTCTAATATAAATTTGCAACGGAAAATAATAAAAAACCATTTAATAATTGAAAGCTAATACGTTTAATTCACTTTAGTTAAGTATTGAAAGTTCATAAATCAGTTGTTGTAAAATATCAAAAAATAGCAAGCAGGGATTTAAGGGGCTCATCCCGTGTGACGTCTGTTTTTGTTTTAAGTGTTTTTCGGATTTTTTTATATTGAAATGAAAATGGGTTTTCAAATTTTTACTCAATATTTACCTATGTATTTTTCTTTTCAAGTAAAAATATTTTGTTAATTACGAGATTCTTTCTAATATTCGCTCTAATAGAACCAATTAATAAAAAAGGGAGACCATTGTCGTCCATAATTCCAGCAGACTGACTTTTCGCAGGAAAAAGTGTTTGTTCTACCCACCGCTCTTAAAATGTATGGCACATCGATCGTTGCGCTATGCTTTTCTTGCAGCACAGATGTCGGGAGCTTACGAGCGCACTGCGCAACGATGGGGGACAAAAAATTCAATATCTTTGGAATGGTATGAATGAACAAAACTTTTTTTGCAGTTTATTAAAGGTGAATATTTTCCTCGTTGTGTCACATACTTTTCAGTTTTTTTTAGCGTGAAGAACACTTAAAAAATTTCAATTGTTTAAAAAAAAATTATGTAAACTATTATTATTTAAACAAATGGATCATAAAAAAATATTTATAATATAGCACGAACATTTTTCTTTGACTTCACAAAATTTCATCGATTTAGTTTATGAGAAAATAATTTTACAATTTTATCGTCCTCTAAATTTCAACCTTCAATAACTTTAACAAAAGAAAAAAACAATTTTAACGAAATCCTAATGAACTGCTAATTTTCAAAATCGGAGATTTTTCGAAATTTTCATAGACCACTTGACGTGGTTTGACCCATTCGTATATATATATGTACATACATATATTAATTTTTATACTCTTGCAACCTGTTACTACAGAATATAATACTGTTGTACATATGTATAACCTAAAACTAAGCCTTAGATATCGATATTACCACTCAAAACTTTCAAACATGGTCGGACGAAAGCTGCAAACTTGGAATTTAAGTGTGCTCTGCCCAACCATTGAAAAGTTGAGCCCAACAACACCAATAAGCCTCATCAACATCGCGTAAAGGTTCTATCGAGCGTATTGTGCGAAAGATTAAAGCCCACCGTCAACAAACTGATTGCCGTTGGCTTTAGATACAAAACGAGGTTTCAAAAGACAAAAATGGCGACACACACCACCTCGTCGATTTTCAAAGCCGCTGGAGAAAAAATAATTCGAGCTGCAGAACTTAATCGAACAGGTACAATCTTTTATAAGACAGCTGCTGGCGTATGCCGATAATATTGATATCATTGGCCTCAACACCCTGCGCCGTTAGTTCTGCTTTCTCCAGACTGGACAAGGAAGCAAAGCAAATAGGTTTGGCAGTGAACGAGGCGAGACGAAATATCTCCTGTGAGCAAACAAACAGTCGTCGCTCTCGCGACTTGGCTCCCACGTCACTGTTGACAGTCATAACTTCGAAGTTGTAGATAATTTCGTCTATCTTGGAATCAGCGTAAACACCACCAACAATGTCAGCCTAGAAATCCAACGCAGAATAACTCTTGCCAACAGGTGTTACTTCGGACTGAGTAGGCAATTGAGAAGCAAAGTCCTCTCTCGACGAACAAAGTCACTAATTATTCCCGTCCTGCTGTATGGTGCAGAGGCTTGGACGATGACAACAACTGATGAGTTGACGTTGCGAGTTTTCGAGAGAAAAGTTCTGCGAAAGATTTACGGTCCTTTGCGCGTTGGCCACGGCGTATATCGCATTCAATGGAACGATTAGCTGTATGAGATATGTACATATATGACGACATTGACATAGTACACACTACAGCTCTAATAGTATTTGACGCCGTACCCGCCGGGGGAAGCAGAGGAAGAGGAAGACCTCCACTCCGTTGGAAGGACCATGTGGAGAAGGACCTGGTTACGCTTGGAATATCCAATTGGCGCCACGTAGCAAAGAAGAAACGACTGGCGCGCTGTTGTTAACTCGGCTATAATCGCGTAAGCGGTGTCTACGCCAATTAAGAAGGAGAAGAAGAAGCTGCTGCGCTCATATTCTGTCTCTACCAGTAATGAGCTTGCCATTTCTGTTAACTAATTTTGTCTCTTTTCCAAAGAAGAACCTTTTGCACGCCTTCTTGGTGGATATCTTGAAGTCGTCTACTGCTTCTGCGCAATCGTTCCTCAAAATGTTTCTCCAAAGTCTGCTTCTAAAACTCTAAAAGAAAATAATTATTAATAATAATTGTAATCAAATAATAATATAATTTGATTTTTTTAATTTTTAGAAAAATTTTTATTTTTTTATTTTTTGATGCTAACTACTGCAGTTGGGTTGTGTTGCTGATGACTTTTATGAGCTACAGAATTTGTATAGCTGTGTTGGAGCAATAGACAGCAAGCACATATACATACATAAATAAAACATTCAGCCGCTACACGATCATTATAATATAATTACTATAGTGTTATCCTTATGGCAATTGCTTATTCTAGAAAGGAATTCATAATAATCGATATTGGAGTTTATGGTCGTATATTAGATGGATGAAAAGACGAAAAAAAATCGAATGTTGCGTACTGGATGACGAGACTTACGTTTTAGTGGTATTTTCTCAGCTACCAGGACAAATATTTTATACAGCCGATCTCGAGGAAACGTTGTTAAAAACTTCAAATCCATAAAGACGACAAATTTTCAACAAAAAATTCTTCTGTGGCAGCTAATTGTTGCAGAATTGCTAAAGTTGTTGCAGAAGAAGCAAACCCATCTGTACCAAATAAAGTTCTTTATTACAAAATTCATTTAAAGGCCAGGAACATAATTGAAAGAGCCTTTAAGGTTCCAAAATCTCGTTTCCGTTGCCTTTCTAATGAGCGGGCAGTGAGGTATACACCCACAAACTCCGCGTTCTTGGTTTATATTTGCGCAATTTTCCACAGCATTTTGCAAAATATCGTATTTGTGATTTCGATGAAGACGGCACGAGAAGTTGATTGTATGTCTTTGACTGCTGGACTGACCGGATCAATCAGGATTAAAATATCGTTCTAAATATAAAAGAAAATAGCATTTGATTTTATTTAAATATAAAAACTTTTTATAAAAAGGAAATATTTATATACAAAAGTTTCTTATTTATTATTTATATTTTATACACATTTGTATGCGCAAACATTTTATTTAACCATACCTCTACTCCAATGTTTGGCACATTAGGTATTCCAACCACCACGGTCCTACTTAAAGTCTCCATTGCCCGCTCTTCCAATTCGGACGATTCCGTTCGCTGCATGAGCCCTCCACCTCTTCTTTTCTTGCCCTTGACCGTATTTGGTTTTTCCAATGATTTAAACACTACAATCTATTAATTTTGCATAATACTGATTTGCTATACATATTTACTTCAGATATACTCATAAATTAAATTTGAAAAATCTTCACTGTTATTGTAATTCTTTATTGAAGAAACGTTTAATTACCCGCCACTGGGACTCCATGCATTGAATGTGGGTTCCGTCCTCTGCGACGAACGAATTATCCGGGTCGCTGTGATTTGCCCGTCGGTGCTCATACCCGTGACTGGACAGATAGTCGTATGCCTTCCAGCAATCGGTACATATAATAGTACCTTATGCCACGTGCTTCTCTTTTAAGGGTATAATCACCTCACCTAAAATAAGAAAAGATATATTAATTACGTAAAAAAAAAAACAATAACGTATTTATTATTACTTTTGTTATATTTTCTCCTTCCAAATTTGCTCTCATCTATTTAAACAATTTTACCAGGGCCACCAATTTTACCTACCGCTACCTGATGATCAAACCTGGTTGATACTACGGCAGTAATTACCAGTCACATATGGTAGCAATAGATAAAACTGGCAAAAATTATCCGGTAATTTATCGCTAATATTAAAGTCGTTTCCATAAAATCGAATAACCTTCCCACATCTATTGACTTTTGGACCCACATATCTGTCTTTTGGAAACACGTTTTCATATTGGTATCTGTTATTTATTTGTTGTAATGTTTCTCGGGGTCTTTTAACGAATCGCTTTAGGGTTTGCAAGAAATTTTCGAAAGCGTATGTTGACAATGAATTCAGAAAACCGCACGATTGAACGGAATCCCCCAAAATGCAGCACTGAATGTACATTGTAACTTACTTTTTCTTCTCCATAAAAGGTTGGGAAAAGGTGCACGAAGTAATTAAGCATTTACTTTATTTCTTCTAAATTGTTTTCATAGGTTTTTTGTGACGAAAACAGTGCATATGCACAGTGCAACAAGGAGAAGTGATAATAAATACTGTCAGATTCGAAGTCTTTCAAAGCAACCATTCCCATGTAAAGTACAAACTGTCGGAACTCTATTGCTTTCCATTTTAGCATTTTTCTTACAACTCCAAGATTTAAAAGGTGCATTGGTTCAACAGGAAAGGCGGAGACCATTCCCACACCTATTTCTTCGAGACACGATTTTTTCCATTTTTTTATGATGGCCCACGCTATTTCTTGGAGCAAAGGCATTGTCAGTTCGAAGATTTTCTGTGAATGTACTGTAAGTTATTGTATTGTTTATTTTTTTATTCACTTGTGTGCATTTGCTACATCCTTGAAAAGAGTTGTGACCCACTGTTTGGCAGATAAATGCTTGCAGGGGCATCGCAAATAAAGCAACGCACTTTGATTCTTCTTCCATTGACTTCCATTCCGTATTGCATTAAGGTTTTTAGCTCATAACTCAGCCGGTTTCTGTTTGCCGTCAAAAACACCAATAAACATCACCTTCGTATTTCTTTTTGAATGCAATTTTGCCAATATAGGCCACAAGCTTACATTTGAGCTTTTGTACAAAGGTAAGCCGTCAAAACCGACATTGATTTCAAAATTGATCAACGTTATCGCGATACTCCTTAGTAGCTTTTCTAGGCCTATGTGCAAATAATTTCCTGGGGAAACAGTTCTCAATATGCAGGTCGCTTGCCGTAAAACTCTTTTCGAAGATGTTGGTACAGAAATATTCTCCTACTGCAATATTTTTAACAAATCACCGAAACAGTTCCTTTAGACTTTATGACGCGCAGTCCACATTTTCAATTTTTTAATTAATTTGTTACAATTCGGTTTTTGTGAATTTTCTTCTTTTTCAATAAATTCGACTTCAGCATCAATATTGTCAAAACTACAATTCACCGCATCCTCCTCAGAATCATTTTCAGCCATTCCGTAAAATTCACGTTCTTCATTTTTAATTAGTCTTCTCATATACCTTTTCGAGAACATTCTTTTATTTTTTATTCAAAGTTTAAACACAAAAATAAACAAAATTTTTAATTAAAATAGCAGCTCACCTGAACACAACCAACTTTTTGCAAATTTTCCGGGAAGAATTTAGTATACCGTCCCAGGATTTCAAGGATAAAAAGGATATGGTCGGATAGAGGAGATTATCCTGATCAAGAATATATGGCTGTAGCCGCAGGAAGCTTATAGTTTTCGAGATATTCGCGTTTAAAGTTTAAAATCTGCAATATTTTAATAACATATTTTCTATATACATACATACATATCAAATTAATCTTGCACTTATATTTTTTAATTTTATATACACTAGCACATCACTAATTCATTTGTATACATTTATTTTATATAATATAGTGCAAAAATAGATTTTAATATAAATTTAAATTATTGTTGAATTATGATTATTTAAGAATAACAAATGAATTACAAACTGTCAAATGATAAGTGTTACCTTATCGACATCATTTGTAAAAATAAATTTGTAAATTTGTCAAATAGTAAGTGTTAACGTACTAAAATATTTTACAAACTAACCCTGGTCGGTCCAACACCGGAGTGTACCAAATTTTTTTCGCGTCCAACGCCTTTTTGCGTGGGAGGCCTTCGGCCGCGCTTCAAAAAAAATAACCCTGGTCGGTCCAACAAGGGGGTGCATCAAATTTTTTTCGCGTAGAACTCCTTTTTGCGTGTAAAATAACTAAAAGAAATAAAGTAAAAAGATTATACCCCAAATAAGAGAATAGAAAACATATATGTATAAAGAAATTATTTAAATTTAATAAAACAAACGTGTAACGTATATAAATTTTATTGTAAGGCGTCGTGTCTGTTGGCCACATTTTTCCGCCAAACATACTCAACAATTAAATCCGCGAAGTTTTCGGGACTGTTGTGGTTGTCCCTCGCAAAAAATCTTTTAATGACACGCCACTGGGATTCTATACGCTGCGTATGTGTTCCATCTACAGCCACAAATGGATTGTCCGGATCGCTATGATTTACTTTTCGGTGCTCATTCCCGTGATTCGCCAAACCATCGTACGCCTTCCAGCAATCCGTGCTCATTATAGTTCCTTGCGTAACATGCTTCTTAATCAGGGGTATGAGCACCTCCGCAGACCTAATATTTCCAGGGCATACCTCCAGCCGCAGGTCGTCACTCCCATCCTCAACCATTCCCAACACCCAGTGACCTTCCACACTCCTGCCTAAAATGAGAAAAACATATACATATGTAAGTAATTACCTAATATTGTATATTTTTCACCTTACCTTTATTAAATTTCCTCTTCCCGAATTTGCTTTCATCAATTTGAACGTTTTTGCCAGGGCCACCAATTTTACCTACCGCTTCCTGATGTGCCACTAGGTATAAAACTACCGCTTCGCGACAGTAGTTATACCAGTCACATATGGTAGCGCTAGATAATATAGGTTCCCTGACAATGCTGTTTTTCCTGACTAACTCGTGCGACCAGTGCGATGCGTAGCAAAACATTAGATAAAAAACTTGTGGCAAAGGTATTCTTACATTCTCCAACCAGGTGCCCATGAATCGAGATATCGCCGAACGCGTTCGGCAAGATCCTTTGCGGCACCTAAACGTACCGACGGTGCTATTTCCCATGACGGAGAGCACCATCGGCAGTCTATGCACCCTGCAAGTCCTTCCTTTAGCAATTAGATTCTCCTCTTCGCAAAAAGCTATGCAGCTCTCCCTCGATTGGAAAGTGTGGAATATTTTGGCAATATTCCACATTCCTTTCACCTCCGACACGCTAAATTTGTTCGTTCTACGAACACGAATTATCGCTTGTTCTTGCAGATCTACATAATTATTATTGTAACGAAGTATTAGAAACATAATTTAAATATTATATTTAAAATTTAATTTAACATACCTGATGAATTATTTTCCATTTTCTTCAAAAATATTTCAGTAATTTTAATAAAAATTATATTGTATACGTCCACACAGCTTATTTTCCAAATACGAAATAATTGTAAAAATGACAAAAAGAAGCAACGGCACTTTGCTTTAAAAGTAGCAGTACTTAATATCCGTTAGATCGCATTGAAGTTAGAGTGGTTGTTATACCCTCTATGACATTGCTACTTCTTCGCGTAGAACTCCTTTTTGCGGTGGCGGCCTTCGGTCGCGCTTCAAAAAAAATAACTCTGGTCGGTCCAACGCCGGGTGTATACATTTTTTTTCTCCCCGAGATCTCATTTCTACATTGGCGGCCTTCAGGCCGCTTAAATTTTTTATAAACTTTTTATTGTTTAGCAACGATTATGTTTCCTTTATTTAGGGTATAATATTTCTTTATATTTTTTTTTGTTTTAGTTTGTAAACTATTTTAGTACGTTAACACTTATCATTTGACAGTTTGTAATTCATTTGTTATTCTTAAATAATCATAATTCAACAATAATTTAAATGTATATTAAAATCTATTTTTGCACTATGTCATTTATTTTAATGTATACAAATGAATTAGTGATGTGCTAGTGTATATAAAATTAAAAAATATAAGTGCAAAATTAATTTGATACTTACATACATACATATATAGAAAATATGTTATTAAAATATTGCAAATTTTAAATTTTAAACGCGAATATCTCGAAAACTATAATCTTCCTGCGGCTATAACCATATATATTCGTGATCAGGAGAATCTCCTCTATCCCACCATACCCATTTTTTTTCCCGAAATCCTGGGACGCTATACTAAAGCCGACCCAATTTTCTTTAAATACTTGATGATTGACGAAATAATGAAAAGATTTACTTATAAATTTTATTCCATCAATTTGTATTTGTCGTTTTTCATGTACTTACTTGATTGTAAGTATGAACACAGTACAATTTAGCCGCAAAGCTTACTTTTATGCATTACCGGTATCGAAGAATTATAGAATTTTCTTCGAAGCATTGTTCAAAGAAAAATGTAAGCGGTGAACCATTATCCCGCTGGGATTATACACCCAATAAATAAACATAGAAAAAAATAATTTTGTATTCGTCATGAATGTATTTATTCATAAAAAAAATCGGACCAATTAGTTAATTTCAACACAAAACAAGAAAAAACGTTAACTTCGGCTGCACCGAAACTGATATACCCTTCACAGTTGCATTTCTTTTAGTAACTATGTGTTCAGTTTATATGTGAGCTATATGCTATATTATCCCATCTGAACCAGTTTTTCGGAGATTATATTACTATTACCTTAAGCAGTAACCCATTAAATTTTGTGAAGATACCACATCAAAAGCAAAAGTTTTCCATACAAACTCTTGATTCCGATCGTTCCGTGAATATATCTTGTCAAATGCAAAAGTTTTATATACAAGAACTTTTTTCCGATCGTTCAGTTTTTATGGCAGTTATATGCTATAGTTAACAGATCTGAACAATTTCTTCGCAGATTACATTGTTGCCCTAAAAAATAACCTGTGCCAACTTTTGTGAAGATACATTGTCAAAGGTGAAAGCTTTCCATACAAGAACTTTTTTCCGATCGATCAGTTTGTATGACAGCTATATGTTATAGTGGTCCAATGTTGGCAGTTTCGACAAATGAGCACCTTCTTGAAGAGAAAATGATGTTTGCAAAATTTCAAAACGATATCTTAAAAATTGATGGACTAGTTCGTATATATACCGACAGACGGACGGACGGACAGACATACAGACGGACATGGCTAAATCGGTTGAGCTGAACACACTGATCATTTATATATGTATATATGTACTTTATAGGGTCTCCGCCGCTTCCTTCTGGGTGTTACAAACTTTGTGATAAACTTAATATACCCCGTTCAGGGTATAAAAACGCGAAAATCAGTGATATTTCGGGGGGTCACACTGAGACAATCCCTTAAGAACATTTGGTCTCTTTATCAAGGACGTAGCCAGGTAGGTGCAGGGGTGGGCAGCTGCCTGCCCCCTACAGATTGAAAAATTATTATTTTCATTATTATTCATTATTAGATTTTTTTAAGAGGTTTTAAAATTTTATTCAGTTGGTTGACGATAGCCTCAGCTGGAAGTTACATTTTTATGCATTTATTTATTAAATACGCAACATTCATAATAGCTGAATGATCTGAGCGCCATCTGACGCATTATTGTCACAACTCATTTTGACATTGTCAGCCGTTAATACAAAGCACAATGATAACTATCCATAGTTTTGCCATCTTTAGATCACAAACAAAACAGGTGGCTTTCAAACAAGTGCAAAAATTAAGTTTACATGTTTACAAGTTTACAAGTGCAAAATTTATGGATATAAGAAATTTTCTTCAAAAAGGTAAGCATTTATAAATGGGTATAAACTTTTGATTGTCTACTATTGCTATTACTTTCGAGGTATCTCTTCTGTTAAGAGGAAACATGTTCGTGACATCAGCAGTGGAATTGAAGAAGCTATTATGAGCGCTTGTTCATCACAATCGGCTGTGCCTGTTGCTGAGGCGCAAGCAAATAAAGCTTCTTCTGTGGAAATAGATGTCACTGAGGAATGAGCTTCGCAGCTGTCTGTCGAAAAAAAGGAGATTCTACTTCGTCCGTGGGTTCCAAATGCTGCCTATGATTTTAAAACTGATGCAAAAGCTTTGCAAAGAAAATTCAACCATGGGTGGTTGGATATATATGCGCCGTGGTTGGTGTATTCCATGCGGTTGAAAGGTGCACTGTGTAAGTACTGTGTGCTGTTTCCGCCTGTTCCTGGATCGGTGCAAGGCGTATTGGGTTCATTCATGATCCGACCATTCACAAATTTAAAAAAAAATGTACGAGTTCTCCAAAAAGCATTCTCAAACAAGTCTCCACATTGCTGCAGCAGCTGCAGCGAAGGCTTTTATTGAAAATGTGCCCGTCGACGTACAATTGAAAACACACCATATGAAAACTATGGAAGATAGTAGAAATATTATAAAATCTATTATTTCATGTGTGTTATTTTGCGGCACAAACGACATGCCTCTCAGGGGCAGAAATTCTGACGAGGGCGTTCTTCTAGACTTAATAAACTTCCGAATTGCTTCAGGCGACTCAAAGTTAAAAGAATAACGCACAGACAGGTCATCGTACACATTTTCGGAGAAATTATTATAGAACTTATTGTGAATGATATAAAAACAACAAATCCTTACACCGTCTTAGCAGATGAAACTGCTGATATATCCGGCAAAGAGCAGCTTTCAATTGGTTTGCGCTTTTTCGACGAACAAAAGGAAATAATAAGAGAAGAATTTGCGGGATTTATTGAGCTCTCAGCCCAAAATGCTTCTAACATTGCTGAAGAAATAGATAAGTTTTTGGTGTATCATGAACTCTTAAAAGAATCTTGTGTTGGGTTGGGCTTCCACGGCTGTTCTGCAATGGCAGGAAAAGAAGGTGGTGTGCAAGCAATTTTAAGAAGAAAATATACCCGCGCAGAATATTTTCATTGCTCCAGCCATAAACTGAACCTGGTTGTCAATGATACAAATGCGGTTCCAGAAATAAGAAATGCCATATCAACAACAAAGGACGTTATAAACTTTTTTCGCGAATCAACCACGCGAAGGAACTGTGCGCCTACTATATCACGTTTGTGTGAAACCAGATAGTCGGAAAAATATAAGGCAGTAAGAAAGTTTTCTGAAAATTTTCCTGAAATTGTTGAAGGACTGGAAAAATTATCCATAGATGGAAACTATAGCACAAGAAAGAGTGCATACCAGCTTCATTCAGCGGTGACAAAATCGGTGTTTATCGTTTCCCTAATGACAATTGCAAAATATTCTGCATTACTGGAACCAACAGTAAATATTTTGCAAACGAAAGCAATTGATATGATTGCAGTAGGTGAGCATATTCAAATTAAATAACAAAATTATATTTGTAAGGTTGGAATGTTTGCAGAATACTTATTTTTTGTTTGTTTAATAGGTGAGCATATTGAAAAAATTATTGAGGTAATTGAAAACGATCGTAGCAATGCAGAGCAAGTAACGAATGAACTCCTTGTACAAGCGCGAAGAGTTGCAACTGCGCTAGATATAGAACTATCTTTACCGCGTTTAGACTGTAAAACAAAAACATAGAAGCATCTCGGTTGCATCCATCCATCAAACAAAGAAGAAAATTTGAAAATCTCATCGGTTCTTTATGGCGACGCTGTATTGTTATTCCATATCTTGACTCCTTAACAGCTTCATTTAAAATAGGATTTGCCCGTGAAAAAACTCCAGCATTTGCGCTATCTTGGTTGCATCCATTGTATAAGCTGTGTGTGCAAAAGTTCAATTGAATCCGTTTTTGAAAACTCGAAACTATTCGAAAAGCATTACGAAGATGTCAGCAATTGAATTTTTGAAACTTTTCGGTACGATTTAACTTTGGTATTGGTTTTATGGAAAAATAAAAATTTATCAGAAATGGAATTAAGAGAAATTGAAGTTGTTGAATTGATCAAATAGGCCGATGAATTTTACCCTCCAATTTGAAAAGCTCTCAAAATATTATGTACATTACCATGCACTACAGCAACGGTGGAGCGTTCATTTAGTACGCTAAGGAGAGTTAAAACTTGGCTTCGGAGCACGATGGGAGAAGAGAGACTATCTGGATTATGTCTGATGAGCGTGCATCGCACATTTGTAAAAGAACATCAACAGCTCATTGAAGAAAAAATCATCAATAAATTTTCAGAAAATCCTAGACGTCTACTACTTGCATAAAAATTTGTAAGTTAAAAACAAAAAAAATTTGAAATTAATAGCAGCCGCTGGCCGATCAACAATCATGAAAATCAAAAATTAAATGCTTGTTTTTAGCAAATATCCAAATAATTAAAAAAATAAATATGTAGTGAAGGGTAAGTGTATAAAAAGTGCCTAATATAAAAGAAAGAGTTACTATAAATCGAGAAATTGCAAAATAAAATTTGCGAAATTTTCAACTTTAAATGCAAATATCTCGAAAACTATAAGATTTGCAGCGGCTGGAGCATATGCTCTATCCAACCATACCACTTTTAACATTACCCATTTTTACTGCTAATTATGCGTTTTGACTGCTTTAAAGAAAATCAATACTTGTTATCGGCATGCAGTTTTCAATTAGGTTTTATATACTAGTGACATTGCTACACTCACTCAAACAATAAATTAATCTCAATACGCTCTTATACGTCTTATACGTTAGAAGTGAAATAATCGAGATGACCTTCTGTAGCAGTTATTAAACAAGGATTAGTCAGTCATTAAGCAAACATTGAAATGTGACGTATTAATTTACTAAGTATTGTAATATTTAAATTTGGTAATAAATTAAAATTAAATCCAATAAACTAATATTAAAATTTCACTTACTTATGTACATACATATATCTCCAAATAATGAAATTTGACAGCTCATCAGAACTGGTTGTTTTCAGTTGAGAAATTCGCATATGTTTTTTGAACGTCACGTACTGAATTGCGAAATCGTCTCAAATCACAAAAATGTTCTCTAATTTACAATCTTAAATTTGGAGGCTTGTGACTGTATAACAGTACAGAATCGCTCTGTGAATTAATTATTTTATTTCATTGCAGCATTCAGCTATCAACAGTGGCGTAGCTAGGGGGGCCGCGGGGCGAAGGGGGCCGTCGCCCCGGGCGCAACGTCTTGGGGCGGCAAAACGATCTTCGCTGTTTTTTTATATTCAGAAAAATAATTCAACAAATTTTTGAATCTGTTTTATCTGTCTCGAAAAATCTCGACTGAACTGTGTTCAAAATCTCATTACAATTATTTCAGTAGTCTTGAAATAATGAGGGGCAAGGACTTCCAAACCCTGAGCTGAGGGAAAAACGTTTTAAACCTTTTTAAATATTATACAAAATGTTCGGACTATATCATTATGTAAACTATCGACAGTGAGCCAAAAATAAAACTGCAGCTCTAGCGGGAAGGTATGTGTCGGAATCAAAATTTAATGTTTTATCTTTAGTTTCATAATGATGTTAAATTTCAGATGCCCGATCGTGCTCAGGTCAAAGTGCAGGATCAGTTGCAGTGCTGTGGAATTTTCGAGACTGCAACAGGTCGTGCGGATTTTATTTATTTAGTTAAGTCTATGAACATTAATTCTTACAGACCCTGATTAGTCTTAATTTAATTTGAGTTCTAAATAATTAAAATAATTAAGATATGTAACTTAATGTGACAACCGAAACTGACGAATTTCTTGACACCCTCATGAAAGATCTGAGAAACTTTTACTTCATGACTTCGTGGCCTCAAAACAAAGTAAATATTTCGCTGAATTGAAAGAAAATTTAGGTCCAGGTGAAATATGTACTTCCAGTACAAGATTTTGCAGAAAGTTATGTATTTGACAAATTTCTGCCTGGTTGGGATTTCAGACTGTTTGAAACATGATTCTGGTTCTGTATACATGTTCCAGGAGAAAGTGATTGAATATTTGAAAAAAAAATCGCAATCATTGAAAAAATCTTGTACTTCTCTGACGAGGCATCACAACAATTCAATAATAAAAAGGCTTTCGCGAATTTACGCCATCATTACACAGACTTTCGAATTCAAGCGGAATGGCACTTCTTTGCGACTGCCAATGGAAAAGGGCCGTGCGATGGCATATCTGGGAGTGTAAAGCGCCTTGCAACAAGAGCAAGTCTACAAAGAGAAAATCAGCAGCCAATTTTGACAGCACAAGACTTGTATGAGTAGGCAAAACCTCAATAAAAAAAATTGATTTTTTTCTGAGTAGAGATATTTATGAAAAAAAAAAACAGTTTCTTGAAGATCGATTTTCAAACGCTTTGACTATAAAAGGCACACAACGTTTCCACGCCGTCATTCCTTCAGCTGATCAAGAATGTGAAAACTTTTTCAAGGTCATTGCATATTCAAGAATTGAAACTTTTCAAATAATGTGTATGAAAAGTTAATATTCCATTCCGAAACATTGTTCATCGCCTAGAATGTTCTGTAAGTTCTGAAAATATGATAAAAAAATTTTCGTTACTCACACATATGGGGCCATCCATAAATTACGTCACACGAATTTAAGGACTTTTCAACCCCTCCCCCCCCCTTGCCACAAGTTGTCACATTTTGAACTCCCCCCTTCCCTGTCGTGACGTCACACATTTTCTAATTTTATGGATTTATCAGAAAAAAACAGATTATTCTATTTATTCTTATATTTATTGAATAATCTTTAATAAAATCAACATTTAGTTAAATATTAAAGTACAGAGGCAACAAATGACTAGTCAAGAAATAATAGATACTTAATTATGCTAATTAAAAATACAAAACTTAATCATCTTGTGTCCACTACTTTATATTATTTATTACTGGTAAATCAGGCACTTCATTTTCGTTCTGGATTTGGATGTCAGGAATATCTTTCGTATCAACATCGTCTTCTTCCATCCCTAAAGCATCGTCATCATTCATTAAACAGAGAATCTCTCGGGCACGTCTAGCCGCAATTCTTTGAGGACGAATTTTCGCGATAGGTAACAGCTCCTGTTTTTATGTGATTGTTTGTGTTGATTGGTGGCTTTATATGAAGAAAAATATAGGCCACATGTACTACACGATCTTTTAAATAAGTAAGTATGACTCGACACTAGGGCAATAACTATCATATGGAACTTGTTTCAGATGGGATGATGATTGGAGATTTAATAATATCTGTAGTAATAATGGAGCAAACTTAGCGTCGTTGTCATCACTCTCTGTGACTCCATAACCTTCTGATGTCTGTTTAATTAACACAGGTGGTGGTAAAAATCCTTCTTTTAATAATTTCCAAAGACTAGAACGTCACGTACATGATTAGCACACCAAGTAGTATTATTTTACAACATCATAGGCTGTTCAATATCTAGTCCAGTAACAGTTGGTGCAACATATTCAGAACCAAATGTCAGCCAACACATTGCCCGCACTTTCGCAATTCCGTTTTTCCAGATCTAAGTCAGTAGTTCGATTACTTGAATCAAGATGTGATCCAAAACCATCATGATTTAATAGTACATCAGTAAGTTCGCGACTGAGAGGTGCTATGCGTCGTTCAATAACAAATTTGAAAATGTGATGTCACAAAGGTTTTAACCCCCCTGCCTCTTGTCACACAATGTCCATTCTGAATCATACACTCCCCCCCTCCTTCAAGGTGTGACGTAATTTATGGATGGCCCCTATGTATGCTTTTTTCCTCCTTGACAAGTATAGCTTTAGGAGTTAATAGCCTGCGCCGTAAAGCGTCAACTTTGCATTGTTTTGCTGTTCATGGGATCAGAGTCCCATATTTTTGAATACTGATTCTTATGTAAAATTGAACGAGGAATCGAATGGAAAAGTCAATTTTGAAAAAAAGTTGGTGAAAAAGCACAAAAAACGTTTTTTTTGGATTTTGAATTTTTTTTTGATTCTGAAAATATTTTTATCAGAAAGCCGAGATTTTTTTACATAAAATTGGATAATTTCAAAATTTTTTTCGCTCAATTTTCAGGTTGTTAAAATTTTTTTGTTTGATCGGTGGAGCAACTTTGACCACTAAAAAGTTAACAGATATTCTTCTTCTGGTCTATATTATGATATTCTAAAGTTTGAGTAATCACGAAGGCTTTTTCGTATATGTAGCATGTCAAGTTTGCCCCCAATATTTCGTCATTAAATCAAAACTTACATATATCCATTTTTTTTAAATTATTTAAAATCACTTTTTCGAGATAACTGAATTCAATTGTTTAAATATGTCGTTTAAAAATTTTCAGCTGCTTCATTATCTGTCAAATTTCACTTTTTTAGGTTGGCAACATCAATCACACTTCGATTGAACCTTAGTTGAAGTTCGCATTACCAGAAAAGAATTTGGTTGTCTGAAGTTGAATTGTCTTAACTTCAATTAGTCCAAGTCGGGTTGAAAAACGCAATTGAGCATCCATTTAACGAGCAAAATCCGAAAAATTGCTGACTGCCGCATTGCTCATTAGGAGTAAACAAAAAAGAGGCAAAACTTTGGGATATATAAAAAATAAATTTTTTGGCTCTAATAATTTAACAAATGGATTCCCATTTCTGTTGGCAACCTTTCCAAATAAATATTTTTACTAATATTAACACCCCTATTCTGTGCACTTGACAAATTCAACATATTTCTAACTTGTCAAAGTTTTAAATTTATCAAGCATTTGGTATTCTGTGTCTGAAATAAAAAGCTCTTCTCTTTATAAGTTGTTAAGATGTCAAATGCTCTTGACAGCAGTGCTCGTTATGAATAAAATATCTGATTGTGCATCTTGTTGTGAAAATGGAAGATATTTTACTTTTGTTATTATTGTTAAACGAAGATGAAAATTGTGAGAATAGGAATCGCGCGCGGCATTTAAAATGTTTACGCGACGATAGCAATCCATTTTCTTTGAGCGAGAATACCTTTGTGCAAAATTTTCGGTTAACTCGTGAAATTTGCCGCCGCCTAATTGATGAACTGGCCCCACATGATAATCAGAAAACGTCACTACCTTTAACTGTAAGGGTTCTAGTAATTGAATTAGTTAGGCCTAGAATGGCCTGCATCATTTCACGATGCTCCCGTCGCCTCTCCTCTTCAGCAGCATTCCTTTTTGGTATGTATATCCGCTATTAAAGTGCTGATGAGCTTATTTCGTGCACTTCGCGATAGCACCGAAGTTGAAGCATCCTTAAAAGAAAAAACGTAATAAGAAATTGCAAAAAAAATTTATATAAATATTTTGAAATTATATCATAATGAAAACTTACCTGGTTTTCCAAGCTAAGATACTATGTAGTTGGTGTCGATGAACTGGCTGGATGGTGTTCGGGATTTAGGGTTGCTTTTACCTGACTGCATAATTGCAGAGGACTACCCGTGGGTGATGCAATTGCGCATTCAATTGTTTGCTCAATTGGCGTTAAACCAAGGCTTTGTATATTTTGTATCCCATCTACAGCAGCCGAGCCAAATGTAGACAAAGCCATTTCTTCAAAGTCCAACATCGGCTTGGAACTTGGACCTCCACCTGTGAGCTTTTGATTCATTTTCAACCGCCTTGCACGAGTGCGCAGTTGGCTTTTCCAAACGCCTAACGTCTACAAATTAACACAATATAATAAATAAATCAAAAATAAACTAAAATGTTACCCGTTTCCATTTTGCAGCACTTCACATTGGTCCTCTGCACGAATTAAGTTGATCTGCCAGCGGTTGCCGCAACTCCTTCATCCGTTGAGACGTTTTTGGGCAATTTTTCCCCGTACCTATTTTTAGGTGTCCTTGACAAAACAAGACATATGCCTCCAGCTGCTCGTGCGTAGCTCTATCGTGTTTGGGTTTACTATAAAATAAAAGTTAAATTATAAATTTTGTTAATAATTAAAATTTGAAAACTTACGTTGCAGAACAGTCCATTTTAACGAATAATTTGAATAGAAATCAGCTGTTTTCTATTTACATTATTTTGTTCACCACATGTGTGGGGAAAAGCTTTACGAATTGAAGCTTTTACTTTTATCAAGATTGCCACGGAATACCAAATAGGTATATGTATATCTCGCTTGATAAATATTTGAGTTAATTTTCAATATTTTATTAATTTGTCAAGTGCACAGAATAGGGGTGTAAGTCTTAAAATATAGTTAAAAGACACCATGTGTAAAAATTTTTGGATCAATGAATTGCTAAGTTTTCTCGGAAAAAATTCTGGAAAATTCGGCCTTCTAACTCTATAAAAGACCTTAATATAAATAACAAATAAAGACACAAAAATATCAAATTATAATCAAATATTTCGATTAAAAATAATTACTCCAGTTTCATCGAAAATGGAAGCACAAACATCATTCAAATATTCATGAAAATATTTTTATTTCTTGCCATCATAAATATATTTTTTGCCAAAACCTCGGAATTTAATGCAAAATTTAGTATAATTAATACGAAAATCTATGTAAATGTCAAAAAGCACCAACTTTTTTTGTGACGAGCGATTTGATCTGTCATTGCGCATTCCCGAACATTATGGGGTAATGTAATCACTCCGAAAAATCGATTTTTTTTTATATTTTGACAGTAAAACCTATTGAAGTCTGCAGCTGCTACGTTTCTAAACGCATTATTCTCGAATCATCATTTTCTGAAACTGTCATGGTCCTAAATTTTTTAATCGATTTTTAACAAAAAAACAAAATTTTCGTGACTTTTTTTGAAGTTCGACATTTTTTTTAAATGAAATTGGTTATATTTGGTAGAGACGATAGCCGCAGAACTACTGAATAACAATCCATTCGATTTTTTTATTTCAGACAACATGAACAGCCCGCTATCAGCATGACCAGTGAACTACTTATTTTTCTTTGGGACTATTTTGATTAAAAAAAAAATATTAAAAATGTAAAAAACGAAAAAAAAATGTTTTGTACATTTCTAAATACAAGTAAAAATACTTATATTAAAAAATTAAAATGATTGAATTTTGTTGTCAATCACATGAGAGTATCCCCTTATACATACTTCGTATGCATTGCAATTGACGTTTTCGAAGTCGTTATATGTTTGAGGGGCACTGTGGTAAGGCGACCAAACGTTTCAACATCAGAATTAAAAGAGTGCTCCTAAAGGTATACAACTAAAAGTATTATCTGTCGATGCAGTCGTATGAATGGCAAATGGGTAAACGCAAACTCATATCCTTATATAATGCCAGCAGCTGTGAAATTTGAAAGAGAAGAAAAAAATAACGGCATCTTCAACGGCACAGTTTTTTCTCAGTTGCTAAGAGCGTGTAATTTTACATGTCGGATATTTTTGCATGGTGAAATAGAAGCTCTTTAGCACGGCGTACTGAAAAATTGGTGAAAGAAATTTTTATTTAAATCTATAGGTAATTTACCAAACTTCATTTACGAAAGGTTAGTTTGAAAGAATTTGATACTTTAAATAAAAATATTAGTAAAAATGTGATAGTAAAGAGAACGGGTAATATGGTGAACCAGCGTGAGGCCAATATGGTATAGTGTACCATATTACCGGCTTATTTTCATTTTATTGTTGAAGTGTATTCCAAATATGCCGAAAAAAGGTGAACGCAGACAGTGGGATAAAGAGAACATGGGAATGACCATAGCAGCTGTGAAAAACGGAGAAATGGGCATACTATTGGCCTCTAAAACCTTTGAAGTTCCACACACAATATTACAGCGAATGGCTAGAAACGAGAAGCCGACAGAGGAACTACTTTCCACAAAATTAGGCAGGAAACCTGTGTTCAGCGCAGAAATTGAAAACGAGCTTATCAGTTATTCTTTGGAGATGGAATCTCGCTTTTGGGGGCTAAGTAGATTGGACTTACGATCTCTTGCATTTCAGGTGGCACTTAAAAACAATATTCCTAATAATTTTGATGTGTTGGCTAAATATGCAGGCAGAGACTGGTTGGATGGGTTTTGCAAACGCCATAGTAAAACTTTGAGCTTACCTACACCAACTGGCACTTCTTTCAACAAGGCAAGAGGATTAACTCGCCAAAACGTCGCTTCCTTTTTTAATTTACTTGAAAATAAGTATACGAAATATAATTTCCCAGCAACCCATATTTGGAATGTAGATGAGACGGGGCTGTCAGTGGTTCAATCTCGACAGACTAAAATAATTGCACAAAAAGCAAACCGAAAACTAGGCGCCATGACTTCCGCAGAACGTGCATCCCTTATAACTGTTATAACGTGCATGAGTGCTGGCGGGTCTTTCGTGCCTCCATATTCCTCCACCTGGAGCGAAATCTTCGTGCCATCTATCTGGATGGGTACAAATACCCATTTTGACAAATTGGTTCAGGCATTTTTTGGAGCACACAAAACCGACGAAAGAGGAGCCAATTTCATTAGTTTTAGACGGGCATTTTAGCCACACTCGCGATATAGAATTGCTTGACCTAGCTCGTGAAAACGGTGTTGTTATTTTATCATTGCCACCACATTCGACTCGTAAAATGCAGTCATTAGACAAAACTTTCATGGGTCCGCTGAAAGTGTGTTATAGTGATCAAGTTAGACGCTTCATTCGAGAACAAGCCCGCAAAGTAACCCTGTATGATTTAGTTGGACTGTTCACAAAAACGTATTTGAAAGTTCAAACCGGTGAAATACATAGCTATCAGTGGCCTTAAAAGTACTGGAATTTTTCCTATAGATAGAAAAATCTTCACAGAAGCCGATTTTATAGCAGGAGAAATAGAGAAAGCGCAGATAGACTCATCCTTAACCACAGTCCAAACTGAAAATCCCTTAAAAAGTTTGGAATCTTTCCGGCCAATATCTGTTAACTCCATAGCCAGAGCAAGCACTGGATTATCAAAAAAAAAAATGTCCAACGCATGGTAACGCAGGTAAACGTTTATTGTATTTCTCAAAATTTTTCTGAAGTTTTCAAATGAACCACAGGTGAATTTTCATCGAACGCAGCTGCAACTCATATAACGCCGTGGATGATTTCTGCGCCCCAAAAAGTAAGGAGAACCATAGCCAACAGTAGAGGAAGAAAATCAAAGTTCATCAACATTTTTGACAACCTCTCCGTACAAATTATAGTTGCAAAATAGTTTGGCAAAAAAGCTGCTCGAAATTCCGCCAAGAAGAAAAAACGCTGTATTCTAAGAAAGCACATTGTTCAACAAAACAGCGGCACGATTCAAGTAGCGAATCAGATCGTAGTGTACCTTTCGAAGAATCGGATGGCGAGGAAGAATTCCCTGATGTACCTCCATTTAAAGATCCATTTTGTACTTTTAGCAAAAAACGTTGGGAACAAGATGTAGAGGTACAAAAATGGACTTCTTGTTTACAATGTGAAGCGATTTAGACTCACGACGTATGCATTCCAAAGATAAGTGCTATATTTCTTTGCGGTTCCTTCATATAAAACTTTTCTGGAGTGTTTTATTTGCAAAAACTAATTTTATTTGATTTCGAAAAAAACTAAGCCAAGGAGGCCTTTTTCTTTCATTTAATTTTATTTGATTTGGTTTTATAATATACATACATACATATGTATATAATAGATGCGTAATAAAACATCGAATATATTTAATTGTCAAATTTTTAAATGTTCATTTTTAATAATGTATTGTGCGGGTAATACCCGAGACAGACATGTAGTAACAATACCATAGTAAAGGTATCATGGTATTCTGTTTACTACGTTGGTGACACACATGGCAATGTAGTAAACTGGAATACTACCTTTGTTTCATAAGCATTAAATATTTCAAAAAAAAATTTAAACAATAAATATATACGAGCAATGGAGAAAATAATACATAAAAAACAAAAGTGGGTAAAGTGTGCATTAAGAGCTCACCATAAAATAAGGCGGTACATGACCCTGGCATTCCTAAAAAAATACATGGAAAATATAGACGGTTCTGGACATGTGTAAGTCATACAAGATGTTCGCAAACTTTTAAATATAACTCCAAATGTTTCACAGGTAGAAAAATCAAGCTTCTGGGAGAATGATGTTCCTACTTTTAAGAACGATAAGTTCAAAAACACTTTCCGAATCGATCGTCCCACGTTTCAATATTTGGTTGATCGATTGAAGAATTTACAGAGAGCGGACAGCCGTTGGAGGAATGCTATTTCGTTGGAAAAGCGAATTGGTATCGGGCTTTATTCATTAGCTTCATCAGCAGAGTATAGAACAGTGGCAAGCTTATTTGGAATTGGTAGAACAACAGTAGGAGGAATAGTTCTTGAGGTGTGTAGAGAAATTTATACCGTATTCCAAGAAACAATGTTGGACGCGTATCCACCAACACAAGCTAAAATCGAAGAAATTGTTAATGGTTTTGAATTATTGGGGTTCCCTCAATGCTATGGAGCGATTGATGGATGTCACATTGAAGTGAAACCTCCAAAATGTGAAGCTTCAGATTATTTCAATTTTAAAGGATGGTATTCAACGATTCTCTTTGCTGCTGTAGACTATCGTTATAGGTTCACCCATGTATATAAACATAGGAGTACCGGGAAGATGTAACGATTCTTCCATTTTTGAATGCTCGGCATTAAAGGCTTATCACATGAATAATAAGCTATTTGAAAGACATTTAAAATTCGTTGATGGCGTAAAAGTACCTATTTTACCTATTGCGGATTTCGCCATACGTAATGAAACCGTTGCCGTTTTCAGTTGACCAAATAGAAGGTGAAAACATATTCAATAAAAAATTATCTTCTTGCCGCCCTGTTGTTGAAAACGCATTCGGTCATTTGAAAGCACGATTTCGCAAAATTGGTAAAGGTTTGGAAGTTAACATAAATAATGTGAACACAATTATAAAAGCATGTTGTATTATGCATAATATTTGCAACAACAGAAACGATAACATCAATCAGTGTTGGATTCAGCAGTCAGACATCCAAAGTACAAGGCAGCAGCCCCAAAGAAGCATTTCCGTAAGTGATACAAACAACAGTGGAATTGCTGTAAGAAACGCTTTAATGACTAATTTTATTACCCATTAGTATAATTGTTTTCAAGTACCAAACAAATGTACAAAATAAAAAAATATGTTTAAAATAAATATGTTTATTTATTTATTAACGCAGAAAGCAATGCGTTGTTTTCTTCTAGTAATTTTGCAACTTTTTCTTCATTTTCTAATGATTTTTCTAAATATTTCTGCATCATATCCTGTTCATCTTTTATCAATTGGAAAAAGCGATCATCTTGGCGTTTTCGTTTGCGTTCATTTCTCGAATTAGTTAATGGATTGTTCACTCAACGGTACCTCCATTGCATCAAATTCACAATCAATTAAATATTCTTCACAATTCGGTTCTAAAAAACAAATGATAATAATAAATATGTATTTTTAAATAATTAATTATGTACCGTAAATTAAACTTTCGTCCATTACTTCAAATAAATTATTTGATTTCAAACTGTCCGACACTGCACGTCGTTGCAGAGCTCTCACTTTGACGGAGATCCACCACTAGGACCAATTTTACGTTTTTCCAGTGGCGTAGCTACAACTTCGGGCGCCCGGGGCCAAGGATGTTCTGCCGCCCCCTTTATCTAACTACCTACAAGTTTCATGAGGTGGTTCGAACAAAAGTGAATTTTTACAAAATACCTCCGATATTAAGTATATAAAATTTAGGAACGCCAAGCAAATTCTGAAGTTCCAAAATTCTCACAATACGGTTTTTGAGGAAATTGATAGTAAATTTAAAAGACATCTTATTAAAAGCGATAGAAAAAACTCATTTTTGCCCTATATCTTGTACACTTTTGACACAATTTGCAGGAATTTTTGCCCGAATTGAAGTTTTTAAATACCATTTTGCCGCCCCCAAGAAGTTGCGCCCGGGGCGACGGCCCCTTCGCCCCTCCCTAGCTACGCCACTGCGTTTTTCTTACCTAAAAAATTTAAGATTTGGAAGAATTAAATAAGAATATTTCCATAAATGGACTGGTTCTTACATACCTACATATGTATGTATGTATATCTTTTAGTTAAATAATTTAACCGCGTACGCATCTCTGCAGCATTCAACCGTACCTTGTGCTCGTTTTCCAGTTGTGCGCACATGTTTTGTAGCACATGATTATTTTTGTGGGTTCCTCGTAGTTTTTCAATGTTTTGGCCCCAAAAACTTCACCTCAGAAGTCCCTAAATAAATGCGCGGCTTTTTCGTATAATTTTCCAGTTTTTGTTTCTTATTATTATTATTATTTTTGAAGTAATTTTGACGGAATATTTCGAAGAGCTTTTGTGTAAAAGCTTTTAGCAAAGTTTTTTACCTTTTTTTAGCTGTGTTTATACAAATACCACAATGAAACATCGTAGTATTGTTACCAGCAAAATACTATATGTGACCTGGTCTACGGAAAGGGGCCTTAGGTGTCAAAAAAAAGGAGAACAATTAATGAGATAACGAGAAACTGACGATTATTTTTAACAGCTTTTCCCAGAAAACTAGTTTTCGCACGTTAGCTCCCTTTTCGTAGACCAGGTCACATATTGTTCCTATGGTGTTTTGCTGGTATTTGGTGACACACATGTGGTATTTGTACCATATATGGTATTGTTACTACATGTCTGTCTCAGGTATAATATGGTATAGAGTATATAGAGTATACCATATTAACCTAACCATGTATACCATATTACCCGCGCATTTTTCATAATGCCAGTTTCTGACTTCTTTCACATTTTTAATCACAAATTTTACACCATACAATATTATGCATTTTAGGTCAAGGGCTATATTTGCGAATATTAAAATACTAGAAACAATTCAGTTTTGAAGGTTTCTTATGAATCTTTTCATAGTTATAGCCAAAATACAAATGGGTATACCATATTACCCACACTTACTCTAATATTAGACGCCATTTCGATTGGAGCTTTTCAGAAATTTACATCGAAACTAATGTCGAATGTTCCTATTTCAACTGAGTTTTTAGCAACAACCACTAATCTTTTCATTAAGAAAAACATGGGGTCCTAGTTTTCGTATATCTTGTAACCCACGCTTGTTATCATAATAATACGAGTACTATTCGTTCAATATTACTGCCGATATCGTATGTATATGTATGTATATGTATGTAGCTGTGTATGTACAAACTGACCAAACAAAATAAAGTTGCTGTATGGAAAACTTTTTAATTTGACAAAGTATTTTCACGAAATTTGGCATGGATTGCAGTTTTATCAAAAACACAAGCGTACGAGAGCCTCCAAAGACGATCAAGAGATGCTCGTTCTCCTCGATCTCATAACCTGAAGAAAATATTAAAAAACTGAAAGACATGGATGACAAGAGAGCTCGACATCGGTCGCGAATCGGTTCAAATGATTTTGATGGTTATTTTGGGTATGAAACGCGTTCAAGCTCGACTCGTCCCGATAAAGCTGATTTTTTTTTCAAAAATAGTATCGCAAATAGATCTTTTGGACATGCTTGATCGTGCGAATTCCACATTCATGGAGAGCATTATTTGCCGATGAGACATAGGTTTATGAGTTCAACATGCAAGCAAGTCAACAATCATCTGAATGGAGGCAAAAAGGTGCCGATACAAAATCGTTATTCGTGATTTGATGCATCATGAATTTGTGACCAAATTTAAAGCCAAAAACGCAATGAATACCAACGTCAAGCACCATATTCACCACATTTTTCTCCGTGTGATTTTTTCTTGTTTCCCAAACTGAAATTGCCGTTCCGTGGACGCCGGTTTCAGTCGATCGAATAAATGTTTCTTTGTTTTTGTTTTCATTTACATGCAATTATTTAATAAATGTATATACTTTGGGTGAATTAGGTTCAACAATTTGACGTAATTGTTATTAATTTGAATATTTTGAACAAATGCACTATATAAATATAATAAAAAAATACAAAAATTAATATAAGCACCATCTTCAGTTTTCTATAAAACCCTAAGTAGAAATAACCAATAAGTGCATACATACATCTGTATGTGTGCAAAAATAGGAAAAACAATATCAATAAAATTTACATACACTTTCATATATACACAAGTTAAAATTTTCCTTTTACATCTCCAAATAGTAAACTACTTGAGACAATTCCAGGAGTTGAATATGGGACCAAACTTAGAATTCAATTCACATGTATTTTCCCTTGATATACTCGGACCGTATTCTGTTTTATTTTCGGCGCAAAAGTTCCATATTGTTAATGTTTCATCATTGCCGGATGTCGCCAATCGGGTACCATCTGGGCTCCACACCACGAAACGAACTCCACTTTCCGGAATGCATAGCAAATCTACAACACGATTCAAGGAAGACATGACGAGTATTTTGAAATCCCAGCAACCATCGTCACCTTTAAGAAACAAATTCAAAACTGTTTTCAGACTGTGCTGATACAAAATGTTCCTGCCGAAAATTCGTTTGAATGATAAATCGCATTATATTTAGAAATATACAAAACGTTAATATAAAACAAAAAAAGTCGTACTTTTGACTTTCTTGGCATTTTTTTATACTTTCCTACTTTCTACACCTTCAGCGTTGGTCGACTTGCCGTGGCGAAGTGGCTTTAGTAAAAGTAATAGGTGCAACCCAAATGGGAACACACATTTCTACTGCGAACTAAGATACCTTATAATTCCCATAATTAAGATATGGTTGAATGAACCCTTGTTTTACGCTCATCCCCTGTTTCTAGAAGTGTGAGGACACTCGTGTCAACTCCACCCAAAGCCAAGGTGTCGAGGTGCCCGTGTTGGCTGAATTACGGTAACCGCATAGTTGAACGTGAACGGTCCCCTCTGATGCCCGGATGAGTTCGGAGGTATTCTAATGCCTTCACAACGCGTACTGGCTCTGCGTGGCCAACCCCTTCCGGCTGACTAGTGGGAACAGAATGAACACAAATAAAGAAAATAAAAGAATAGCAACCTCTAACACCTTGACAACTAAGGCCTTGACAGGGACAACGACTTCGACAACAGAGTACAGATAACGGAGTCCGACGAAGACACCAGTTGACCTATAAAAGTGCTCCCGGATGTATCAGCGCAGTACGCCGGTGGATACAGCAGTTACCACAGCAGAGTAACTTAAGAATAAATATACTTGCAGAATGCTCCACTCCAAAAGCAGTCATACATATATACATATGTACCAAACAACGTAAACTGGCTGCTAAAGTAGCAAATCAGCATAAGAAAGGGAAGAACTCTGAACCAAGTCAGGAAAAGTCGATACCAAAGGACAGTTTTTATTCTGGATAACATTGCCAAAGACCAGGCTGTCCGCACCTCAGTCAATGAAGAAGAAATAAAACGATCCTATGTTGTATCAAGCTGCAGAAGTCTATACCTGGCATAGACGACTGGCAGCTGATTAAAGATTGGAAACTAAACAAATTCAATAAACCAATATTTGTTGGCATATGTGAGGGGTTGATAGGGACTTTATCGAAAGCTGATAATAAAATCAGCTTCGGCGTATGCAAGGCTAGGTTGAAAATATTTCAAGGCAAAAAAGCGGCTGACGTAGACGAAACGTAGCAAATATTTCCTACAAGTTTGTCTTGAACATTTTTTTGTAACTCTTGTCATTTATGAGATAAATACAAAAAAAAAAATGCGAATTTCATGGAAAAATTAGATTTAGAGCACCGTACTACCTCGCCGGTGGGAGTTACGACTTTGTTGCAATGGGCACTTTTGTAGAGTGTACAATTCTAAGGAATATGCGTCTAAAGTCAAAGCGATGCCGTACAATATATTTGAGCTATAGAAATTTGAAGATAAACAAGTAAGGAAGGGCTAAGTTCGAGTGTCACCGAACGTTTTATACTCTCGCATGATAAAGTGATAATCGAGATTTCACTATCCGTCATTTACATATTTTTCAAATACCGTATTTGTGTAAAGTTTTATTCCGCTATCATCATTGGTTCCTAATGTATATATTATACAGAGAAGGCATCAGATGGAATTCAAAATAGCGTTATATTGGAAGAGGCGTGGTTGTAAACCGATTTCACCCATATTTCGTGCATGTCATCAGGGTGTTAAGAAAATATTATGTACCGAATTTCATTGAAATCGGTAGAGTAGTTCCTGAGATATGGTTTTTGGTCCATAAGTGGGCGACGCCACGCCCATTTTCAATTTTTAAAAAGAGCCTGGGTGCAGCTTCCTTCTGCCATTTCTTTCGTAAAATTCAGTTTTTTTGACGTTTTTTGTTAGTCGGTTAACGCACTTTTAGTGATTTTCAACATAACCTTTGTATGGGAGGTGGGCGTGGTTATTATCCGATTTCTTCCATTTTTGAACTGTATATGGGAATGCCTGAAGGAAACAACTCTGTAGAGTTTGGTTGACATAGCTATACTTGTTGCGGGGCCACGCCCACTTTTCCAAAAAAATTACGTCCAAATACATATGTATGTCCCTCCATAATGCGATCCTTTGTGCCAAATTTCACTTTAATATCTTTACTTATCGATTAGTTATGACACTTTATAGGTTTTCGGTTTCCGCTATTTTGTAGGCGAGGCAGTGGGCCAATTTAGCCCATCTTCGAACTTAACCTTCTCATGGTGCCAAGAAATACGTGTACCAAGTTTCATCATGATATTTCAATTTTTACTCAAGTTACAGCTTTCACGGACGGACGGACAGACAGACATCCGGATTTCAACTCTACTCGTCACCCTGATCACTTTGGTATATATAACGCTATATCTGACTCTTTTAGTTTTAGGACTTATGTGAACAAAACTATAATACTCTCCTTAGCAACTTTGTTGCGAGAGTATAAAAATTACGATTGTCATGTATTTTCAATGGACAGGGAATTTTTTTAGGGTATTTCCAAGGAAAGTTCATGACGGGATTGAAAAAAATGAATAATTCAAAAAAAACACCCTAATACATACATATATATATTAGGTGTATGTATATTATTTCCGAATTTCTACACAAGATCTTACAGGCTGACCGATATTTTCGGCAAAAAGAGGTCCATTATTCGATATCTGAGGGCTTCAAAAGGTATGATCCGATTCGGAAGTTTTTGGATCAGAATGATTTGATGTATTAGTGCAAAGCTTTGTTTTGACAAGGTCATTAAACCGGATAAAATTTTAAAATGCTGTTGTACTAATGGAAGTAAGCGTGGTTACAGTCCGAATCTTTTAAATGTAACATAAGAATGTAAAGGTTATGCTACGCACCGAATTTGGTGAAGTAGTTACTGAGATACATATAAGATTAACACTGGGCGGTGACAGCCTCTTTGTCCACTTTTGAGAACGAATCCTCTGAGGCCCTTCTATATGGTATAAGATGTGAAATATAATGCTTCTGAGGTACTATATATGTATAATTACTGATTTATCGCACTTTTTGTAGTTTTCAGCATTATCGTTATATGGGGAGTGGGTGAGGCTATAATCCGATTTCACCTATTTCCACTCCATCTGAGGGGGAAAAGGTGGTTAATATAGGTTGAGTGTTTGGGAGAAATATACATTAAACTTTTTTGGGGGGTACCATTTCCAGTTTGAAAACACTTTCAAACCACAGGTGTGTCATCCTAATAATCGTTGCGCCAAATAACAACTTTGTATCTTAATTTTATAATTTACAAAAATGTGTTTTGAATATTAAAACAAGCAGTAAATATTCTAATAATATACTGAGTTAATGCCATATCACTCACCTGCCATGGAAACACTCACAAGAAGTTCAGCCGTAATTTTACTAAAGGTGATATAGGTGATAATAATTCTTCGGTCCATCCTCTGGTAGTATGCCACTATTTCTTTGCTTGGGACGTGTAGAACTACGATCGATGCTGGTGTCGTTTCGGCTTAAAATATAGCGATATTTATGTATAAAGCAATAAAATAATGTATGTATGTACATACATATATAAATAAAATAAAAAAATACTTTCCACAAACACCGGATTAATTACACTAGCAAGTGGTCGTTTGATTAATTCTTGAAAATACCTAAATATTATACCCTGAACATCATTTATTAAATTTGCTACGAAGTTTCTGTTTCTAACACCGACACCCTATAAAATACAATATATAGTACATATGTATGTATATAAATGATCAGCGTGGCGAGCTGAGTTGATCTAACCATGGTCGTTTGTACGCGATCTAATCTCTCAGTTTTTGAGATATCGATCTGAAATATTGCAAATATCCTTTTCTCTCGAAAAAGGGGAACCGCCGATATCGAACCACTATAAGTAGTATGTATTTAGCTGTCATACAAACTGAACGATCTATATAAAGTTCTTATATGGAAACATTGTATTTCTGAAGGGTATTATAGCCTTAGTTTGAATTAAAAATTTTTAACTTAAATGTTTAAAAATTGCGAGAGTATAAAAATGAAAACTGTAATATAACTATAAAACACTACTAATACAAAAACCTTATTATTTTTTTTAAAACAATCAAATTATTATACTTGAGAACGGCAACTATTTTAAGTACTTACCTATAACCAAGTCATCTCCATTCCAGGGGTGCCAATCGAAATGAGTGTGCAATTTGCGTTTGGAACAAACTACCAGATATACATCACAGGAGCTCCAATTATAGACCACAATGTCTCCACTTGTATCTCCGCTGGCAATGTATCTCATATTCGGTGACAGCTTTATTCTGTTGATCGGCAGCTTATGACGCCGAACTTTTCTTACAACTTTTAAATCCGGCACGGAGAGTACGTATAAACAACCTAAACCTGTTCCACATATAATTTGTGATCCTGAGTGGTTCCATATCAAGCAATGTAGGTCTGAGTGGTCTGCAGAGAATACTTTTCCATTTATAACCAAAGACTTTGTTGAATTAACAACTTTCCACAGTTCCAACACTGAAAGAAATAATTATTAACATTTAAATGTATGTATAATTTAATATAATTTTAGATGCTTTTAACACCGGGTGAAAATAATAAATTATGTTGGCGGGCATCAGCAGAACATACAGAAATATATTTACAGTCCAAATCAGTTAATTTTATTAAAACCAAGAGAGAGAGAGATTCCACACTTCAATAACGCATTTATCGACTTGAAGATAGTTGAATTCAAAATTATTGATGGATGTACATATATTTTGTAAACCAAAATATAGTAAGATTTAGCCCATTTTCACAATAGTAATATAGGAATGTCTGGAAAATGTTACAAACCAAAACCAGTTAACATTGTTGGAGTAATTCCAGAGAGAGAGAGAGATTTGTCCTCAGCGCACTTGTTGATATAGCTTTATAGATTTGAGAGATATGTTAATTCAATTTATTAGATGGACAGGGACCACGACCACTTTTTAAACAAATGATGCCAAGAAACACGTTACAGAAGTTTCAAGACCGGAGCATACTCTTGTAGAACCCCCAAATCGGACTGTCACAATGCCCAGAACATACTTAATATTTTGGAGGGTTATACACTTTTTATTGCTGAATGGCAGTGAATGCTTCGATACAGTGTTTAGAAGGTCAATTAGCCGATTTCGATGACGATGGAGCAGACGTTCCATTTTTCCGACCATGAAGAAGTTCGAATAGCAATTACCCGTCTGCAGAACAACAGAACGGCCGGGGCTGATGGACTGCCGGTCGAGCTATTCAAACACGGCGGCGAAGAACTGATAAGGAACATGCATCAGCTTCTTTGTATAATATGGTCGGACGAAAGCATGCCCAACGATTGGAATTGAAGTGTGCTCTGCCCAATCCATAAAAACGGAGACCTCACAATCTGCGCCAACTACCGTGGGATAAGCCTCTTAAACATCGCGTATTAGATTCTATCGTGCATTGTGTGAGAGATTAAAGCCCACCGTCAACAAAATGATTGGACCTTATCAGTGTGGCTTCACCTGGAAAAACAACAACCGATTAATATTCACCATGCGCCAAATCTCGGTGGAAAAGACCCGTGAAAGGAGAATCGACACACACCACCTCTTCGTCGATTTCAAAGCTGCTTTCGACAGCACGAAAAGGAACTGCCTTTATGCCGCGATGTCTGAATTTGGTATCCCCGCAAAGCTAATACGGCTGTGTTTCTGACGTTGAATCACACCAAAAGCGCCATCAGAATCGGGAAGGACATCTCAGCCGTTCGATACCAAACGAGTTTCAGACCGACGACTCCCTATCCAAATATAATTTGATATTGATATCATCGGCCTCAACACCTGCGCCGGTAGTTCTGCTTTCTCCAGGCTGGACAAGGAAGCAAAAACACAAGCAGTGAACGAGGGCAAGACGAAATATCTTCTGTCATCAAACAAACAGTCGTCGCACTCGCGACTTGGCACTCACGTCACTGTTGACAGTCATAACTTTGAAGTTGTAGAAAATTTCGTCTATCTTGGAACCAGCATTAACACCACCAACAATGTCAGCCTTCGAAATCCAACTCAGAATACCTCTTGCCAACAGGTGCTACTTTGGACTGAGTAGGCAATTGAAAAGTAAAGTCCTCTCTCGACGAACAAAAGCTAAACCCTATAAGTCGCTCATAATTCCCGTCCTGCTATATGGTGCAGAGGCTTGGACGATGTCAACAACTGATGAGTCGACGTTGCGAATTTCGTCTTAAAAGTTTGCGAAATGTTTATGATCTTTTGCTTTTTATTTCATATTTAACGAAGAGCTGTACGGATATACGACGACATCGACAAACAGTTCATTTAAAACAGTTCTGTTTCTTTTGCGACAGACCTTGTCCGGATGGATGTTTTACTCCAGTTGAAAATATTCGACGCACAACTCGTCCGTTGCTAGGTGTGGAAGACCTCCATTCCGTTGGAAGGACCAAGTTACAGAGATGCTTAATATCGGTACACCACAGTAGTGCGTTGCGCGCGGTTTTAAATGGATAAAAATCGCGACAAAGAATTTGTCTCCAATTTTGCATTTCTAATCAAATTTCGTGTGTGCAGAATCGTTGAGAATGTTGGAAAAGGCTTACGGTGATTCAAAAGCGCAAGCCCACGAGTGGTACAAAGCCTTCAAAGATGGTCGAGAGATCGTTGAAGACATGCCTCGTTCTGGACGACCTTCGACCTCTTCAACTGATGAAAATATTAAAAAAGTAAAGGATATGGTGCTAGAAAATCTTCAGTAGTATTCGAATGTTTTTGGTGGAACGCATGCTTTCTCGACTCGTCCCGATAAAGCTGAAGTTTTCAAAAAGAGTACTGTAAACAGGTCTCCTTGGTATATGTATGTTTGATCGTGCGAATTCCACATTCTTGGAGAGCAATATAACTGCCGATGAGACATGGATTTACGAGTTTGTCATACAAACAAGTCAACAGTCATCGGAATAGAGAGAATTAAAACGAGCAGAATCCAAAAAAACAACGCCAAAGCCGCTCAAAAATCAAGGTGATGCTCTTTGTTTTTATCGATAAGCGTAGTTTTGTGCTTCATAAATTTGTTTCGGAGGGTCAGTCGGTCAATATAAAGTTAGATTTTTCCGTATTGAGGCGTTTGCGTGAGAACAATCATCGAGAACGGTCGGAATTGTGGAAGAACAATTCATGGATTTTACGTGATGATAATGCACTATCGCATCGGGTCACGAATTTGACCAAATTTAAAGCTAAAAACGCAATAAATACCATCGATCAATCAGCAAATTCACCAGATTTGGCTCCCTGTGATTTTTTCTTGTTCCCCAAACTGAAATTGCGTTTTCAATCGGTCGAAGAGATAAAACAAAATTCGCTGAAGGAGCTGAAGGCCATCCCAAAAAGTGCTTATGAAAAGTGTTTCGAGGACTGGAAAAATCGTTGGCATAAGTGTATTACATCTGGTGAGAATTACTTTGAAGATGACAATATAAATATTGATTAATAATTAAATATTTTGCGCTTAATTTACAATTTCCGGTATCTTTTTGTCACAACATACATATACTAAATAATTTACCCGAATTATATTAAACATTTCTAAAAGTTTAATTATGTACACGACAGTTGTGCCATCTTACCTGGATATTCATTGATTTTGCATCCAATTGCCAGAGTCTTGCCATCCGGTGAAAATGCCAAAGACTTTATACTTTTTACATTGAACAACATTGTAACATCATCCGTACGTTTCCAAATTATCAAGTCTTGTCCGAAAGAAGCTACAATTTGTCCATTCACCGACCAATCCACCATATTTGGATCTAAAAAATAATTAAGTATTTAGAAAATATTGCAGAATACATACATTTCTTAAGATAATATATACATCTATGAGGTAAAAAATCTTAAACTATTAGTCAGGATTACCGAACATCGAATCAAAACCGGGAGAGTCGTGTGTGGTTTCAGCAAATGCTAGAGGCTTTGAACGCGGAATGCACCGCCAATCGTATTCATCACCATGTACATCAAGACGTCGAAGTACATTGGAGCGACTTTCCAAACCTTTTACTACTTGATCACTAAGTTGTAGAATTCTATCTTCTTTCAACTCGAATGTCTTATTGATTGCAATCTTCAGGCTATTTTGCCTCCAGTAATTAGCTGAAAAATGCTGAAGAAGAATTTTTTTGGTTAAAAAATAATAATTTTTGTTCAATGTCAATACATACCACTTTCAGAACATCTTTTTCCATATTCTTGGTTGCAAACTTAAGATTTTGGTTTAAGCGCTGGGAATAATATCGACGGGGTATAAATCGATCTCCATAAGATAGAGCAATAATATCGGGAAACGAGGTTCTGCCCTTAAATCAAAAGAAGAAAACATTTAAAATTCTGATACGCAGAATAATATATACCCTTCAAAGGTGCATTTCAACTATACTTAAGTATAACTAAATTTAAATCAAATGCAAAACGGAAAACAACTTTTATTTCGAATTAAGGTTACTTAATAAAGAAAAACCATATTTTATAAAGATCCTTGTCTTGAATATGATCGGTCAGTTTAACCAACAGCTGTATCTGTAGTCTGTGCTTTAAAGGCTTTTTTTTATTAATTAGATATTTTCCTTGTTTACCTGCACAACCTCATTTTCCCATTGGCTGTCACGCTTTTTGATGGAAGCGTCCGCCTTCCCAGATTTCAGATTAGCGATCATCTCAGCTTTAAAACAATTTCGAGTAGTACCATCTACATTCATACCGATCAAATTAGCATTGATTTCGCGTTCTAAAAATATTTTATCAACAGTTCACATAACAAAAGAGACCAAAGAAAATGCCATTTTTACTATGTCCAAGAGCCGTTATTAGACAGTAACAGAGTTTCCTAATCCATATATTTTATTTAATATTGTAAATGCAGCTGAGCATAAAATAATCACTGCTATTTTATAAACAAATATTTACATTAAAAATAAGTACAATACAGTAAAATTTAAAAAAATCACAAAACAATATATAAATTACAATATTAAGACTAATTTCGTTAAAAACGCAATAATTTGAGGCTCATAATTGCACAGTTTGTACAAACAGGTGTGTACAAACCATATGTTAGATAACATATTTACATATGTATGTGTGTATATTATATATAGTGCATCCAAAACGAATGTACATATGTATGTAAATATGCGCTGTTACTACCTCCATCACTCAATATGTTAAGTTGTTTAGAAGTCAATATTATTTTTAATAAAAGTTCCATTCGAACAGAAAAGAAAATAATCATAGAAAATATAATATAAAGCTGTAAAGCTTTTGTTAAAAGTTTGGTTTACTTGTTTCATTCACGAGAGTTTGACAATTCAAATTAGCTGTTCATATAAAGTTACCATTATTCGGGAATCGGGTCTCATACTTTTCCATATTTTGTTATATTTTGCATTTCGTCGATAGACCGAAACATGGCGCGTTTGAAGGCATGGACCTACTAGAAAGGTAATCAAATTAGGTGGCAGCACCTCCTCCTTGCATGCGATTCTCTGTATAAAATTTAAGTTTTGCAAAATACTACGTTGCTTGCATGGGAAAGTGCTGGTAGTGGGCGACACACATCTGGTTCTCGTTCGTATTTACGGACTTAGTATTGTTTCCATATGTCTCTCAAAGTTGAAAGGGTGTTCAGGAATACGTGTACTAAGTTTGACAATAATATCATTATTTATCTAATTAGTTACAATTATTGTCTCTCTCCCTCCCATCCTCTAACTTCCATTGACTTTAACTAAAATATTGGTTATTCTCTCAATACGTCGGAAAAGTGCTTAGAACTAAAATTTTAGAGATGCATATTGGTTATTCTTTCATTTAAGTATTTCATAACCCAACAGTCTCACTGAAAAGTGCTTATTCAAGAACTAAATTTATCAAAAGAAAAGATTTAGATTTTGATAAAAAGACGGTTTTTTTAATATTTTCCATATAATAGAAATAATGGATGCATTTTTTCATGTGTTAAGTAGATTTTCAGATGAATTAGATTAGAGAGATTTAGCGTGTCATTTTTGTATGGCGAAATCTTGATAAATTTTTAAGATTAGTTAATCTTCAACAGAGACGAAAGCGTCAAATTTGTCTAGTAAAGTGACTACTTCAAAATTCTTCAGTGTTTCGACGACGTTTCCATTAATACAATTTTCTTCGTGCTTCTACGTCTTCACATAACTACTTATTATAATGCCCTATTTTTAGTTTTCTTGTATTCTTTTTTGCAACTATTCCTATGTGCTATCTTTCTTATAAGCAATCCTTACTGCTTATGGATTCTTCTAATTTAATTGTTGTTTTTCTTATTGTAAATTATTAATTTTTCTTGTTGAATAATTCTTTTTTATTACGTGTTGAAGCGCTTGGCGTTGTACAGCATATGTCCCGGTAGGAACGGACCCTAAACTAATTGATATTTTTATACTCTTGCAATTTAAAAGAATCAAAGCTCCGGAAATTACTTCAGGGAAATATGGTAATTGGGGGTAATATTGACTCGATTGTATCTGTTTTTGCCAGTAACACACGATATTAACATGCCACATAATAAAAAATGTACAATCTCCAATCATATGGAGAAAACTCAACCATATGTGCGAAAATTCTGATATTAGTTTAGAAGTATAGGAGCTGGTTCTAGGTTACAACCAATTTTATTTATTTTAAGCACAAAGATACATTGTTATAAGTAAAACACGCTGACTTATTTTCATTGTGATAACTCATATGTTGACCGATATATGCGGTATATAATCACATGGAAGTTCGAAAATCTTTATATTATGTATATGGGGGCTCAGGGGAAGAGAGACCCGTTCCAACGCATTGTTAATCCACTTAGAGTACTATTATCAGGAGAGGATTTTCTCTGAGTTTTAATTGTATATCCCATACATTGACCGATATTTTCGGTCAAAAGTGAACTATAGATATTGGGGTCCACATATTCGGATATTGGAAGAGTTTTGGTTGGATTTGGACTATTTTTAGTTATAAGGTGGCAAAATTGTATCCCGTTATATTCCATATTATTCCTTTCTGCTGATTGTCTTTTTTCTAATTTGTATGTCCAGGTGTATTTGTATTTCCATTAAATCTCCGAGATTGTGGGGGTGATCCAATGGCTTGGGTACGTGATAAAGTAGCGCTTGATTTCTTGTTACTTAAAATTTCGTTCGTTTTTCATTTCAAATACCTCAAATTTGCTTTGGTCGCTAAAAGGCACATTATTCCAAAAATAATAATAGTTCTTATAAGAATAAACTAAGCACCATATTAAGATATAAAACTAGAATTTGGAACAGGGGATTGCAGAAGTGAAGAGCATCTGAGGTGAAAATTTTCAAAAAGTGGGCATGGGCCTGACCTCTTATAGGTTTAATGTACATATGTATGTATGTCCTAAACCTATAAAACTATGAAAACTAAATTCAATCTTTGCGCTCCTCTATCAACTTAGTGAAAATAGGCGACTGATACCCTCGCCCACTCCACATATGTATGTATGTATAATGGCTTTGTTAAAAAAAAAAACTAAAAGAACGATTAATTAATATCGAAAAACGCAACAGACATTTAGTGTACAAGCTGCCTTTTTAAAGCTGATGTGAAAATTGAACGATGGGCGTGGCACAACCCACCATTAGCTGAAATCATATATGTATATCCATTACTTCGGTAGATGATTTTATGCTAATATTCCTATTTTGGTTTAGTTTCTGTCTTCTTTTCCATATGGGTTAGTACGCTTCCTTAAAACGATTTCCATTATATTCACTAAATTGCTAAAATCTATATTTTGATAATACTGATGCAATATATTTATATGTACATTGGCCGAAAATAGCTTTGAAAAATCTTAAATTATGATCAGAAAATCTTTTATGATCAAAGAGGTTTTCAAAGAAACCAAGACAGAGACGATTCAATGAACCGGTTAGATTTTATTTATGCAATGAACTGATAACCAGTAATACAGTTTATTTTTTGAAATTTTATTGACTATGTTGAATATTAGTGTTTGTGCAATGTGTGCGTATTCAAGCGTACGCGTGATTGCTTCATCATTAGGGCAACACAATTTTGTGCGTGAAGCTTCAATATGCTTAAGTGGTACACGGTATTACTGACACTCTGAAACTACTTTCTTTTAAAATATGAATACGCTTTAAAAGTTTAATAAAAGTTTAGGATAATGTAGGCCTAATCTCTCTATTCCGTTGGAGAGATCAGGTTGCGAAGTACCTGGCTGCACTTGGTGTCTGCGCCAAATAGCGAAAAAAGTAATAAGTGGGGGGGTGTTGTTTTCTCGGCTATAACCGCGTAAGCGGTGTCTACGTCAGTAAAGAAGAATAATCAAATTCCACAACCTAAATTAGACTTATTTATTAAAATGTATTAAAGTATGGATATATGTTTAACACATCAAATTATTTACTTTCAAATTTCTTAACTTCATATAAGCCTCACAAAAAAAGCACCAACAGTGCTCGCACGATCCCGGAGACAGTGCCAAAAACCCAAGACCACACCACAGGATGCGAGATCATGCGCTCACCCAAAGTTTCTTTCCTTTTCGAACCAAAGGTTGTCCACATCAACATCCTTTAATTCAGACATGAAAATCCATTATGGTTCTATAGCGTTCCCCATGGACTGTGACGTTATGACCGGCTTCATTTTTGAAGAAATATGGACCAATGATTCCTTCTGCCAATAGAGCACACCAAACAGTGACTTTTCAAGTGTCAGGTTTATGGATTGTAATCACTCCAAATGCAACAATTTTGTTTATTAAAGTAGCCTTTCAACCAAAAGGGGCCTTCATCGCTGAACAAAATTTTTTTTGTGAAAACCGAGATCCGTGGCCATCTTGTTTTAGTAATAAATTAGCACGATTCGCAAACGTTGTTCCAGAGTAAGTCTGTTCATCATGAAATGGCAAACCAAGCTTAGTATAAATCACGTAACACAGGTCTAAAGACAACACCCTTACGATTATAATGCACTTATAGAAAAAAAACCAAAGGAATTGCCTTCATGCATCTAGGTATTATATCTTGCTTGGCTTTAGTATAATTTGTGTGACTTTATGGTAATACTTTTGAATATTATTTACTTTTAAAAAATAAAAAGTAAAATATTTTTTAATTTTTGGAAAAATGTGGACCAACCTAATATATCCGCATGTTATAAAAAGAAGTAGGTGAAATTTATGTTAATGCTGAAATAAACCGGGTATATGAAACGCAACAACAACAACAACAAGACATTTTAACAAGCAAACCCTATATTAGCAAACCATTCTACGTGGTTATGCGGCCAATTTCGAACTAATTGGGGGTGTAATAGCGCAATTTAATGGATACATCATTTCAAACTTTAAAGAGTCGTCGGCCGCATTCCACACCCTTATCTGGTCACACATTTCGCACATTCTCAAGTCACTCATTTGTCATTAGGCTAGTTTAACGTTTGGCACTCGGTGCGCCCATAAAAAGTGTAGACTGGGACAAATGTAAAATAAATAAATACTCACAAGCCTAATTGTGCGTTGTTCTTAATATTTGTTCGTGTGTATCATATACTATATAACTTCATACATATGTATGTATATCCACAAGCCAATAAAGTCGGCAGGTTAGCGCAGCAAAGACGAACGAACACCCGACTCAATCAGCAAATTGTTTAAACACTCTATTTGTAACAAAGGATTCAAAAGATTACATTGCAACACACATACACACATTTGTGGGTCTGACTGAGTTGAGAGGTTGGGTATACCAACATTTGAAGGTACACAGGCGTTTGTGAAGTGGTGTCGTGAATTTTGACAGATGGTAATTTTTTCAATTTGTGTTTATGATCCGACAATTTGCGTTTACTGCAGCTCAAAATCGTTACCTCATCCGAAGTGGGGTAATTTAAATGAGTAAAAAATGTAGCGAAAACGATTAAAGGGTTTGTCAACATGAATTTGCAGTTATGGCAACGATAATAAGTTGTAAATTTAAATTGACGTTTGATGTTGTCAAACGAACGTCTGTCAAAATATTGTTACATAAGTCGCTAAAACCTTCGAAAGTACATAACTATTTGATACGAAAGAATACATACATACGTATTTATTAATCTAAGTGCGAAGTAAGCTCTGAGCCCCTGTGGTTTTTGTATTCTAATACGTACTTGAGAGGGGGACTAAGGTTAATTCGAGTAAAACAAGGCTCGTTTTTATGATTTTTTTTTTTTTTCTTCTATGAAACAGTTAAAGTATACTTTCAACAAGAAAAAACGTTAACTTCGGCTGCACCAAAGCCAATATACCCTTCACAGGTGCATTTCTTTTAGTAATTATATGTTCAGTTTGTATGGAAGCTATATGCTATAGTAATCCGATCTGAACAATTTTTTCGGAGATTATATTATTACCTTAAGCAATAATCCATGTCAAATTTCGTGAATATATCAAGAAGATACCACATACAAGCCCTTTATTCCGATCGTTTAGTTTGTATGGCAGCTATATGTTATTGTGGTCCGATATCGGCCGTTCCGACAAATGAGCAGCTTCTTGAAGAGAAAATGACGTTTGCAAAATTTCAAAACGATATCTTAAAAACTGAGAGACTAGTTCGTATATATACAGACAGACGGACGGACAGACAGACAGACAATCGACTCAGCTCAACATACTGATCATTTATATATATATACTTTATAGGGTCTCCGACGCTTCCTTCTGGGTGTTACAAACTTTGTGACAAACTTAATATACCCTGTTCAGGGTATAAAAATACACTGTTATCAGTAAAACATGCTCTCTCATTTCTATTGAGATAACTCACATGTTGGCCGATATATGCGGTATAAAGTCAATTTCCGGAATAGTCTTCAATTGACTCTAAACGGTTTCCACGGAGGGGTCGTTAAAGTTTTCTGAATAGCCAGAAGTCACACGGAGCTAAATCAGGCGAATACGGTGGTTGCGACACGATATTGGTTAAAAATTTGGCAAAAGACACACGAAGAATCAATGCAGATGCGACGGTGCATTATCGTGGTGCAAAAGCCAAGAGTTGTCGGCCCATAATTCCGGCTGCTTTTAACGAATAGCTTGGCGCAAGCGACGTATAAAACTCAAAGAGTATTCCTTGTTGACGGTTGTATCGGTCGGTAGAAAGTATGAGTTTAACGATTGATCATGGTTTTTTCGATTACCACATACGTCTATTATATACATATGTACATACACAGAGTATACATACCTCACTTTCACTATCCTTATTCACAAAAATTTGCTAAGGATGTAGAATGTTCGCTCATTCACCAAATCCACCATTTCGTATTCGTATACAAATTTTTGTATATGTACATATGTATATGTAAATATGAGTATGCGGTTAGAGTGTGTCTTCCCAAGAGGGCGAATGGGTATTCGACACCTACTACTTACAGTTCCGTTTTATTAAAATTAGACTAGTTCAATAAAAGTAAATCAATTATGCATGTACTGTACGTTTAAGTCAATGGCTAAGGCCTTTATTATACATACATATGTATGTACATATACTCAAAATATACACGCGGTCGTAAAAAACGATTGTTTTCCGCAAATAATCGGTTGCCACATTTTGGTGTGATTTCTGGGCGGGAATTTCTTCTGCATTTCCATATCATAAGTTAAATTTGGTGTTCGTGAAATTGTCATGCATAGCAATGAAACGAACAAGCAAACAAACTAATGACTGCCTAGAAAATTGTATTTGTATGTGTGTGTGTGTGTGCACAACGTGCGAACAACGGGATGATTTATGCTGCCAGTTGTTGAGTTGCACACATCGCTATTGGAGGTAAAAAATTGCTTAATTATGCTCTCACTGACACCAGACCAAATGGTTTTATTGCAATATAGACTTATGCGTACATACATAAGTATATGTATGTATGTATGTAGACATCCCCATCTTTATATAGGCACACATTTGTTGTACGGTAAAAAACATAGAGGGATCGAAACACTTATAGTTTTTGCGGTAAGGGTGCTTAAGCGACCGTATAATTTACAATTTAGTTTTTGGTAGCTGCATCCCCGAAATATCTGGAGAAAAATGTTCTGCATTCACTATGAATATATAGTATTTTAATACTATAAAAAGAATACCCAGTCATCTATAATTAAATGTACGAGTTTTTTAAGTATGACCGACTCTAATTTGCTATTGATAATAATATTTATTGCACAATTAGATCACTCGATCACAACTGCTAAACAATCAAGAAGATTTCCAAGCTTGTAGTAAGATAAGTAATACTAATATTTTAATGACCAAGCAATTTAGCTTTGACAGTGGAGCACCGGATTCACCGACGGCACTTTCGCACCTGAGAAAGTCAATGCTGATGATTATAACAAGTTTTTAAAAAAATTGGATCTAATCAAATGTGTATGGCGACAAGAAGGGGTTGTAGGAGTAAGATATATTCGGTTTATTTTCCTGCTGGGAACGTTTTTATATATCAAAATGATGACAATGGCGAGACGTATTGATTTACTGAAATTGAGATGTCTGATAAAACTTGGTTCAGGTGTTCCTTCGCGCTGTCTGTCGATTGCTATATGGGCGAAACTTCTATTTCTCATATTATCGGTTCATGAATTACCCAGAATAGTGCGTATATGTTTTCGTTATTCTAATATACGAATAAAGTAGAATAAATTAAATAAGTTCCGATTAGATCAGTCAATATAATGTATGTATATACTATATTTCAATGAATTTAAGCGATCTTTTTGTGTTTGATCGCAACATGCTTTAGCGTTAAGGTAGTAGTCTGGTTACCTATTTTCATGACTACTTTGGAAGATGGTTTTTTATAGGAAAATAAAAATGAATTATCTTGAATATATAGAGTGTTTTTACTAACATATTGAAAATATAAAAAAAATTTATTTGAAAAAATTTAATACTTTATTACTATTGTTATTGTCACTCGAAGTTGGAACCTCAAACAAAATGCACGTGGGTGGTGCGGGTGATTTTGGCTCTTGATGTTATCTGAAATCAAATATTCTTAATTATTTTTAATCTAGAAGTCCCTTTATTTTAGCAAAGGATTATAAAACAAAAAGTTAGGGATGAAAAAAATCTCGTTGGTACCGACGAGAACTATAAGTGTGTAGAAAACAGCCTGTTCAAATTTGAAAGCAATCGGTTCAGTAAAAAAAAGTAAGGACCCGGGCCGACCAGAAAAACAATGTCTTGAGAAAAACGCGTTTAAAGTTCAACAACTCCGCGAGAGAGGACTCCGAGGCGCTCTAGGAAACTTGTTATTATTGCCGAAATATTTCTGTCTGAAATTTTTACAGTATATTCTTAAGACATTGTATTTTCAAATTAAGCAAACAAAATTTTCGATTTTTTGAACCCAAGTTACCAGACTACTACCTTAAATGCGAATGAAATCGGTCGAAACCTTGGTCTAACCCACTTCAAATCGATATTTGAACTTTTTTTATTTCTTGTGCAAACCGTATATTAATTATTATGCGTGATATACTACATACATATGTATAAATAAGTGGCGGTACAAAATAAAACTAGAAAAAACTAGATCTAGTCCGATCTAAATAATAACATAAGAATGTCAAATTTCGTGGAAATACTTTGTCAAATAATCGATATCTAAAAACTAGTTCGTTTATATACAGATGACATACAGACGAACATTTCTAAATAAATCATGCTCGTCACGCTGATCATACTTTATACATAGCGTCTTCGACATATCCTTCTGGGTTTTACAAACATCGTGAACAACTGAAATTTGTGGAAGACCTTAGCATCGATTTGTGGATTTGTGGTGGAGCACATATTCTACCGAATTCGATAAGCAGACCAATTTTACATTACCAGAGATACATATGTAATGAAAAATAAATGTTGGTAGAAAGATTAATTTAAAATTTAATACAATCACGGCAATTTAGCAATAATTATCGCGAACAGTCCCAATACATTTGTGCCAACATTTTTTCCAATCCTCGAAACAGTTGCTAAAGTCAATTTCAGGAATAGCCTTCAACATGCGAAACGATTCACATTTAATGTCTTCAATTGACTCAGAACGGTTTTTCCGGAGTGGTCGTTTGAGTTTTCTGAATAGTCATAAGTCGCACGAAGCCAATTCAGGCGAATTCGGTGGTTGCGGCACGATATTGTTTGAAAATTTGATGAAAAACTCGCGATGATTCAATGCAGTTTGGTGGGTCGAAAGAATTCGGAGTGCACCACACCCCGATAATCGAAGAAAACTGTCAGCATAACCTTGATATCTGGCCTGTTTTGACGTGGTTTTTTCGGCTTCGGCTCACTTTTGACACGATATTCGGCCGATTAATCTTCTGTTTCCGGGTCGTCAGAATAGATCCAAGACTCATCGCCAGTAATATACATTTCATGACATCCTGTTAGTCGGAAAGCATTGTTTCACAGAAAAAAATTAGTGATCGTGCTTTCACTTTCCTTAGGCCCAAATGATCTTTCAAAATGGTTTCCGCTGATACTTCTGATATTCTAACAAACTGTTAATCGTCGATTCTCAAGCATCAATTTATTTTTTTTACGTGTTGATCATCACTTGATGTTGATGACCATCCAGGGGGCCTATTCTGTAACTCGATTCGAAAGTGTATTCTATTCGAAATTCGGATCTACTTTATCATTATGCGAAAGTTGAACCACCCTGTGCCAGAAAAAATACGTACAATATTCGTTTTTGCTTTCTACAACTCAAAAGCTAACGAATATTTTATTCGAAAATTGGCTTGAAAATCCGAAAATCGAGTTACAGAATATAAAAAATCCGATTTGAGTAAATTGATTTTCGAATCGAGCTACAGAATAGGGCCCGAGGAAGTGATTCGTCACCGATGCGCTCTCGACCCTCTTTGAATAATTTGTACCTATAAAAAAAAAGAACACTTCCTCGCGAGAAGTAATTCTCACCGAAGGCCTTTCCAACATTGTGAACGTTTCGGCAGCTGAAAAAATAATTTTAGTCGGATTATGCTGATTGCTACTGATGAACAAAGCGTTTTTTCTTGGATGTACCGTGTGTTTAAAACAATTATTCTTATAGCGAAGAGTGGAAACACTTCGATTGACCATAAACATTTTTTAACATTTTCTAGATATTAGGAATGGAGTCATAGAGTAATCAAACAAGCAATGCATTTAACTTCCACATTATTTTTGACAGGTTTACACAAAACTTTATTAATTGATAGTATTTTCCCGGACACACAAAGCAATTACTTCAATGATAACTACCTCAGTAATCGAGAAATATTGGTATGTTGATGCCGCATGTTCCAGATAAAATATTTTTTTCTGGGCGACCTACTGTCTTTTAAATCAATCGAAGCTGTCGTTGATAAAAATGAAAGCGTAAATTTTCCAATTCAGTTTTTAAATTCTTCAGGAATACTCAAAATGACACCAGGCAATGTGCAGCTGAAGATTGATTCACTTATTATATTGGGTTGTCAAAAAAGTCTTGCGGTATTTTTATTGAAATTGAAATTGAAATGAATTTTGATGACTCATGCCCAGCTCTTCACCGATGCTACGACTGCTACTATGCCGGTCTCTTTCGGCCAATTCAGCGATTTTATCCTGAGCGTGGCGTGGCGCATCTTCGACCATTTCTACACCAGAACGAAAACTTTGAAACCATCGTTGTGCGGTGGAAATGGAAACTGTATCGGGTCCATAAACTGCACAAATTTTATTGGCGGCTTGAGGTGCATTTTTACCTTTATCGTAGTCGTACTGTAAAATATGCCATATTTTCTCTTTATTTAGCTCCATGTTTGCGACGCTATAACTCACGAACGACTTAAAAGAAACGACAATCAATCAAACACTTGTTAGCGCGTGAAATGAGCTTTCCAGGTATAGCATGACCCGATGCGACAAATAAAACTAGAACTACGCGCTTACTAGCGAAAATACCGCAAGAATTTTTTGACAACCTATTATTAATGGTACACGTATCGACTGGATCACCAAAAAATATCCTTGAATCCTTGAATTTTGATTGTATACATATCCAAATTACATTTTTGAAATGTTTGTCTGACTGTCTATTTGTTCCGGCGAATCTCTGAAACGGCTCCACCGATTTTGTTAAGGCTTTCACAGGCACTCAACGCATTTCCAGTTGAAATTGGTTAACAATATTTACTGAAACACTGCAGAAACAAGCCCTCTAATCTTTGCGATTTCCCAATTTTATTTTCTTTTTCTATGGCGCTTTTAAAAGCTTAAACTGCTAGAGTATTCGTTAAGGTAGCTCAGTTTCAGTATTACCGACTAATTGATGCTCTTCATTTCCTTCCCACGAAATTAATTATCCTCTTGGTTGGCAAAAAAACGTTTGTGCGCAAAAAACACATTGCTACAGTTTATACAATTCCATTTGAGTGTGCTTAGCACTTATAAATGTAAACAATGCACAAACACATCTACACTTCTTCACATGTGTACCATAAATATATGTATGTACGTGTATGGTATATGTGTATGCATAATCAAGTGGAAGTAATAAATTCCTAAAAGAACGGATCCTTATGCAATTTCGGACAATCGACAGCCGCAGCGGCTGCATAACAGGATAAGAATGATAATAACGCAGTAACACACACACACACACATGTGTATACATACATATCGGTATATATAAATGCATTTATATACTTTCAGTTTCGACAATTTGATTGTCGGTCGCTGCAGGAAATGTAGCTGTAGTATTCTCAAAAGCATAATCCTTATATTGTTTTCCGCCCTCTTCTGCTCGGTCGATTGAATTTTCATACTTTCATATGTACAAACATAAGTGCAAGTTATGAATGCATAGGCTACAAACACACTGCAAAAAGAGCACCGCCGAACACAAAGTGAGCAGTCGACAACAATGTATTTACAAATAAGGGTATTAACAAATGAACCTGTCAATCTTAAATTGAATTCTCTTTTGCGACTGTTTACTTATGTATTTAATGAAGATAAAGAACTGTAGCGCCATCTGCCTAATTCGGAAACCGCGATCTACAAGAAACCAGTAGGGGTATCACGTTAATTCATCAATATGTAGTACGTACGTATCTCTGCCACACATAAAATGAGCTAGGAATCGCCATTGCATATGCTTCTAAGTTGGAAAAAAACAGCTAAATGCGTTTTGGCTATTTTAGAGGTTAAATATGATAGAGTTAAAGATTTAAAATTAATTCAGTTAATTTTCTAACAATTATTTTACAAAGAGGCAACTCCTACCTACCCATTATTGTTTACGTACTCGTAGGATAGGCATCTGCGAATTAAAATTGTTTTAGAACTTCCGATTGACTTTATACATTGTAAGTCGCTCATTAAGTGAGATATCTTAAGCAACTTTCGAAGACGTCTTTTTCTGTTAAAAGTGTGTCCTGACGAAAAAAACGCATAAAATTTAATATTATGACCAAACATTTTAATTTATTATAAAGTTAATTATGTTTTAAAAATGATATCGAGCAAGTGACCGTCGTGGCTTGCTCGAATAAATTCCGACCAGAGACCCAATTTCAACCACTTTTTGCAGCAATTGTGGCAGTATGTTACCGATAACTTACCGAATATGCGCTTCTAAAGCGTCAATAGCCTCGGTCTTAACACGTAGACAAGCGCCTTCACTTAAGCCCACAAAGAATTTCCCAGCGGTGTTAAATCGCACGATCTTGGAGGCCACGTCACAAGCTCACGACACAAGATAATGCGCTCACCAAAAGTTTCCTCCAATAAATTGATGGTTTCTTTGGCTGTATTGCACGTAGTGTCGTGCTGTTGAAACCAAAGGTCCTCTACATCAACATCCTACCAATACATTCAGGTATTCTTCGATACCATGCTGCACAACAGCAAAAGCGTCTTTGGTGCGCACTCTGAGGATGCTACTGATCGGCTTTAGAAATTCAGAGAGAATATTTTCGTAATAATAGCGTTATTTGTACCCATTTTAACTTTCCGTCTGACGTTTCAGCGTTTATATTGGTCAAAAGTTTGATTTATTAATGAAATTAAGTAGACAATATTGTGGCGCAAACGAACCACTAACACGCGCACAAAACGCTATTAACCGAAAATTTAATAAGGACCATAACTAAGTACTAAATTAAGATAGAAAACTCTAATTTAGCACAGTGGATCAATAGCAATAGCAAGGGGCTCCTGTGGGCAACAAATTTTGAAAAAATAATACAATGGGATAAAACCTTGCACAAAAAGTGCTTTTAAACTACATATATTACCCTATCACCAAAAATTGTCCAAAGCTAACCAAAAATGTTCAAACCCCCTATGTGCCGATTAAGTACACCCCAGTACCTATAGTTGACTTTTATACGAAAATAGCGGTCAATGTGTGAGATATCCAATTAAAACTTATTAAAACTTGGAGAGGATCCTTTTTTTATAATAGTATGTCTGAATGTCTGAAATACTTACCTTAGCTCCCATATACCTAATAATGGTTTGTCAAAAAAGTCTTGCGGTATTTTTATTGATTTTTTTAATTGAAATTGAAATGAATTTTTGATGACTCATGCTGCCTTGACCGATGCTACGGCTGCTACTATGTTTCGACCAATTCAGCGATTTTATCGCTGGACGTTGTCTTCGATTCTACACCAGATAAACCATCGTTGTGCGGTGGAAATGGAAACTGTATCGCCATAAACTGCACAAATTTTATTGGCGGCTTGAGATGCATTTTTGCCTTTATCGTAGTAGTACTGTAAAATATGCCGTATTTTCTCTTTATTTTGCTCCAACGCGACGCTATANCTCACGATCAATCATTGACAATCAATCAAACACGTGTTAGCGCGTGAAATGAGCTTGAGGTATAACATGACCCGATGCGGCAAATAAAACTAGAACTACGCGCTTTCAGCGCCAACTAGCGAAAATACCGCAAGACTTTTTTAACAACCTAATATAATACAAAGATTTTCGAACTTCCGGTTTACTTTTGCTGGACGTTGTCTATTCGGTCGAATATTATGCAATAATTAATGCTGGGTCTCAAGATGTGTGATGGTGTTGCGAATAGTACGCTCAGTAGGCCATTAGGCGAAGCGCCAAACACCTTCTTTGCAGAACGTGAATTTCATGATGAAATGCAAAACAATACTGAACAAAAATAATTTGACAGCGTGACACGACTCACACATGATCTGTGAAAAAGAGGCTATTGAAAAAAGTACCTCTACTTGGATCACCCGATACAATAATCAAAATTGTGACGTGTTTTTTCAGTACATAACATTATATACAAGTACATACACGCAAGTACAGTCGACTCTCGTTAATTTGAAACTCGAGTCACTCTTAAAATATTACGAGTTTTATAGAGTGTTTGAAATATCAAATGGTTCGAAATTTGTGATGACGACCATGGCAAAATAAATAAAACTACGAATTATTAAGTGTTGAATGTCCGGTCCCTTAATAAAGGTTTTTATTTATTAATATAAAAATGACAAAGGCTGATTAAAACCGCCGTCCAAAAATTCGATGGACATACATGATTCGTAATGTGAATTAATAAATCTTTCGAAAGAGACTGTCGTTATACTGGTAATGCTTTAAAGCACAATTCTGCTGATCAACTGCTCAATAACTTTTTTAACGACGGAAAAACGATTGCCTGAAATGCTTTTTCATCACTTTCGTTTTGTAGACATGAAACTTTGTAAGGTATCAAATGAGGATCTTGGCACTACGGTTAACTTCAGCCTCCACCGAAACATCCCCAAATGGGTTGAGGCTGATTGACTATCGCCGGGGCTCATCTTTATCTGTAGTACTTTCGTATCTGTTCATCAAGCTATAAAAACTACCAACCGCCGATCATGTTGTGATACCTGGAAGACACGTCTCCAGTTTTTAGATGTGCGTGCGCTCCGAGGTTGAACAAAACCACTAAAACTCACCCGCCTCTGATGCGCGCCAAAACACAAGGAATGGTTCGACGTGCGAGGTTGCTCTCTGAGAGCACTCGTCATCTATAAGTATGTGGGACGGCATTTCTCCTTACGTACAGCTTTGGTTTCGGAAAGTGCAAAACACGAGGAGTGCCGTTTCGCAAAGAGAAAACAGGCTGCCTACTCTTACACTATAGATACCGAGAGTTGAAGAGGGAAGCGAGACGCACTTGCAGACAGAAGAAGAAAGAGGCTGAAATGCGTGAGTACGAAGAGCTTGATAAGCTGGTCGACAGGGGTAATGCTCGAAAATTCTACGAAACAATGCGGCGACTTACAGAAGGTTTCATGACCGGAGCATGCTCTTGTAGAACCCCCAAAGCTGATCTAGTCACTGTTTGAGCATACTTAAATTATGGAGGGAACACTTCTTTGAATGGCATTGTTGAGGAGAGTACTTCCCAATCGATGACGATGGAAGACGTCTTAAATAGCTTTAAAGAACAACAAAGCGGCAGGGGCCGACGGATTGCCGGCCGAGCTTTCAAACACGGCTTCTAAGGTGCATGCATCAGCTTCTTTGTGGAATATGGTTGAATGAAAGCATGTCCAACGATTGGAATTTAAGTGTGCTATGCCCAATCCATAAAAAAGGAGACCCCACAATCTGCGCCAACTACCGTGGGATTAGATCGCATATAAGGTTCTATTTTCTTTTGGACCTTATCAGTGTGGCTTCAGAACCTGGCAAATCAACAATCGACCAGATATTCACCATGCGCCAAATCTTGGAAAAGACCCGTGAAAAGAGAGAATCAAACACCACCTCTTCGTATATTTCAAAGCTTTTCGACTCAGCACGAAAAGGAGCTGCCTTTATGCCGCGATGTCTGAATTTGGTATCCCCGCAAAACTTACGGCTTAATCCGTTGAGTAACACCAACCGTCAATCAGAGTTCGATACCAAACGAGGTTTCAACTTCCCTATCAAATTTTTCAACCTGCTTTTGGAAAAATAGTTCGACCAATTAGAAAGGTCATAAAATGTTGATATCATCAAATAGTTTCTCCAGGCTGGACAAGGAAGCACAGAAAATGGGTCTGGTAGTGAACGACAAAAACAAACAGTCGTCGCATCGTGTATCTGTTGACAGTACAAGATAATTTCGTCTATCTTGGAACCAAAATGTACCTTCCACAATAACTCTTGCCAACAGCCTCTTCTCTCTTGAAAGCTCCTTCTCGACAAACAAAAACCAAACTCTATAAGTCACTCATAATTCCCGTCCTGCTGTATGGTGTCTTGGACGATGTCAACAACGGATGATGACGTTGCGAAGAAAAAGTTCTGCAAAGATTTAACGCGCGCGTTTACCGCATTCGATGGAACGATGAGCTGTACGAGATATACGACGACATCGACATAGTTCGAATATAATAAAGAAGATTGGCGCGCTGAACTCGGCTATAATCGAATTAAGCGGTTCTACGCCAATTAAGAAGAAGAAGAATTATATACAAGTACATACTTATATTGAAATGATGCTACTGGAGTGACTCTTTACGATTTTTTCTACTGCGTAAACTGCGCACTTTGCGTAGCACTTGAAGAAAAAGATATCAATCCAGATCCACCATTAATTCTTGTCATTTAAAAAGCGAATATGCAGATAATGCCTTAAATATGGTTCACATAGAGATTCTGTCAACAGATGACATTCCTTTTTCATGCGCTGATCAGAAGATAATAGATAATCAAAAAACTTCGCCGAAATCAAGTTCGTGTAGTTTATCTATTTATGAAATCAGAATAACTAGTTCAATGAGTCAGTCTTCCTTCATACTTGTACGGAGTCGATTTTAGTCTCAACTCCACCTTGAAGAAGTATCTTATGCAATTTGGTACCACCATAGACCGGTACAATCGTAGAACAATTTCCGAATTTACAAAAGTAGACTTAAATGCTTTCCTCTATTATGCAGTACACAAACATTTCAGTTGATTCATTTTCTCCTTTAAGGTATGTTTCCACAGGTTTTTCACGTTCGAATCGATACCTTCTGTTCTGTGTGCTCGTAAACCAACTCGTGAGCGGAAAATTTGTCTTCAAGTGCACTAAACAATTCATTAATTACGATAAGCTTCCTCGCCTAAAGTTGTACTGCTGATGCTTGAGACTCGGGAAAATTAATATTCGCTGATCCCGGCGAATTATCTGACATTTTTTTCTAACGTCTCGAACCTATCTCTCTTTTGGATTTCTCGATTGATTGCACAGACAACAGACAGTAAACAGCAATACAATCGTAGGAGAGATTTGATGGTTGAATCGAACATGTCAAGAAGGCCATGCCGAAAGGTAACGTTTATAGCTACTTCAAGGAGCCAAATTTGCCTCTGCACTATGTGATTAACTTGTGGTCGCTTATTCGAAGAATACACTTACAATTGCACCAGATGCCATATAACGTATCCCTAAAACAGCCAAGTTATGGAAAAATTTAAGAATATTTGTGTGCCTTAATTTTATAAAATAATAAAACTTATATAATTTTGATATTATTTACTTAATTTTTATAAAATGAGAAGTAAATTTAATAGTCTTGAAAAAGTGTTTCCGAGCTTCGTATTTAAAATAAAATTCCCATCTTCTTATGCACACACACATACCTGTTTACAAATACATTTTAACCACATAAAAGATTTTTGATTGAATGAAATATTGATAAGCAGTAAATTCTAAAATTAATCGGCCTCAACATCGTTCTTAAAAATTTGCATTTTCAATGTTCGAATTATGTGCTTTAGACATACATACATACTTGTATATAATACATACATATGAACGTGGCACACGGCAAACTAACTTCCATATATCTTCCTGTACGCGTTCATATTTTGACGCATGAGGGGCATGGCTGCTCGTGAGTGCAAGCGTTGGCTTCTTCAATAAATAAAATGTTACAAACTACTAGCAAATTGGATAAAGGTTTTGAACAGGCTCTTAACCACACGTAATCACAGTGTAATCTCGAAAATTTGCATCAGCGTCAAATTGCATTGTTCCACAGATATTCAACAGATTTATTATTCTTATCACGTCCACCACTTTTAAGATAAAGAGGGGTCGCGCGTTGCGGGCGCTAATAAATTCGAGTTGAGAAGTTCACCAACAAACGTAAAAAACAGTCTAATAAATTCGCTAGCCAATGAAAAGGACGACAAACCGAATTGAAGTTTCGTGTGTTCTAAGTGTATAAATATTACGAACATCGTGAGTCAAATGTTTTCTAAGAAAACACTGAAACAACAAATTTTTAAAATTTTAATTACAATAACTATTTTCGGTAAAAGCTAAAATTAGTATATTAAATAACTTGTTTGACATTTAAACGGATCAATACTCGTATTCTTTCAATATTTTGTTTAATGTTTCAAAAAGTCACAAGTTTTAGAGGCCATATCTGAGTAACTGAACCTACATCTACATACTCGTACATACACACACACACATACACGCTTTGCGCGCTTTGAAAATGGAGCCTTTAAGTGGCATGTTGAATACATTTGTTACGCCGCTTTTGTTGCTCCACAATGCCGTTTGCCGTTGATCTCAAAATGAACTGGTAAATGATGGCCACATACACTCCAACGCTATGCTAATGTCTTTCCTCTTTCCTCATTCCTTCGATTACGTCCCGGCATTAAGCCGAGTATAGATTCTTGCCTGTGATTATAGCTTCTGACGTGGCAGCAGTTTAGAACAGTACAGTACAGTGGACACTGAATAAAATATTACTACTATTATATGCGGTCTTATTCTATCGATATAACAAAGTCGCGAGATCAAACACGATTGCCCTTAAGCAATCGGCAACTGGCAACGAGCAGAATGCAACTGCAGCGAACACTTTAAAGGATGTTACCGGACGCACAGGCTGGCAAGCGCAGCCGGAGGAAGCTTCATAATATCACTCATAATTTTTAAAGACGCTTACCACAATGCCGCCTTTACTCACCGAAATTTTTTAAGAATGTTAATGCAAGCTTTTGCTGTGGCTTGTTGCAGCTGATGTTGGCGATTGCAGGATTCCTTAAGATGGTAAATGTTTTAGCACAAGCCAAGTTTATGCGTGTATGTTCTTTGGCGATAGTATAATAAGACTTGCTTATTTCGATGGGATATGAGGAGTAGCAGCACTGAATCTAAAGGGTGCCAGCACGACCGACGGATTTTGTAAAAATATTTTTTTAATCGGAAAAACGCTCGGTGATTTTTCAGTGTTTGCAAGCAATTATTGGGAAAATAGACTTACTTGATCTGAAGTTTTGTTTTTTGAAAAAACAAATATTTATAATTAATATAAGTAACGGGTGTTTCTTTTAGACGTGATGTTAGATTCGATTAGATAGATAAATGAGGATTGCACCGCGCCCTGAAGTATATTGAGCCTTCTCCTAAGTCACAACGACTGCCCTAGCCAAAGCAAATTGATAAACACTAATACACTGCTAGGTGGTATTAAGGCGATGTGATCCCTATTTGGAAACATGGATCCAACCTTTATCCTGCGCCTACAGACTGCTGTGCAGTCGATTAGCAGGTGTTCTGGAGTATCAGGCTCTAAGTTGCAGAACAGGCAATTCGCCCAAGAAGCTAGGCCCATGTTATATTAGTGCTTCTTAATTTACAATGGCCAGTGTAGTAGGAGACAAGTAGCCTGCGTTTGTACCTTGGGAGGTTGATTACATAATTTAAACTTTTAAGGTTGTAACCATCCATTAGCAACTTGCTATTGCGCATATCTAGGAATTGTTGCCAAAACCTCCCCTTACCCACTGCTTCACGCTTGCGGAGCAACTCCTGGGTATGCGAACCAACCGCAATTAAAAGTTCAGGTCCTGCCATGTTGGTGGATGCTGCGGAATGGGCGAGCTCATCAGCTAGTTTATTCCCGGCTATACCTTTGTGACCTAGCACCCACATAAGGTGCACTTGGTTACGATCTGATAGACTGCTCAGTCGTTCTATACATCCCTGGAGCGATTTGATCTCGTACGCAGAAATCGCTTTGCTTCTAATGTTAATTCGTCAATACTTTTTTATGAGTTGGCCTTTTTGACAGTTATTACTTACTTACTCAGTTTAGTTTGCCATTTTATAAAGATCCGCGTTTGTTGTATGGGTCCAAAACGAGATGTCCACCGATCCCGATTTTCAAAGGAAGCCTGCCACTTAAAAAGTCACTGTGTGCTCTATGAGTAGCAGTCATCAGTCTCCGCATTGGTCTTTGAGTTTATTGATTTGCCAAAAGTCAGACGAAGCCAATTCAAGCGGAAACGGTGCTCGCGGAATGTTATAAGTCGAGTTTTGGCAAAAAAATCATGAAGAGCAAATGCAGTGTGATATGGTACATTATCGTGATGAAGAAAACAAGAGTTGTTCGTCAATAATTCCGAGCGTTTCAGACGAATAGCTTCAAACAAACGGCGCATAAAGCTCAAATAATATTTTTTGTTAGAAGTTTGGCCCGGCGGAAGGAATTACTTACGTCTTGAACACAGTAGTATTCGTATATAGTACACCTCACAAAGTTGAAGATTATTTTGGATTGAAGATCTTGTAGTCTGACGTGGCTGATTCTGAGGGTTGCTTGCCAGTGTGAGTATCAAAAAGTCATTGTAGTAGAGGAAGAACATTTTCAATACACTTCTAATCACATCATAAGAGATGCGTAAGATCGGGATACCGTTAATCCCTAGCTTTTAGTTAATGAATGATGAAGCCAAAATGTGGTGCCAGAGTCAGAAGAAGACGACGATCAATCGAAACCCTCGATATCTGCGATTCAACAGCTCAACACCATAGTTGATGTTTCAAATACATATTGTATATTTAAAAAATATATAATTTTGAATATGGAAATATTTCTTATATTTGGAGAAGTTAAGATTTGGTACTACTTTCCAGGAAGAAATCGTTCTATAATATTATTGAATGATTTTATACACAATTCTCTTAATAACGAAGGCAGGATTATTTCGCCGACATTGCCTTAGCTCGCGATCTTTTTTCTCTTTGCGTGAATTACCGTGCGAAGGCAACGCGAGACAGAGCGAAGCGTATTGTGCTGGCGCATGGCATCCACTCGTTCGCGAACCAAATTAAAGCGTGGCATTATGCAAACTCTTACTTATTGCATATGACAAAATAGCAAAAAAGTTACTTGATGTGCACTCGGGTCTGCGGCTGTCTGCTGAGGCGGTTGCTGACTGGCTGCTGTGGAAGCATTATAAACTTGATGACCAAATACATATGTATGTAAGTAAGTATATGTGTGTGCACAAGTGCATACACAGGCCATGCATAAATAAGAGCGCGCTTTGCGGTGCCACCCCACCTTGGCGTTTACTCCTGCACAATCGTAATGCGAATGGCTGTTAGCTGTTAGCTGTTCATAATGATGTGCAGGCATAGAATGCAACAACAGCATGTGCGGTCAATGTGGAACAAAGAACAAAACAAGGAGGGACTGAAAAGAGAGTAGACCGTGCGCGCCAAATCCTATAATTAAACAATTATTGCAACTCCCACTTTTTGCTTGTGGCATTCGATGGGACAGTCCTTACGCTATGTGCGCTACTCCTCCTTTTCGGGATCAGAGAAACGCGATCACCAGAGCTACGGCTGCCACAACAAGAACTCTAAGGGAACGATTAAGCGTTTGCACCACATTGACAGGCACATCAGAATTTAGCAAATGCGGCACAGGCGCAGGCGCAGGCATGTGGCAACAGCTTATGCACCACCTCCGTCTCCTTCGCTGGCTGTCTGGTGGTTTGACAAACCGACTTGGCCCGACACTGCGTCTGTGTATCGCAACTACAAATTGCACATTAGCGCAATATGTCGGGCCCTCCCCACCTGTTGCCCATTTTTTGGTGCATGTTGCCTGACTCTGACATTCCTACTTGTCTCCGACGAATTTGTTATCGACGCAACAAAGCAAATGAGCATGCGTGCATACGCATATGACGAGTACATACATATGTATAGTATGTCGTGGTAAGTATCTGCATACCTTTTTATGTCTACATACATACATAATATTATATAAGGTTATAATGCCTCAACGTTGTAAAACGAGTGGTATTCTTAAGGTTATGTGGCAGATTGCAGCCCCCGCAAACACAGCCGAGCGGTTAGCGGTTATAAAGTACTATTAAAATCACCGACCTATTCGCAGAGCAAAAAAAAGAATGCTCTTTTAGCCTGCCATATCCACCTTCGGCCGTAATTATATAGGTCCCCTATTACGGTTGCCTTAATGCAAATAGCAATTATGCGTCGCTTTCGAGGAATTCCCGTAGACACGTCATTTGTGTGGCAACGCACACGCTTTGGTTATCGTCAGCTCGATTTGCAGCATCGCCATCCATCTAGCCATTCATCCAGCCATCCATCGCGTGCCGACGGCAGGTCTGAGCGCAATAACCTGTGCACTCTGGGCACACGTATCTAACATTAGTGTGTTGGATGGCGTTGCATTGGCAGCGGCAACAGCATCAGCATCAGCGTCAACATAAACTTAAACGTATACAACAACAATAATAATAAAAACATATAACAACGGCAACCGAAAGAGTATTCGATCGTCTGAAGATATTAATGAACTGCAGCAATTCGGCCAACAGATATAACGCTCTACATATACATACATACTATATACGATTTTAGTCAACTATATACATACATATGGCATGCATGTGTGTGTCTCTCCGCATTTATATCACTCATCTTCGACGATCAGCCTCCAATGTAAATTATAATGAAGAATAAACAAAGTCAAATCACGTGGCAATGTAAGCCCCTGTACCGACGGCGCACGCCTGCGTATTGGTCAAGTTGTTCATCGTATTAGGCTTGAATAGAAATTTGGCAATGTCTTCGCTCAGCTGAACGGCTTTGATCGGTGTAGGCCCATACTCTAGGCAGTGGGCAGTAATCAATAGAATAATGAATAATTAAGCGCTTTCAAAATAAATTATTAAAAATAAATTAGTAAAATTGAACAAATTATCTGAACAGCATAAATTATATGGCATACTACTGTTTTGTTTTGTTTTTGTTTCTTTCTTTTTTTGGGCTGCAATAATCAAAGGGGCTAAGACACACGCTCTTAAAGAGGTAGATGCGTATTTACAATGTTTCAGATTTTGTACCTCCTGAAAATAGAAAAGCCATTAAATTCCAATCTATTATCAATTTTTCAAAATTTCAGTAAGTTTAATGACTCAAAAATATACAAAAACATAAATACATCGGTAAATTCGAGTGATTGTGCCGTCTTCTGTGTATAAACTGTTGGAGGCAGTCTCGAGCCATCGGCGTTGCAGTGCATCCATCTGCTTGTGCGCCGAGGCAGCGATAAAAGAAAGCGTTGAAGTCGCAGAATGCAACATTTAAACTTATTGGTCAATTGTTAATTATGTGTTTTGGAAGAAAGAAGAAAAAAGTGGAATTGCATTCCACATAAAAAACTGTTGGTTTTTTATTAATAGTTTTCAAATGTTCAAGGGGCGTTTTGTATACTTCTTACTAGTAACATAAATTTTGAAAACAGAAATACTATTCATTCATCTAAACATACTTATGGTGCGTATGTACATATGTATATTCCAAGCGAAGACAGGTACTTCTCCACCTGGTCCTTTCAACCGAGTAGAGGTCTTCCTATTCCTCTGTTTCCCTCGGTGAGTACTGCGGCGAATACTTTCAGAGCTGGAGTGTTTTCATCCATTCGGACGATATGACCTAGCCAGCGTAGCTGCCGTCTTTTAATTCGCTGAACTATGTCAATGTCGTCGTATATCTCGGGAATAATGAGTGACTTATAGAGTTAGGTCTTTGTTCGCGTGAGAGGACTTTTCTTCTCAATTGCCTACTCAGTCCGAAGTCGCACCTGATGGCAAGAGTTATTCTGCGTTGGATTTCGAGGCTGACAGTGTTGTTGCTGTTAATACTATGTATGACTTCGAAGTTATGACTGTCAACAGAAACGTAGGAGCCAGGTCGCGAGTGCGACGATTGCTTGTTTGATGACAGGAGATATTTTGTCTTGCCTTCGTTCACTACCCGACCCATTTGTTTCGCTTCTTTATCCAGTCTGGAGAAAGCAGAAGCGCCGTTTAGGTTGTTGATGCCAATGATATCAAAATCATCGGCGTACGCCAACAGCTATTATTTTCACTCTATATTGAAGATGGTACCTGCTCGATTAAACTCGTTTGCATCTCGAGAGGAATTATTTTCTATTTTCTCTAACAGTATATTTTTGAAGAAATCGCACCAAAGGAATCGCCTTGTCAAAAGTAGCTTTGAAACCTCGTTTGGTATCGAACGATCGGCTTTAATCTTGCACACAGTACACTCGATAGATTGTGGGGTCTCTTTTTTGTGGATTAAACAGAGCACACTTGAATTCCAATCGTCGGGTATGCTTTCGTTCGACCATATTCTACAAAGAATCTGATGTATGCTTCTTATCATTTCCTCACCGTCGAAGTTGAATAGGCCGGTAATCTATTAGCCCTCACCTCTTTGATGCTCTTCAAACGGCTAATTGCATTCGAACTTCTTCATGGTTGGCAATGGAACGTCCGCTTCAATCGTCATCGATTGGGGAATCGGTTTCACCATCTCATGATGTTCTGCTTTCACTACCATTCAGCAGGTTGGAGAAGTGTTCCCTCCATAATTTTAGTATGCTTTGGGCATCAGCCACTAGATCACCTCTTTGGGTTCTACAAGAGTATGCTCCTGTCTAAAAACTTCTGTTAGTCGAGCATTATTCCTATCGGCCAGCTTGTCAGGTTAGGTTAGGCTTAGTACTCTGCAAAATTGGTTGATAGCCACTTCGAAGAAAGGCTCTCCAAATATGAGCTCTTAATTGGAATGGGAAGGTCCTCCGCCTAACAGTTTTCTATTTTTTCTTATTATCAGATAGAAACATTTGTATCTCGCTTCCAACTACTCCAAAAAATATTTCGTCTATCAACCAATAGTGTTTTACGAAGCAGTAAAAAACATTAGCTTTTTTTGATCCACCCTAATGTATATACATATATAACCTTTCCGTCCGTCGGTCATGTGTTTGTGAGGAAAATATTTTATTGGACAAAGTGTCTTTACGAAAATTTGCATAAATTATAATGCAAGCAGCGGTACAGCCTCCAAGTAATTGTTGAGATGGAAGCACTATATAGCTGCCATAAACACTGGCGATGAAACCCAAGTTCTTGTAAGGATCTGTTATATTTGTGAAGGGTGTTATAGCTCAATTTCTTCTTGTTTTCAAATAATCCCTTCTCTTCTGATTTCACCACATCCGAAGTTCTCGAAATAGTTAAAAATTAGAATTTTGATAGGAGATTAACTCGAACATTTATTTAATGATTGTCATTACCGATAAAGGAACGTTTTCTCGCTTTTGTAGAATGTCACGAAGAAACCGGCAAAGCTATTGCAAGTTCTTTTGCTCGGAATTCGATGAAGATGATGAGCCATGAATAGCACAATCAATATTGACTTCTAAAGCTTTAAGAGCGTCTGGTTTACTGCTAAAGACCAATGGAAATTCTTCTTCTTCTTTATTGGCGTACATAGACACCGCTCACGTCCAATGGTGTTAAATCACATCTTGTTTTAATTACGATCATAAAAAGTTGGTATACCGCACTCTATTGGCAGTCACGGTGTCACCGCCTTCACTTCGAAAGAAATGCGAACCGATGATTTCAACTGACCGAAAACCACACCAACCTGTCAATTTAGGTGAATGTATTGGTTGTTCATGAATAATTTGTGAATTTTCTTCGCAACAGAATCAGTTTATTTACCGTACCACTCAGAAGAAAGTGAGTCTCATCGGAGAAGATGACTTTCTTAAAAAATCGTTATCGCTTTCAAGTTGTTCCAAGGTAAAATCAGCAAATCCACGACGTTTACGGTGGTCCAATGGCTTCAGTTCTTGAGTGAGGACAATATTATATACATGCAAGCCCAAATCCCTTCTTAAAACCCACCAGGTTGCGGTTTGAGACAGTCCCAAATCTTGAGAGCATGTTGGAATCGACAAATTCCGGTCTTCAGCAACACTTGTCTGAACGGCAGCAATATTTTCATTAAGTCGAGCAGTTCTTGGTCTTATTAGTAAAAAATGTGCGCTCAAAATTTTCAACAATTAGAAGAATAGCGAGCAGAGCTAGACTATTATTACGAACATAAAATGGCAAAAGCGCACGAAAAGTTGCAATTGTAAAACAATTTTTTTTATAATAATTTGTAAACGTCTTGAGTAACAATTTTTTTATAATAATTTGTAAACATCTTGAGTATATCCCTCCATATCGAAATTGTAAACATTACTGAATACAATGAAAAAACTACAGATTATGTCATATTGAAAATGGCCGAAATAATACTTAAAAATCATATCATCCCTATTGGATAATCCATTAGTATAGCCTAATGTTGGGAAATTCTGAAATTCAAAATACTCAATTTACTTCACAGTTTTTCTAATACAGATTCTGCCAGAATCGATGCCATAAAGTCATTTAGTATTCTCGAATTGACAAACGCTTTGAAAAAACTTAAAACTCGACCTACGAATTTTTTCCAGACATTGATGGAATTTTGAAATATATGAGCAAATTTTAGTTCGTGTTGATGGTCTCCATATGGTTCAGTTAATTAATTAAACAAGCTGGTTCTCAAAAAGATCAAAGTCACCATCAACGCTGAAGTTAGAAATAATAAAGCTTTCTTGTGGATTTCCAATTTCTGCGTGACCAGTGGAAAACATTTTATAATGAATGCAAAATTGTTGCAGATAATTTAGAGCATGTCGAGACGATGTTCCCATTAGCAAAAAAAAAAAAACACACATCACGGAAACGGCCTATGTACTTGAAGAAATTGCTGTAAAGAAGAAATTGAATTCAAATATTTTGCAACGACAGAAAAAATCCTTCTCATTTCTATGGCAGTTTTATGATAAGAAAGAAGATGAACTTAACGTATCTGCGAAACAGTTTCCAAAAAAGTATACCGCTGATATGTCTTTTAAGTTTTCCAATGAAGCTATTCACCTCAGACACGTTTACAATGCTAATTTTGAAACCCGTCTTACTCCATACAACTTATTCAATGCCATGTAGGAAGGAGCCCCACCTTTTTATCAGTTTTTCTCTAGGCCTTGCTCGCCTAATCATGAGGAATGTCGTCCAAAATCCTCAACTAACTTAAACAAGAATGTGGGAGAAAAAAAATAAAGAAAACATAAAGTGCGGACTTGGCTTCTTTTTAACTGTAGCAAGGTCATTGATAACCCACCCGAAGCTCAAAAATCGCACTGCACTAAAGTCTGCCATACTCGAAGAGTGGCACATGATCCCATTGAAATAAGACCTAACAAAGTTGATCCATTCCATGACTAACCGCCTACAACATTATTTATATGTACATATATATTTTCTTTATATTAATGCTCTTTGAAATTTATTTAAAGGAGTAAAACTGCGGATGAAGCTAGTATCCTTTTCGAGGTTCCCTACTTAAAAAAAAAAACACAGACACTTCAACTTGTTTATTATCATTCGAAAGAACATTCTTTGGCATTTATTTTTTGAAGGATTATCTCTTTCAAATGTTGGCCGCAGCTACGTATCAAATGGTCCATCCGTTGAGTACAATTTTCGATGACTCGTTCGAGTATTTCGACGTTTTACTCCAAGGTCTGAATCGAAGCGGAATTATCCGCATAGACTTTAGACTTTACATATCCCCACAAGAAAAAGTCTAACGGTATGATATCACACGATCTTGGTGGTCAATCGACCGACCTAAAAGTGAAACAATTGTGAGAGAGTTTGATATGATTCGGAGCACCCACAAAAGATTTCTAATGTTATAGCATAAGCTCTCTTTCTTTTTGTACCAAGTTATGGTATTGGAATCATTTTTATGAAAAAATTACAAAAAACTAATGAAATAATTTCTAGTGCTTAATGACCACTTTCGTTTTATGGAAACAGCAATTTTCTCAATAAAATGAACCAACAAAGTATCCATTCGCAAGATTAGATAAAACAAAAATTAAAGATTTCTTAGTTAGTAGAAATGTCAATATGTATTTTCTTGACTAAAAACGAAAAAAAAATCAGCCAAAGCATTAGCTGAAAGTCTCCGTAGATAACAATATTGCTTTAAAGCATTCAAATTTGATTCACAGGCGGTAAGAGGTTTCCTAATTCGAGGGCTGTACCGCTCTTACGCTACCAAAGCTTTATTTCTTTAATGCCAAAATGCAGTATTCGCTTTTATTGGAGGATAGGACCTTTTCCAAAAGAAAATGTATGGCTTCCTGGACTATATGTATATATGGGTATCACCATTTTTTTAATATTTTCCTTACGGAATCCCCATGAATATCTTTATTGAACGATTTTTCGAAATTTTCGTTTACTTGAGAAACCGTTACCTCAGGTTTTTGTTTAATAACAGTAATATTTCACATCTTTCACGCTAGGTTTACTTGCCAGAACGAGGTTTTGATGCTACGGAACAATGTTTTTCGAAAGTTTGTCCCGCTTACTGCTCAGAAGTATGAGATCTTGTTACAATTTGACCTAATTCACGAAAATATTTTTCTTCTTTTTGGTTTTGGTATAATTTTTTTTCATCGCTGGGAGCTTCTCTTTTTAGACGCCATTTTTAGTCGAATTAAAACTGAGCACACAATAATCTCAGCAATCTTTTGAAACGAAATAAGCCGCTACGTTAAAAGGGGAATTACCTTCTAGGAAGTATACGAAACCTTTTCTTGTTAAATGTGCTGACATATTTTGTTTTAAGCGTTAAATTTTTTTTTAGTTAATATTGCCTAATTTCAAAAGGGCAGCATTTTATTCAAGTATTGATGTTATGTTTATAATAGGTTGTCAAAAAAGTCTTGCGGTATTTTGATTGAGTTTTTTTTTTATTGAAATTGAAATTAATTTTTGATGACTCATGCCCAGCTCTTGACCGATGCTACGGCTGCTACTATGCCGGTCTCTTTCGACCAATTCAGCGATTTTATCGCAATTTCCGACGACAGGCCTTCCGGAGCGTGGCGCTTCTTCGACACCACTACACCAGAACGAAAACGTTGAAACCATCGTTGTGCGGTGGAATTGAAACTGTATCGGGTCCATAAACTGCACAAATTTTACTGGCGGCTTGAGATGCATTTTTGCCTTTATCGTAGTAGTACTGTAAAATATGCCGTATTTCCTCTTTATTTTGCTCCACGTTTGCGACGCTATAACTCACGAACGACTTAAAAGAAACGACAATTAATCAAACACGTGTTAGCGCGTGAAATCAGCTTTCCAAAAAGGTGTAGCATGACCCGATGCGACGAATAAAACTAGAACTACGCGCTTTCAGTGCCAACTAGCGAAAATACCGCAAGACTTTTTTTGACAACCAATATAAAAGAAAATATTGAATGTATTAAATGTATCCTTAGGAATCCTATGGTTATTGAACCCATATATTTTGAAATCAGAAATCAAAATACACATGTACATATGTATGTGCTTCACAGCCGGCGGACCAAACATAAAAAAACTCCAAAATGATTTTTGATGAACCTAAAGCGAAATTGACCGAAATGTGTGCGGCGGAAGCTCCAACCGACTACTACACTTGCCTGTTACAACGTCTCATAAATACGACACTGACGACTACCCCACGGACGCTATTTTGTAAGATGCATCAATTTATCAATAAATTTAATATTTTAAGAAACCAATATCTGTTTTTTTTTTTATAATTATTCCAACTATAGAAGGCGAGTTTCATAAAAAAGGAATTTTAGAAGCACTCACTGTAGGACGAATAAAAATATATAATTCAATGAATCTGTTATAAACTAAATTTATTTCTGTATTTTTATTTATAACCTTTTAATAATTTTTTTTTATTGTTAAGATAAAAAGTTGTAATTATGAATTATTCCTCTGGTGGCGGTGGACGCTTTATTTTCACAATATTATTTCATATTCGAACTGCCGCGTCATTTGCGATTAACTAAACTGTACTTTACCGTTATAAAATTATGAAAATATCCTTACATTTGATAGAAATGGTTTTTCCATACTGTTTGAGTAACGTTTGAATAAGGACGCAGTTCCATACACAATATTTCTAAAATCTGACTTTACATATTTGAAAATGTACTTGTAAAGGCTCGGGAGAGTCTTTTTATTAAAGAGAAAATTTTTGTACATGCGCTGAAAGGTCTGCTGAATTTCGGAGAGTTTTAACAGCAGGCAGCGCTGACTGCTACCGGCGTAGGTCCGCAGCTACTCGCATGATATGTGCAAATAGTAGACGAATGCCCCAGAAGTGAATTGGTTCGCCATCTCAAGTTTTGCTTCGGGATAATCGTCGTCGATACACACATACATATGTACATTTTGTGCAGTTCGTTCAATTCAGCGCTACGTGCTTATGAATGTGGTTATATAGGTATAATATACATACTATGTAGATAACCATGTAGGTCGATATATGTACGCAAGTTCATCAGCTACAGTACCAATGATGTCGCTCCACGAAGGGCGGCGGAATAAAGATGCAGAATCATCCCCAAAGCGAAATGTTCTCGGGCAGAAAAGGCATTATTCTTGCACTTCATAATGTAGTGGGAGTAGGACTTACCAGTACATAGGAGTCATATCCAAGTAAACATACTTATGAAATATAGTATATATATAATATGTGTATATGCTTACATATCTACACCTTTGTACCTATCTTGTAGTTGTATTAATTTACATATATCCTGGCAAAATGCGAATATTCCATGCATCCATCTAAAATGTATTCCACATGAGGCAGAGACTACTCCAAAATTACGCGAAACGCATAGAGCACGAAGCTTATACCCGAACTCTAAGCTCCCTACTTTTTTAAAGATAACAAGTAAGGAAGGGCTAAGTTCGGGTGTCACCGAACATTTTACACTCTCGCATGATAAAGTGATAATCGAGATTTCATTATCCGTCATTTACATATTTTTCAAATACCGTCTTTGTGTAAAGTTTTATTCCGCTATCATCATTGGTTCCTAATGTATATATCGTATTATACAGAGAAGGCATCAGATGGAATTCAAAATAGCGTTATATTGAAAGAAGGCGTGGTTGTGAACCGATTTCACCCATATTTCGTAAATGTCATCAGGATATTAGGAAAATATTATATACCGAATTTCATTGAAATCGGTAGAGTAGTTCCTGAGATATGGTTTTTGGTCCATAAGTGGGCGACGCCACGCCCATTTTCAATTTTTGAAAAAAGCCTGGGTGCAGCTTCCTTCTGCCATTTCTTCCGTAAAATTTAGTGTTTCTGACGTTTTTTGTGAGTCGGTTAACGCACTTTTAGTGATTTTCAACATAAGCTTTGTATGGGAGGTGGGCGTGGTTATTATCCGATTTCTTCCATTTTTGAACTGAATATGGAAATGCCTGAAGGAAACGACTCTATAGAGTTTGGTTGACATAGCTATAGTAGTTTCTGAGATATGTACAAAAAACTTAGTAGGGGGCGGGGCCACGCCCACTTTTCCAAAAAAATGACGTCCAAATATGCCCCTCCCTAATGCAATCCTTTGCGTCAAATTTCACTTTAACATCGTTATTTATGGCTTAGTTATGACACTTTATAAGTTTTCGGTTTTCGCCATTTTGTGGGCGTGGCAGTGGGCCGATTTTGCCCATCTTAACTTAACCTTCTTATGGAGCCGAGAAATACGTGTACCAAGTTTCATCATGATATCTCAATTTTTACCAAGTTACAGCTTGCACGAACGGACGGACAGACAGACATCCGGATTTCGACTCTACTCGTCACCCTGATCACTTTGGTATATATAACCCTATATCTAACTCTTTTAGTTATAGGACTTACAAACAACCGTTATGTGAACATAACTATAATACTCTCCTTAGCAACTTTGTTGCGAGAGTATAAAAATAACATGACAGCTTGACATGACCCACGCGTGATCTGTCAAAAAAAGACTAAAAAGTACGTCTACTTGGATAACCCGATAACATTTGCAGAAAAGTTCCGAAGAAGTGTATACTATGTGGAATATTTTATGGTTCTCAAATTCGGCAATCAATGAAAGACACGGGTTTTATCAAAGTTATGGTCATTCCCGAAAGTGAAGCTTGGAAAAGTTTAGTGTTGATTTCGAACATTTTTTAGGTAACCATAAAGTACAAGATTAGGAAATAATTGTGGACAATATAATGACAAATTTTTAGATTCGAAAACAAATATGAGTATCAAGTCAGACAATCTACGCAATCAACCGGGTAAATTTTCGGATATTTCAGAAATTATAGTACGAAATGTGAGAGCAGTTCCACCGGCATAAAAAATTTATAGAAGAAAAGTGTTAAGGTTGATGGGATCGGCGCTTGGTGATAAATTGGTGTTGGTCTTTAAAAAAGAAACGTCCAACTGGAAAATTAAACAAGAAATTCTCATAAACTGCGCTTTATTGAGATATAACAAATGTTTTTGACGTTTTTCTATCTATTGACGTCGATGTATCCAGCAAACATTACAAAACAATCTCTTTAACAAAAATCATTTTGGTTTGATGCCATCCAAAAGATAAAATTTAAGAAACACAATTATTTTTCTCATTGCTGTACACTTTTATATAACATATAGCATATACAAAGATACATAGTATGTGTGTATGTACATATATACAAAATATATAGGCATGTATGCGTGGTGGTGTTGCGGAAGGATGCTTGAGACTGCGAGGGGTATTTGTATGAAAGTTTGCCTGCCTCGAGGCTTAAATAAGCAAAGTCCCTGCTTGCGCGCTGTTTCAGCTCCAGCTGCAAATATTAAATCAAGGTAGAGGATTCATGTGAACATATATTAAACTATATACACACACATATACCGTTACACTTAAACGAGCATAAGATTACATGCAAATCCATTTGTAGGATGGCCTTTGGCATATGTACGTTCATATGGCTACAGCTACGAGAATGCTCACAAGTATAGCATTTACAAATCTATGTATATAGTACATATGTACATACATATGTACCATATGTAAGCACGTAGATATGGTTCTCTTCACCTCCTCCACCTGGTTACTTGAGATGGCCGGCGTATGCCTATCTTTTCTACGATTTTAGCTACCTCAGCAGGTGAGGGTGGGGAAAACGCCGAGAATCACGTATGTAGCCAGTACGCGACCACTACAAAACTTGCGTACCCCCTGGCAGTTAAGTGCATGCATGCTGCCATCCCAACATACATACATACATACAGATGAATGTATGGCCATTATATACACATGTTTATGCCTGTATACATGCATATGTACACATGTACATACGCAAACGCAACTACAAGAGATTTCCGTTTTGGAAAGCCCTCGCTATCTTACGGCACGAGTAGGTGTACTCGCACGATGATAGTCAGCATTCATGCTCATACGCATGAAAATGGTTACCAAGTGCAGCAGCAGCAGAAGCAACAACATCAACCCAATGTGGCATAGCACAGTCGATCACAGAAGCTGCGAAGTGTACTCCCCCAGGTAGTACATAGCCAAAGGCTGGGTCTTCGCTGCAATCACCCAGGAATATCATCACGCTTGCAAGTTTGCTGGAGTCTGTGGCCGAAACCACAAGGGGGATTCGGAAGTTATTGTTGTTTTTCGGCGCATTATTTTGCAGGGAATATCTAGTACAACTGGAGTATGCATAAGTAAAAAAATTTCTGAAAAGACAAAGTGAACCGAACGGTAAAACAATACGGAAATTAACTCACCGGATGAGGGCCTTTTTCAAATTTGTATAACTCAATTCCGAAATATACTGGCAATATTCTACTGCTTTCGAAAATAGTGACCGCTTTATATGTATGCACGTGAAGATTTAATTGAATGTTTGTGAAAATTTTATTAGTAATCCTTAGTACTTAGTTATACATAAATAAGGTTAGCAGCATTGCCGACGGTAGAAACGACAAATCAATGATGTGTTAGTGAATGTGTTAACGACAAATTCCGTTTTGTAAGAAATCCAGAAAAGCACGAAATCTTAAAATCAAACCACCCAAGTTCAGTAGTAATTTTCACACTGGATTTCCCAAGCAACTTCCGAAGGAAGGTGAATTTCAAAACACAAATACTAAACATAATATTATTAATTTCAATAAATCGCACTTATTGCAGGAATTGGACATGTCATTCCTGGCAACTTTGGATGCTAACGCTTGGCAGGTAATATTGAGCATGTAACGTATTGACATGCCATAAGAAGTGAGTATGTACCGTTACATACATACACATATAGTATATGCTTGATTACTAACAATTAAAAGAAAGCGACGATTGCTAAAAATATGACTGAAGCAGAATGTGTTCTAAGTTTTATGCCTCTTGTGTATAAGCATATACATAAGTATGTATGTATAAATGCAAATCAAAGTAAATGCGATAAACGCAAATAAAACCAAATTCAGAGCTCCATTTTAACGGTTTATTTGATTACATTTATATTTATAAATTAGTATTATCGAGAGCGCTTTACTAATATTCAACTCATTTTAGTGTTTTATAGTTAAAAATATGTTTAAAAACAGATTTAATTCGTATTTTGTGAATATTTTTGTGACGACACTGTTAAAACCAATGGTACTGTATAGAAAGAAATGCGACAATGCCAACAATTATTCGAACGCGTCTAGGTAAAAAAGAGGTTCGTTCTATTATCAAAATGGAAAGATTAAATTTCATTCGTCAGACAATAGTTATTCCCAGGTAACGCCGAAAGGGTTTTCCAATTTTAAATTTTGCATTTATGTGAACACTTTGGAGAAAAAAACATGTTTGAATTTAACGCTCCGGCGAGCCGCGGCGTTGCCTCGTAAATTATACTTATATTGAAATAAGCATAAAACTTCGAATGGATCGGTAGTCTTGAAGTTATAAGGGGCACTGTCTTTGAAAACGTGATTTTGGGAAGAAAACGCTTTAACAAACAGATATAAAAAACAAGAAAAACGTTAACTTCGGCTTCACCGAAACTAATATACCCTTCACACTCTTTTAGTAACTATGTGTTCAGTTTGTATGGAGGTTATATGCTATAGTAATCCGATCTGAACAACTTTTTCGGAGATTATATTATTACCCTAAGCAGTAATCCATGTCAAATTTCATGAAGATACCACGTCAAATCCGAAAGTTTTCCAAACAAGCCTTTGATTCCGATCATTCAGTTTGTATGGCAGCTATATGCTATAGATAGCCGAACTGAACAATTTCTTCCTATATTACATTATTTCTATGAGCAATAACTCATACCAAATTTCGTCAAGATATGTATATCGTCAAATGTGAAGTTTTCCATACAAGAACTTGATTCCGATCGTTCAGTTTGTATGGCAGCTACATGTTATAGTGATCCGATATCGGCAGTTCCAACAAATGAACAGCTTCTTGAAGAGAAAATGACGTTTGCAAAATTTTAAAACGATATCCTAAAAACTGAGGGACTAGTTCGTATATATACAGACAGACAGACAGACGAACGGACGGACATGGCTAAATCGACTCAGCTCAACATACTGATCATTTATACAAGGTCTGTCGCAAAAGAAAGAGAACTTTTTAAATATAACTGTTTGTGGTGACGCCACCTATTGGTGGGTATATGAAATAACAAGTTTGATCTCTTGTTGACATTTCGTAAAAAATTTAAGACAATTGGATAACTACAATCGATGTTATCGGTCAACAAGTAAGGAAGGGCTAAGTTCGATTTTATACTCTCGCAAAAGTGATAATCGAGATTTCATTATCCGTCATTTACATATTTTTCAAATACCGTATTTGTGTAAAGTCTTATTCCGCTATCATCATTGGTTCCTAATGTTTATACTCGTATTATACAAAGAAGGCATCAGATGGAATTCAAAATAGCTTTATATTGGAAGAAGGCGTGGTTGTGAACCGATTTCAGCCATATTTCGTACATGTCATCAGAGTGTTAAGAAAACATTATATACGAATCGGTAGAGTAGTTCCTGAGATATGGTTTTTGGTCCATAAGTGGGCGGCGCCACGCCCATTTTAAATTTTTAAAAAAAGCCTGGGGGCAGCTTCCTTCTGCCATTCCTCCCGTAAAATTTAGTGTTGCTGACGTTTTTTGTGATTTTGAACATAACCTTTGTATGGGAGGTGGGCGTGGTTATTATCCAATTTCTTCCATTTTTGAACTGTATATGGAAATACCTGAAGAAAACGACTCTGTAGAGTTTGGTTGACATAGGTATAGTAGTTTCCGAGATATGTACAAAAAACTTAGTAGGGGGCGGGGCCACGCCCACTTTTCCAAAAAAATTACTTCCAAATATGTCCCTCCCTAATGCGATCCTTTGTGCCAAATTTCACTTTAATATCTTTATTTATGGCTTAGTTTTGACACTTTATAGGTTTTCGGTTTCGCCATTTTGTGGGCGTGGCAGTTGGCCGATTTTGCCCATCTTCGAACTTAACCTTCTTATAGAGCCAAGGAATACGTGTACCAAGTTTCCTCATGATATCTCAATTTTTACTCAAGTTACAGCTTGCACGGACGGACGGACAGACAGCTTTTGGTCATCACTTTGGTATATATAACCCTATATCTGACTCTTTAGTTTTAAAACAAAACTGCATTGTTGCGAGAGTATGAAAAATGCAAAGAGCAAATATTAAATTTTGTTTTAAACTTGGGAAAACGTTTACTGAAACATTTCAAATGATGAAAAAAGTTTATGGTGATCAGTGCCTCTCCCGTAGTAATGTGCATGAGTGGGTGAGTGGTTTAAGCGATTCCAAGAAGGTCGTGAGGAGTTAATTGGAGTTAAATATCACCAAAGACTCCATTCATCGCATTTTGATAGATAAATTGAGTCTACGGAAGGTGTGCTCCAAGTTTGTTCCGCACAAATTGACTGAAGAGCAAAAATTGCTACGAATCCAATATTGTAGAGATTTGATTAAGGAGTCGAGAACGGACATAAACTACAAATATTCGATTGTGACTTGTGATGAAACGTGGTGCTTTCAATATGATCCCGAAACCAAACGTCAAAGTGCCGAATGAAGCATCCAGACGAGCCGAAAAAAAGTCGCCTTCAGAAGTCAAAAATAAAGACAACGCTGATTTGTTTTTACGATTCCGAGGGTATTGTACACCGAGAGTTCGTCAAACGATTAATGTTATGTTTTACCTTGGTGTTATGAAGCGTCTTTTGTCACGCATTCGTCGTGCTCGACCACAATACCGTGAGGCAGGGTCCTGGCGCCTGTTGCACGATAATGCGCCGTGCCATCGGTCGACGCTTGTCACTGATTTTTTGACAAAAAACTCCATATTAACCATTAATCACTCACCCTACTCACCTGATCTGGCACCCTGTGATTTTTACCTGTTTGGAAAACTTCATTTGCCCATGAAAGGACACTGGTTTCCGGACATTTCAGCTATCCAAAAGGCGACGACCGATATTCTCAAGAGCATTCCGAAAAATGACCTTAAACACTCATTTGAAATGCTAATTGAGCGGGCTAAACGCTGTATCGAAGCACAAAGAAACTACTTTGAATAAAAAAATATAACTTTTGAAAAATATTAATTTTTTGTTGTTTTTTTTAACAGTCCTGTTTCTTTTGCGACAGACCTTGTATATATACTTTATAGGGTCTCCGACGCTTCCTTCTGGGTGTTACAAACTTCGTGGCAAACTTAATATACCCTGTTCAGGGTACAATAAAAATACGAGGTGTGTTAAAAAATAATGGGAATTTGGAAGTTCTGCAGAGCCCAATTGTCAATTTTTACTTATGTATGTTCAGGAATATGTGCCCCTGAAGTACGACACAATTTTCAGCTGTATTCTTTGCTTACTTTGTCTTTAGCAGCCGCTGAAATTAGACGGGTTTTTATGAGCTCGGCTATTTTCGTTTGTTAAAAGTTTACAATTCGTTTCTTGTCTCTGAATTCCGCAACTTCACTCTTGTTTTCCAAAAATAAAGAGAACTTTAAAGATTATCGTTTTATAACCACGGTTTACATCATACATCGCTAAAAGAGCTAAATGCTATCCAAAAAAGTGGAGATTGAGAACCGTTTCGACAATTAGAAGAAGCGCTGCCAAAAATGCATAATATCGATTGGGGATTATTTTAAAGACAACAATATTAATGTAGTAACTATAATAAATATTTTTTTTTTTTCAAAAATACGAAATTCAGTTTTTTTTGAATATACCCCGCACACATGACCGCCAATTTTGCTTCAATCGACATTTTGACACAACATTCATTTAAGACAAAAAAAAATGGAAAAAATTAAGTGCTCAACTCCCCCCTTTAACGTATGCCACTACTTTTTGAAATTTTGAAGTGCTGGATTAAAAACAACATCTATACTCGAAACTTATTAATTCCTTATGAAAGTTGATATAAAAAAATAAAATGATATAAAAAATATAAATTTGGTCTGAATATTTCGATATATGACTTGGAGTAAATTTTATTGTCTATATAGACAATAAATATTGATACTTAGTTCTAATACTTAAGGCTATGGGATATTGCTGAGCGAAGATCGTTAAGTTTGTATGAAAGCTACAGAGATCAGATTTGGAAAATATTTTCAGGTATTTTAGCGTAACCTTGAATATTAAACCGTGCCGACTTTCCTGAAGATATCTTGTCAAATAAAAGTTTTCCATACACGAACTTAATTTTGATCGTTTGGTTTGTATGGCATATGATACTGAAGTTCGATATCGACGGTTCTGACAAATCAGCAGCTGCTTGGAGGGAGAAGGATGTGTTCCGAATTTCAGAGCGATAACGTAAAAACTGAGAAGATTTCGCGTATAAACAGATAGTCGGACATACTTTTGTGAGCAAAAAATAGTAAGACTTTTTGATTTAAATTTCGCGCGAAAATCCAAAATTCTAGGTTGGTATGATTGTGATCAAAATAATCATTAGTGTTTAGTATACGCTTGTCTTTCTGAAGTGAATAAAGTGCATTCGACAATTTTTACGATGAGTGAAATTATTCAACAAAGAAGTTCTATTAGATTTTGTGTGCGGAATAAAATTTCTGGTGCCGAAACGTTCGGAATCTTGGAAAAAGCCTTCGGTGATAATTGTTTGTCGCGGGCAAATGTTTTTGATTGATGCAAATTATTCAATGAATGTCAAGAATGAGGTGACGACGAACCACAACCACGACAGCCGTCAACATCCACTGATGATCAACACGTCAATAAAATAAAGGAATTGGTGCTTGAGAATCGACGATTAACAGTAAGAGATCTTACTGGCATCGTTGGAATGTCGGCAGGATCAGTGAAAACCAGTTTGATAGATCATTTGGGTCTAAGAAAAGTGAACGAATTGGAATTGAGTGATTTTACTCAATTTTTTCTAAAAACACCGTCGCGTTAACGTCTGTGAAACAATGCTTCTCGATTACTAGGATGTCATGAAACGCATTATTACTGGCGATAAGTCTTTTATCTATGTGTACGATCCGAAAACAGACGATCAATCAGCCGAATATCGTGGCAAAGGTGAGCCGAAGCCGAAAAACCATGTCACAGCAGGTCAAAAAGCAAGGTTATGTTGACAGTTTTCTTCGATTATAGCGGTGTGGTGCACTCCGAATCCCTTCCGACCGGCCAAACTATCAACAAAGAATACTATTTGAATGTTCTGCGTCATTTGAGCGAAGCTATTCGTAAAAAGAGGCCGAAATTATGGGCTCTTAGTTTTTGAGCCACGATAATGCACCGTTGCTTACTGCATTGTTCTTTCTCAAAGGACCGCGTATGGTGTTTCCTACGTTACAAACTTCGTGGCTAAAATTATATACCCTGTTCAGGGTATAAAAAAATACTTTATTGATATTTTTTTTGACGAAAAAAAAATTTCAAAACGATATCTTAAAAACTGAGGGACTAGTTCGTATATATACAGACGGACGGACGGACGGACGGACAGGCAGACAAACGGACATGGCTAAATCGACTCAGCTCAACATACTGATCATTTATATACATATATATTTCAGAGGGTCTCCGACACTTCCTTCTGGGTATTACAAACTTCGTGACAAACATAATATATCCTGTTCAGGGTATAAAAATGTGATATAACCGCCTGACCTGAAACTAAAGTAGACCTAACCTGAAGAGGCTAACATTGTTATATTGAGTTTATCGAAATTTAATATGTTACGGATATGAAGTATAGACCAAGCATAATTTATATTGAGCGCCAAAGCATTAACATAATTTTTTAACTTTTAAGGAAACGTGTCCATCTAATTTCATTAAAGATACAAGTTCTTTTGATGTTTTAAAAGTCTTACATGAGATATATGGAGGTTAAGGGAAGAATAGACCCGATTCATTTCACAGATTGAAATATAATTTCGGTAAAAAGTCGGCCGTACGCACTGGGGTCCACATGTTCGGTATGTGGGTTCTTAAATAGTAGTAGTTATGATCCGATTTTGACAATTTTTAGCAGCCAGCTCGCATACCTCAAAATCACTAATTGTGTGCTGGATTTGTGTACTGGAAAGTGAAAGTATTAAATGAAATTTAGAATTTTGTTATATGGGAAGTAGGCGTGGTTGTAGTCGTTATAGTTGATCAAATTTGATAGTCGTGGCCCTGCCACCATGAGTTGATTTTGATATTGCAGATGGACGAAATGATAATGAATTATATCGCAGCTGAAGGTATATACATAACTATAATGTGATGTAAGGTATCAAATCGCCTGTTAACCATATAACGGCGATGTTGAAGATTACTGAAAGTGCGATAACTTACCCAATAAATATGTCAGGAGAAGGAACGGAAAGGCCGCGGAGTAAAAATTGAAAAAGAGTTATGCTCTACGCACTTTTAGGTTAAATTTCATACCTAAGAACTATAATAAACCAAATTCAAGCAAATTAGGTGGAAACATGACGTTATTATGTGTATTATAAAGTGAAATTTTGAGAAACTAATCGGACAACCATGTCTACTTCCCATATAACTAAATTTTACATTCCATTTGTTCCTCTCACTTTATGCTGTATAAATCAAGGACCGATGAAGATTTCGAATAAGACGTTGCAAAAATAGTGTATCATTTCTTAAGGTGTGCCATCCGATGTCTAACAAGTAAGGAAGGGCTAAGTTCGGGTGTCACCGAATATTTTATACTATTGCATGATAAAGTGATAATCGAGATTTCATTATCCGTCATTTACATATTTTTTTATTTTGCTGTAAAATTAATTAGATTAGATCAATTTGTGTACTTTAGTATTGAATTGTATTTTCATTTCCTAATGTATACTATATATTATACAGAGAAGGCGTCAGATGGAATTCAAAATAGCGTTATATTGGAAGAAGACGTGGTTGTCAACCGATTTCACCCAAATTTCGTACATGTCATCAGGGTGTAAAGAAAATTTATATACCGAATTTCATTGAAATCGGCATAGTAGTTCCTGAGATATGGTTTTTGGTCCATAAGTGGGCGAGGCCACGCCCATTTTCAATTATTAAAAAAAGCCCGGGTGCAGCTTCCTTCTGCCATTTCTTTCGTAAAATTTAGTGTTTCTGACGTTGTTTGTTTGTCGGTTAACGTACTTTTAGTGATTTTCAACATAACCTTTGTATGGGAGGTGGGCGTGGTTATTATCCGATTTCTTCCATTTTTGAACTGTATATGGAAATGCCTGAAGGAAACGACTCTGTAGAGTTTGGTTGACATAGCTATAGTAGTTTCCGAGATATGTACAAAATACTTAGTAGGAGGCGGGGCCATGCCCACTTTTCCAAAAAAATTACGTCCAAATATGTCCCTCCCTAATGCGATCCTTTGTGCCAAATTTCACTTCAATATCTTTATTTATGGCTTAGTTATGACACTTTATAAATTTTCGGGTTTCGCCATTTTGTGGGCGTGGCAGTGGGCCGATTTTGCCATCTTCGAACTTAACCTTCTTATGGAGCCAAGAAATACGTGTACCAAGTTTCATCATGATATCTCAATTTTTACTCAAGTTACAGCTTGCACGGACGGACGGACGGACAGATGGTCGGACGGACAGACAGACATCACCCTGATCACTTTGGTATATATAACCCTATATCTGACTCTTTTAGTTTTGGGACTTACAAACAACCGTTATGTGAACAAAACTATAATACTCTCCTTAGCAACTTTGTTGCGAGAGTATAAAAATGGTGGAAACCGGATAATAACTTTTCATACATAATATGTTAACCTAAGTGCTAAATTCCTTAACAATATTGTGTCCTTATGTCAAAACAAACTTTGTGTTTGGATCAATGCCCAATTTTAACGAAAATTATGATAATTAATATAGAAGAGCTGGGATAATTGGCAAACAGATTTCACACATCTAGGTACGGTATATATGTAGGTAAAAAGAAGTTTTACAATCTCTATAATATGAAATATTGATCCAATTTTAACCTGTTGGATAGAAGGGCACAATGTTATCAGAAAAATATTCTCTCCGAATTTCAATAAAGTTCTCACTGATTTATCGATATTTTCGGTAGAATGTCTGCTGGAGTACATAAAATCATTATTTCGGAGATTGGAAAGTTATGGTCCGGTTTAGAAAATGTTTAGACCTGAAATGGAGTACCTCAAAGGCGCTATTTATGCAAAGTTTTATTTCGATAGCGGCGTTGACTCTTGAGTTATATGTTGAAAAATGAAGGAACCAGATAAATTTAAAAAAAAATTTAACGGGTGATCCAAGTAGAGGTACTTTTTTCAATAACCTTTTTTTGACAGATCACGCGTGAATCGTGTCAAGCTGTCACGTTATTTTTGTTCAGTACTGTTTGGCATTTTATCATGAAAAGACTTACGCCTGAACAACGTTTACAAATCGTTCAACTTTATTACGAAAATTCACGTTCTGTAAGCAATGTGTTTCGCGCACTTTACTCAACTTATGGTAATCAGCCTACTGAGAGTACTATTTACAACCTCATCACCCATCTTGAGACCCAGCATTCATTATTGAATAATATTATACAAATAGACCACGTTTTCTTCACGAAGTGAAGAAAATATAGCAACCGTATCTGAGAAGACCGTGGAGAGTCGATTCGGCGCCATTCGAACCAACTCGTACTGACGTATGGATATCTTAACTTAAAAGCGTACAAAATACAGCTTGTGCAAGAACTATGGGCTAGCAAAATTAGCAGAATAGCATTTGGAATGAAGAGTAATCTGAAGAGATTCAAGAGCTGTCATTTCATCCACAAAAAACAACGGTTTCAATCAATCATCGGTTCATATTTTTTCAAACATGATGCCGGTGAGTACGTAACCGTCAATGGCGACGGTTTTCGCGCCCTTAAATAACCGACTATTTAAGACCTGAAATTGAAGTCCGTGATCTCGGCGACATTTGGATTCAACTGTACGGCGATACTTCCAATATATCGCATCAATCAATGGATTTATTGAGATCACTTCGGTAAGCAGATAATTTCACGTTTAGGGCCGATTGATTGGCCATCAAGATCATGTGATATCACACCATTAGACTTTTTTGCCTGTGGGGATATGTCACGCCTAAAGTATATATGAACAATCCCGCTTCGATTCAGGTCTTGGAGCAAAACATCACGCGTGTCATTCGCCAGTTACCAGTCGAAATACTCGAACGAGTCATCGAAAATTGTACTCAACGGATGGACCATCTGAGACCTAGCCGCGGTCTATGTTTGAAAGATAATCTTCAAAAAATAAATGCCAATGAATGTTCAATCGAATGATAATAAACATTCCCCATTAAATTTGAAGTTTCTGATTTTTTCTTTAAACAAGTAGGGAACTTCGAAATGAATCATCCATTATAATTGATATAAGTCTGAGCTTTTCCTAACTAGTTAAATTTCACTCAGTTTATTCTGTATGTAAACCAGTATATTTCCCGACTAGTTTGATGGTGCACTCCCTGCAGGGTATATTTATTTAAAATATATATATACTTCATACATATGTACGCTTGTAAGTAGTCTCAGCGCCAATTCATTTGTGAAATTTAGTCTCGATTGAAGTGCAAATGCCCTTCAGCTTTAAAGCGAAAGTTAGTTTGGGGGTTATATTTTTGTCATTAACGTTATCGTTTAGGCGGAATAATAGAGTTACATAGCAAAGTGAAGATCAGGTTTGTGTGGCTAAATTTTAACCCCAACTGTAGATGATAAAATAATTTGAATAGAAGACGGCGAAGTGCTTGTCTGCTACAAACACTTTTTACAATACACTCCAACCGAAGAAAATGTACAAAAATTTAATATAATATGAGGTTTTCTTGGCGTTTTTGGGGTTCTTCAGTACATTTTATACGTAATCATTCAGATATTCATTTGAGGTAACTTTTTATTGAATGTTGATTGTAAATCTAATACTCGCAGATAACTCATACATAATATATGTATATCAAATGCAAAAATTTTAGTGCCGATTGATAATGACTATGCTGGAACGTCTAAAAATATGTATGTGTCAAAGATGGCTTCTTCTGTTATACATACATACTTATGTACATATACATCTATCATATTTAAAGAATAGGTCCAGATATTATTATTTTTCTGTGGTAAATAAAAGCAGATTTCACCGTGTCCACAAAAGCGAGTGTGTGGCATTGAATGCGGTCTGTTTGTACATTCGCCACTTATGTCCTTCCCCTATTAAGCGTATTCTCGTAGTCGCATAATGTTTGTCTAGACCTGTCGACCAAATGAACCGAATAATACATCAAACGCCCTTAACTGGGGGTGACAAATCCACAACAGTTGATTACTCTTTGCTATTCAACACTTTCAACCGCACTGTTTTACAAATTCATAGCCTTCATAAACATACATATGTACATATGAATGTATGTAAGTATGTTTGTGTCTCATGTTTGCCGATATGTAATCAAAACACAGCATTATTTTCTACTTGTTTTGCCAAGAATTATTAATCAGTTTCTCAAAGCTTTAATGAAACCAGCAGTAATCCACCGTGGCCACAAGATTGCAACTGCACGTCAAAGTGAATTTTTCTTATAGGTCATTCTTTCTTGCACCTATACACAGAAATTTAATAAAAGCTTGCGTTTCATATAATACATTAAAACCAGTGTGTAGCGCCTACTCGTTGCAGATGACAGTCTTTATTCATATTATATACACATTTTACACCTCAGATGGCCTAACAGATGCTAAGTATTTTGGTTAGTTTGATTTTGAAACGATATAATAACTTGAAACAAGTAAGAAACAGTCAAGTTCGGATGCATCCACATATTGTAAACGAGAGAAGTGTAGAGGTGCTACGTTCAGATGCAGCTGAACATTTCACACTCTCGAAAATGAATTCAACATACATTATTTTATCAGATTTTGATTGGATTACAAATCAAATATTGTATTTTATTAATTTAAAAAACAATGTCAAGAAAATTCAGGTGCTACTTCGGACTGAGTAGGCAATTGAAAAGAAAGTCCTCTCGACAAACCCAATAATATCAACCAAATTAGATGTCAACAACGGATGAGTCGACGTTGCGAAAAGAGAAAAGTTCAAAGATTTATGGTCCTTTGCGCGTTGGCCACGGCGAATTCCGATGAGCTGTACGAGATTATGAATTCCATTCAGCGACTTAAAAGACACTACGCTGGCTAGGTCATGTTGTCCGAATGGACGAAAATATCCATAAAGTATTCAACGCTGTACTCGCCGGGGTAAGCAGAGGAAAAAACAAAGGACCACAAACCTGGCTACGCTGAATATCCAATTGTGCCATTTAGAAACGATTATCGCTGTTGTTAACTCGGCTATAACGCAAATCATTGAAGAAGAAAAGAAGTGTAGAGGGCTACGTTCAGATGGAAAGCACACTCTCGAAAATGAATTCAACATACATTATTTTATCAGATTTTGATTGGATTACAAATCAAATATTGTATTTTATTAATTTAAAAACAAGAAAATTCCTACCTGCGGACCTACACCAATAATATCACGTTGTTTAAAAACAGTAAATCAAACTATAGCCGAAAACATATGAATTCCATTCCATTCTCAACTTTGCAGTATATAAATCAAGCCCCAATAAAAAACAACGGAACAAAACGTATGAGAAATTGTGCATTTAATCTGTATTATCAGTATTCTCTGAACCAAATCATTGATCAACGAAAAAGAGTTTAAAGTTAAGTGGAAAGCCGAAAATTACTATATGTATGGAGGCTGCTATATATATTCTGGCCTAGGGCAACACTAAGTGTTGCCAGGTGCAATCTGACATTTCCATTGGAAAGTTTGACATTTTTTAGCATAACATCACTCAGAACGTTTTGTCATTTAATCGTGAATTGTTTTATTTACAGGGAATTCAAAAATTCATCTCGGCCAAAAAATGGAATTAACTCGTGAACATTTTCGTGCGATCATTTTTCACAACTTTCGACGTGGATTATCACGACAAGAGTGCATCGATGAACTAAAATCTTTGTATGGCTATGAAGCACCATCCTATAGCACTGTGAAAAACTGGTACAACGAATTCAATCGTGGCCGACGCTCGCTCAAAGACGAATTCCGTGAAGGTCGTCCAAAAACAGCCGTTGTGCCAGAAAACATCGATGCCGTACGTGAACTGATAATGCAAGACCGTCATGTAACATACCTTCAGATAGAGGCATGCCTATGCATTTCTTCCACCAGCATACATTCGATATTGCATGAACACCTGGCCGTAAAAAAGGTTTGTTCTCGTTGGATCCCGCACAATTTGACAATCGCTCAAAAAAAAAGGCTCGTGTGGATTGGTGTAAAGAAATGCTGAAAAAATACGATCGCGGTGCTTCAAAAGACGTTTATAAGATCATGGATCTATGCGAATGAGCCCAAAACAAAACAGCAATCGACAAAAAAAAAAATTTAAAAAAAAAACCATATTCATCGATAAATATGCCTATTTATATTATTAGGCCAGAAATATATATAGCTACCTACGTATATATGTTCATTGTGACAAAAAAGCACCCGTAAATTGTAATTAAATTCCCCAGGTAAATGATATTTCTAAAAAATGTATTTTGCTAAGTTGGTAGGACTGTTCTTAACTACTACGCCAAATATGAGCGTTGGTTTACAACAGCTGCTTAAGCCCGGCTTACACCTCAGTAGTGCGTTGCGATTTTTACAATGTATAAAACTATCGAACAAAGAATTTTTCTCAAATTTTGTAATTCTAACCAAATTTCGTGTGCGGAATCGTTGGAAATGTTGGAAAAGGCTTACGGTGATTCAGTTTTATCAAAAACACAAGCCTGCGAGTGATACAAAGCCTTCAAAGACGGTCGAAATATCGTTGAAGACATGCCTCGTTCTGGACGACCTTCTATTCTGTTCAGGCGATTATTCTTATTCAATTTAAAAAATAGGTAACTAAGATTGAATGTTACAAATATTATTTAAAAAAATAGTAACATGTTTTAGAAGTTTACTTTTTAGGGAACATTATCTGTCATGTCTGTAGACACCTTATTAAACTAAATAAACACCCCTATTACGGTTCTCACCTGCATTCAGTTGAATTGAAGTTAAAGCAATTCAACTCAAGTTGAACCAAACTCCTTATATACTTATGCAATCAGTTTCTACAGAGCATTATAGTTTTGTTCATCTAACGGTTGTACGTATCACCTAAAACTAATCGAGATAGATATAGGGTTATAGCATTGACAGACGGCAGCGTTAAACCAGATTAATTGCATTTTTTGGGATTAATTCAGGATGAACTCCGTTGCTGAAAAAAATAACTCTCAAAATTTTAGAGTTTTCGTTGGCAACATTGTTAAAAATGGCCAATTTTCATCTATTGTGAATGAAATACAAGCACCCGACAGCTTTTTATCAAATTCTCAAAAATATCAATAAAACTTCTTATTATGATGCAGTTTTAAAAATAACGTGTTGATATGTTTTTGTAAAAAAAATTATTTGGTAAAAATTGGTCGGCTAACAACCGTAATGTTTATCTTCTATCAATTTTCATTGAAAATATTATAAAAAGGACAAGGAGCTGTTTATGAGAGTTTCACACTCGCATAGCTGCCGGCTGTCACCTACAAATTTGGATCTGATTAAGTGCGCAGTTAATCCGGATTAACGCTGCCGTCTGCCAAGGCTATTGTATATACATATAAATGATCAGAATGACGAGAAAAATTGAAATCCGGTTGACTGTCTATCTGTCCGTCCGTTCGTCCGTGCAAGCTGTGACTTGAGTAAAAATTAATTTTTTTGTGAAATCCCCTATCTCGGGATCCGACCAGCCGATTTTGACAAAATTTGGTACGTGGCATTCTTCTTACATTTTTATGTCACATTGTGCAAATGGAAAACGGTCAACAACCACGCCTACTTCCTATATGTCAGAATTTTAAATTCCAATTGATTCGTTCAGTTTCCAGTACAGAAATCAAGAAGCAATTAATAATTTCTTTTATGTATGCCACCTTATGACCAACAATTTTTTAAATCTTGTTCAAGCCCCTAGGTACCGATACCGACCCCGCACACATAAAAGAAATTATTTAACTTTTGATCGAAAATGTCGGTTAATGTGTGATATATATATTTCAGATTAAGGTATAATCCTTCCCCTATAATGGTATGTCTGTATGTCAAAAATGAGTTGAATCGGATCAATCCTTAGCCCTCATATACTCAATATGAAGATTTTCGAACATCTGGGTGCATTTATCAGCCAATACATGAGTTATCCCAATGAAAAGAGCGTGTTTTACTTATAACAGTGTATCTTAATTTGAGTGAAAACTTAACCATGCCCCTAAGTATATAACTAATGTAAGGATTTTCGAATATCCGGCTTACTTTACTCTATATGATTGGTTTTACTTTGGTATTTCCCTGGCTTTGATTCTTCCAAGTTGCAAGAGTGTAGTTGCACCCAAACTTAGCTCTTCCTTACTTGTTTGGTATTACGAACTTCAACATAAAGAAAAAAGTTTTAACGGATATCACACTGTTAAAGACTTTTTTGTCGCTGAACTTAGGGCGCTATGTAAGAGATTTCTAATTTGAAGCCGCTCAACCTAGGCGTCAACGAAAATTGGACTCAAAGAGTGGACCATCTGAGACGTAGCCGCGGCCAACATTTAAAGAGATAATTTTAAAAAATAAATGCAGAAGAATCTTTCAAATTATAATAAACATTCCCCATTAAATTTGAAGTTTCTTTGGTTTTCCTTTAAAAAAAAAGTAGGGAACCTCGAACTATTATAGGCACCATATTCGTGTGCAAAACGCTCCAAAATTTTAACTATAAAAAGTAGATTCCTAGGGATAGTAGATTTTATAGACTCTCTTCGTTCACAAACTTCCCACGATCCCTTAATTCTATTTTTATTGTTTTGTATTGCAGCTTGCCTGGTCCAGTTTCGGTATTCCACGAGCTTAACAAACCTCTTTATGTATTTGCACAAAATAACTGATTAAAATCGATTAAAATTATAAATATAATAGTTTATTTATCTGTTTTCCATAGAATTTGAAATCCGTAATAGCACCAATAAAGGAAGTTGAAGGTTGACAACACCTCAACCGAATTTTTTGACGGATTGAGTTGATATCGATAATATTTCATAACTTCAACCAGAATGCAGTTGCGTTGAGACCCGTTAAGGGGCGAAAATTAAATAGAGTATAAAATTATAGTGCTAAAATAATTAGCACTCTGAGTATTTTGTATGCGGGCAGAGAGCGCTCAGTCAAAACACGAGAGTTTCTCTCGAGAAAAAAACAATACAAATTTGTACATGCAAACGCACACATGCACGTGAGCACAGACACATATACATGAGCATTCTATACATATGGATATATGTACATATATCCAGGTAGTAATTTTGAAGTGTTTTGTTCGTTTTTTATGAAATTAATTAAATATTGCACAAACAACGAGCACGTGACTAACGTAATGTATCCGTTTATGAATGTGGTAACCTTTTTAAGTTCACTACGACTAATATAAAAAGTACATCATACTCGTACAACCCTAAAATAAACACTACCGTACGAACTGCATTAAATATCTGACAATGAAAGGAATTTCATTATGGCCCACCATTCAGGTGTCTCCTCTGTCGTTTTCTTTCTTCGCTGGCGCGGTCGAACCAACTCGTACTTGATACTTGTACTAACAAGCGGCGTTGTTTTTACACGCCTTTTGACGTATCGACGGCGGATCATAAAAAAACATAAGCATCACGTCCAAACGGCGCTCGCTGCCACTAACATGTCTTGGCTTTTCGCTTTTAAATACGATGACATCCTCTCTAATAACTTCGGCCTCAAGTTCGGTGAACACAATTCATCACTTAGCACGGCAATAGGGCTCTTGAATGCTCTCAAAGGATATAAACAAGGTCACGTGCTGCGTAAGCTGCTGCCTCTTAGTGGTTGATAATGAATGCCGTGCAACGTGATGCCGTCGGACTGAAACTCGTATCTGCCGCACACTAGCATTTTACCTCAGCGCCATGTCAGTGCTTGTAATATTAACATAACGAATTATTAGCCTAACCAGAACATTGGATAAGCAGATATCGCTGCGGAGTATGATATTTCATAAGCGAAAATCCTTTTAGGCGTGCATAATTGGCATTTAAATAGCCTTTAAGGATGTTACAACCAACTCTGCGCTCAGTTTCGATACCTATCGCATCATATTGCTCAATTTGTATATCTAACTGCAACTATGCATACATACATATGTATGTGTATGTGTTACGTATGGCTGTCACGGCGCGCGATAGTGCAGGTAATTACATTATCCCATAATGAAATCATTTCCACAAGCTTATGACATTTGAATACCAGAAAAATTAGCAGTCGTTGGTGGGAATTGCTGAGAATTTTTTATCAAAGCAAATATAATGCTATTGTACATTGTACATATGGGCGAATCTAGGGATAAATATGAGTTTTAAAATGCTCAATTTTTGTGAATTACAAATATTTTGACATATCTAAAAAATGTTTTTGTAATCTTTCGTATAAAATCAATGTTTTGAGCATATGCCATAATGTCATATAAATGCAGTATACCAATTTTATACTTTTAAATCGAATCGATCTATAGGAATAAAAAAATTTACTTTCACCCAAATAATTAGACCAAAGCTTGTATCGGACAACTAACGGAGTGGATAGTCACTTCTCCGAAGGAGGCTGCACGGCGCAACAGTAAATATACTGTTACTGTGGAAAACGCTTCAATAGTTAGGAATTCTGAAAATAATGTTAGATAGTCCTTGGGACAAAACAAACTTTCCCCCAACTTTGATCATGTCGAGTATTTTGTACTCTCGCATTATGCATGAGTCAGAGCCGGTGAAAGTCTAAATTTAACATATTGAGTATTTGTCAACCAGAGATACTTATGTATGTGGGAAGTATTGACCCAACCTACTCATTTCTAACACAAGCCTCATTATAATCAAGAAAATATTCTCTGTGAATATCAATAATCACCACACAAAATGTCTAACATTTTCTGCCAAAAATTAAGCATATGCTCTGTGGTCTACACATTTGGTATCTGGGAGCTTGAGTTATGTTCCGATTTTGGAAATTGTAGAATGTGAAATATTTATGCCATATACACTAATAATGCGATTTGTGCAAGAAAGTTGTTTGCTTGCTGCACCAGTGGGGGTCGCCCAAAACAGTTGTCGAAGAAATAAGAATGTGACAAACTCCACATTTCTCAGCACCAAAAAGTAATGAGAAATTCCACACAACAATCTACACCCAGATGCCTGACGAGACGGTCCCATGGTGCGTAGAAGTATGGTTGAACTTCCCTAACTTGAATCACCATAATCCATAAAGAGTCTTACTTGTAGAGTTAGAGAGACTTCGAATTATAGAAGTTTCATTAAAACCTAAAATTTTTCAAAAAGCTGTAAAATATAGATTTATACATTGTTTTATGTATTCGCTTCACAAAAAGCTTTTTGCTTATGTACATAAAGCATGTATACTGTAATTTTTGGCTGAACATACATATGTATATGTATGTATGTATATTTTGCTTGATTGCTTCAGTAAAAAAGATTATAATCAGTTTAGTGATTTGTAATGATCGTCAGTTGTGTAAATATTCGTATTGACATACTAATTAAAAATTGCAAAGGAATGCGTTTTATCATTTTTCGATCGATGAAGGTTGAATCATTTTATCTTCCGACTCCTTATCGTTTTTCAAGGCGATAGAAGTCATATTTGTTGGGTCTGAAATATTCGGTTCTACAATAACATCTTTCATAAATCTGGCTGAGAAAATATCATTCTTCACCTTAACACAATCTCGAAATGTAACGTTTGAAGTGATAAATACGAAGAGAAGCTTGAGAAACTGTATGGGATTTCCCCGATAATGCGACTTAGAGAATCTCGTGCCAATTTTAAAGTACGATTTATGTAAGGAAATTTTTATGAAATTTGACTTCTATTGCAAATTCAAGAGTTCGAGTTATGGAGAACTTCGAGCTACAGAAGTTGGAGCCATGGTAGTTTAACTGTAAGAATATTTTTCAAACAAGAGAAAAGAACTGCAAAACTCCAGATTTTTAATAAGAATATTAAAGCAAGCGTTTTTCCTTCGACTAGGAAGTGTAGGTAGATTTCTTAGTATTAAACGACTAGTGCATCGAAAATGTGCTAAGGTGAAAAGTAAAAATTGTTTTGGAACATAGTAACTTGTCAGATTGAATTTGGTTCCATATTGCATCATATTCCAATATTTTTTTGTTCAAAATACCATAAAATTTAAGTGTAGTTACTCACATTTTATAGGCATTTTTTCATATTTGTATGCATGGCTTTATTAAAAGCTACCAAAAGTTTATAAATAAATGAGCTAGAGACATACAATTTTATCCCCGAGATTTGGACGATGAGCCTGGTAGCGCCCATATTTAGTTTAGATGGAACACACATATCTCAGAACCTACTCGACCAATTTCAACCAAAGTCTGTAGGTATGTAGTATTATCCCAACAATTTCATGTCACAGTGTTTTGCAAAATATGCGAAATCAGAACACAACCATGCCTACTTCTCATATAGCACAATTTTAAGCTCCATCTGAATCTTTTACTTTCCAGAATACAAATCTAGAAGCACTCAAGCCAGATACAAATTTGTAAGAGTAGTGCCTTTGAGGTGTGCCACCTTATCACCACAGTATTATCAGAAAAGGTTTCTCTCTGTCTTTCTATAATACCATATATCTGACAGATTGGCCGATATATATTACTCGATATATAGTGATGAACTCGATAAGAATAATATTTCTGACTTTATTAACAAAACTCCGTAAGCTTGCTGAAAATATCACTTTTATAATACCCTGAATCGGATATATGTATATATATATCTACAATTAGAGTGATTCAAAACAAAAAATGTTTATTTCGTTTGGTACTCGGAAAAATAGATTCCTAGACACCTCTAGGAAAGCCTCTCCAAACAAGAGTTTTTACTTGTAACGGGAAGGTCCTCCTAAATACAGTTTTCTATTTTTTCCTATTATCAGATAGAAAAATTTATATCTCGCTTCCAACTACTTAAAAAAATATATTTTTCCTTAGATTTTGTAGGAAATTGAATGCTCTACAAAGAAGGTCTATCATGATTTTTTCGTAAACCCAAACGTTTAAAAGATATTAACAGTTAAAGTTTGATTATTTTTGGGAAAATTTTTTATTTCTTATGAATTTTATAACTCAATAAAAAAAAATTATTATGAATGATGAAACTCACAGTTTTGTAGGAAATTTACTGCTCTATAAAAATGGTCTCCTATGATTTTTCGATTAAGTTAAGCGTTTACGAGATATTCATCGTCAAACATCAATGCATATTAGGGTGGATCAAAAAAAAAAAATTTTTTTTTTTCGTTTGGTACTCCGAAAAATAGGTTCCTAGACACCTCTAAGAAAGCCTCTCCAAAAATCTATTCATAATAATTTTTTTTCATTGAGTTCAGTGTTCAGTTTCCACTACTATAGCATAGAGTTGCATACAAACTGACCGATTAAAATCAGGATAGAGATCCTTTATACCCATTAGTGCTATAAAATATTCAACTGTAAAGGGTATTGCAGTTTCATTGCCGCCGAAGTTAACGTTTTTTTCTTGTTAATATCTATAAACGCGCATCTAAGTACATCCAATTATGTTGTGGTAAAACCGCGATAAAATTAAGAAATTGTCACGTACAAAACCACATGCTGGCTTTTGACTCGCCAGGACTTCTTGTTAGTTCGGTATTCTTTTGCAGCATGACGCCACAATAACAACGAATAATGCGTGTAAATAAAGCGAATATACCCATTCACATTTATATTGCTGCATATAATCCAAACCATAATTACATAACCGGTTTTTTAATGGATACCTTTGAAATGTGACTTAATTTCATATACGAGTACATATTGAAATATCATCACGTATGATTGCAAGCATTACTAAGATGAATAGTTCCCAATATTAATGAAAACGTCTATGAGACTTACAATTTATGTATCTATTGTTTTATTTATTACGATTTACTGATTGTTTGAACCAAAAATTGCAAGTTTTTCGGGAGAGAAATGAAACATTTTTTCAGCACAAAGTCAGTTTTTATATACATATGTATTAACACATACAAGATACATTCCAATAAGCCAACTTATCATTATACTGCTCAAAATCGAGATCGCTTCAATAAATACTTGATTTCGTCAAAGAAGATTTCATCCAGCGCATTATATCTATGTCAAAATACTTTGCGAAATAGGCGTGTGCCAAAAGTTCGCTCCGAAGATGCTGTATGCAAAGTGATTTATATTTATGGACGAATATCATGTTTCACGCGTATTCCGAGCTCGTTTTGGCTGTAAAGCAAATTTGTCAGTGGGGGTCGGCACGCGCTGCAATTGCTGCGGACACAATTTCATACAGATTCTTGCAGTTCGCATGCGCTGCACTTGAGTTCGCGACGCTGCAGTGAAGATGGCAACGGCGGCCAGCCGATGGTTGGACCAATATACCGACAGACATGCGAAGTAGACTACATTAAAATTAACAGCAATAAATTTCCAAGTTAAACTAAGAGTTAGCGCACTTTTCGTTCTAAATACTGAGCTCAATGCAAATGCAACGCGCAACTGACAATGCGCCGGCAAAGCAAATAAACACGCGCAGAGATAAACTTACAGCGATAGAGTATTTAGTATGAATATAAGCAGCTAGGTGGCAGCCCGACGAACCCCCATGGCTGTTGAATAGCATCCCGCCGAGCGCCACGCTCACTTTTTAAAGAATCCACAAAGTCAATAAAGTGTTTACTCTCGCCTTGACGGTGTTCGTGTATGTTTTGAATGCTTGCTGAAATGCCTAAACACTTGTTTAATAATAATATTAGTACAACCGTGACCAGTGTCTGTCAAATATATGCAATAAAATGTCGGCGTATGTGTACATAATTATTTGTGAAGCAATCAACGTATTCATTTGCGCAAACGTGAACACACAAACTTCCGAACATTATATAATTGAGTCGTCATCGCATCAATAATCATTTAAACTCGGCTTTTTACAAAAATTTAATAACAACGAATAATAAGGCGAAGCGACGGTTTGTTGGCCCCAGATCCAGAAAGCAATGTGTAAATGGAATTGAGTACTCAGCCTTCAGAGTGATAACTGTGCACCCGACATTTTTACGACTGATAGAATTCAAACAAAGACACATATTTATTATATGGCACAAGTTTAAATAAACACATCGAGCCATGGAAGTGGGATTTTTGATGGCAGAAGAAAGAGAATTAAGGGGTTACGGGTAGTCAGAGGCAAGAAAAAATGAGAATTTTCAGTATTTTTTTTTGTTATTAAATCGTGTTATTTTATAAAAGTTGTAATATGGCATTATTATAGAATTTGTTGACTTGAAGTCACGAAAATTTCAAAAAAAAAATTTAATTTCCAAAGTTATAGTTGTTTGTTTTGACCCTGTTCCAAAAAAAGGTACTTGCGGTGACAACCATAAGTCCTTGGAGATTCATCTAAAATCAATCGGACAAAAAAAAAATAGTTTTTTAAATAGATAATCCTGGGCCTGATCGAAGAATTTTTTTTTTTTTTTCAAAATTAACGAAATGGTGGTCTCAGGAAATTTTTTTCTATTTTTTTGCGAAAAAATCAACAGTTAATTGGTCTTAAAAAATCGAAATTTTGAAAAAAAAATTATTCGATCAGGCCCGAGTTTATTATGTATTCTAAAATCTGTGTAAATTTCATTAAATTGTACTGCGCGGTTTTCGAGTTACAGTTGTCACCAGTTCAAAAAACATAGTTTTGAGAAAAACGCGTTTAAAGTTTCACACTAGCGCTTTGAAGTGCCCGAGCTCTCTTTGTTATTTCTCGAATAACTCAAAAACTGATTATCGGATCAACGTGAAATTTTCAGAGAATATTTTTAAGATATTATACTTAACGAAAATGCAAAAAAAAAGTAATTTTTTTGAAAATTCTGACTACTCCTAACCCCTTAAGTTAAACGTGCAAGTTGAAGGAGCTTGGGAGACAATTAAAATTAAAATAAATTAAATTAACTTAAAATTGAAATATCGCAGATTTTATAAGAAAATGCAGATTAATAATAAATTAGAGGAAATAATCTTTGACATTTTCAATATTTTACAAGAAAAAAATGTGTAATTTTCAACAGAAGAGAAGCTCAGCACGTCCTTGATATTTTCTGCTGTAAGGAAGTAACAAATTGGCTTTGGATTACGATTTTGTGGTTGCTCTTGCTCGATATTCTTTCAAGGAAATCCTTGTAGACATGCCATAGATTCCATGATCCATTTTATGCCTACAATGGGTTACTCTGTGGCTAACAGTGGAAGAGAAACGTCGTATTTTCGCAGAATTTAGGTTAAATTTGCGTCAGCTCGGCACCCTGATCACTCGTATATACTATGTGCTATAGTGCAATGTTCCCATCCATCCGAACAACATGACCTCGAACACTTCTAACGCCGACTTATCAGCTGCTGTTATTGTCCATGTCTCCGCACCATATGGCACGACGGAAATGATGACGGACTTGCGGAGTTTCGTCTTTGTTCGACGAAAAAAGCCTTTAGTTTTCAATTGTGTACTTAGTCCCGAGTACCGCACCATACGGCACGACGGAAATAATGACGGACTTGCGGAGTTTGGTCTTTGTTCGACGAAAAAGGACTTTAGTTTTCATTTGTGGACTTAGTCCCGAGTAACACCTTTTGGTAAGAATGATGCTGCGTTGGATTTAAAGGCTGACATTGTTTTTGGTGTTAATGCTGGTTTCAAGATAGACGAAATTATCTACATATAACTTCAAAGTTATGACCGTTAACAGCCAGGTGTAAGCCAAGTGATTGGGATGATGTTTGCTTAAAGGCAGAAGATATTTCGTCTTGTCCACTACTAGACTTATACTCTGTGCTCCTTATCAAGGCTAGAAAAATCAGAATTAACAGCAGTTGTTGAAATCAATGATATCAATGTCCGCACCATTAGAAATAAACTACTTATTCTAGTTTTTTTCATAAAAAATAAAAAAATAGTTATTTTATAACTTCTGCAATGACGTTATTTTAATATCCGCATAAGTGTTTTATAAAATATAAATATATATAATGTATGTACGCGTATATATATATATACATATATACAAAACACATCGTTCAGCTACCGTTTATCTTACTTCATGCAAGCACCAATGAGAAAGCAGTTACTTACTGCGGGCTCTACAGTATGTTTAACAATTAAAGGGAACTCGATTTTTATACTCACTCAACATGTCGCTACGGAGTATAATAGTTTGTTCACTTAACGGTTTTTTGTGACACCTAAAATATAAACAAGATAGATAATGAGATATGTACTTATGTATATATACATAGGTGAACAGGATGAAAAGACGGAAAGTGAGCTCTTACTAGGCCATTCACAGTCGGGTGTACGTAGATAGATAGAAAGATAGGTAATTAAATGAGGATTGCACCGCGACTTAGGGTCTATTGTGCCCTCTCCTAACCTCCCAATATACTGCTAGGTGCTATTGAGGCGATGTGATTCCTATTTGGAAACACGGATCCAAGTGTCTTTGTCCTGCGCCTACAACCTGCTGTGCAGTCGCTAGCAGGTGTTCTGGTGTTTCAGACTCCAAGTCGCAAAACCGGCGATTTGCACAAGAAGCTAGGCCCATGTTAAATAAGTTCTTCTTGATATTGCAATGCCAGTGTAGAAGGCGACCAGTAGCCTGAGTTTTTTCCTTGAGAGATTGATTACATATTTAAACCTTTTGAGGTTGTAACCATTCATTAGCAACTTTGCATGACGCATGCCTGGGAGTTGTTGCCAATGCCTCTCCCTACCCACTGTTTCATCGTTACGGAGCAGCTCAGTGTATCTTACCAAGGACTATCAAACCTGCAGCATTCCTCCAAAATACTTCATGAATGTTTTCTGCCACTGCAATAAAAACGACAACCTCCTGCTAGGTTCAACGTACACAAGTCATAAACCACTTATGTTAAGCAAAATATTGACCAATTTTTTTAATCACAAATTTTTTTCGGCATTTCTTACAACAGTGCGAAAATGATTGAAAATGAGTGATAACCCCGCCAACTCCCCGTATAAATAAAACTACCAAAAGTGCGATAATCTCTAAATAAATAGAAAAATAATAGCATCTGAGGAATAAATTGGACAATGAGCGTGGCGCCGCTCAACTTTAACCAAATTTGATGAATTGTATTATCCTTCCGTTCTTATGCTATAATGTAAAAATAGGACAAATTGGATTACAACCACGCCTACTTACCATATATAACAATTTTAGATTTCATCAGATAATTTTATTTTACAAAATATAAATCGAGAGTCAGAGTCGGAGTCTCTTGGATCATTTTTTATATAAAGTTTGGTCACACTCGAGCTTAGCCCTTACTTACTTACTTGTTTTAACTGTGATCTAGTAGATGAAAATTATTAAAGTCATGTCTAACTGACAAACAATACAAGGTCTGTCGCAAAAGAAACAGAACTTTTTGAATATAACTGTTTCTGGTGGCGACCTATTTGTGGGTATATGAAATAAAAAGTTTGATCTCTTGTTGACATTTCGTAAAATTTTAAGATAATTCGATAACTACAATCGATGTTATCGATCAAAAAGTGACAGCAGCTTTTGGTCATCGGTCGTAAAATGCATTTTGAACCAAGAGCAAATATTAAATTTTGTTTTAAACTTGGGAAAACGTTTACTGAAACATTTCAAATGATGAAAAAAGTTTATGGTGATCAGTGCCTATCCCGTAGTAATGTGCATGAGTTGTTTAAGCGATTCCAAGAAGGTTGTGAGGACCTCTGTGACGATCAGAAGTCGGGCCGGCCAAAATCAGTGATTACCCAAAACAATATTGAAAAAGTGCAGGAATTTATTAAGAATGAGCCGAAATCTTCTTTGCCTTACATGGAAATGGAGTTAAATATCACCAAAGGCTTCATTCATCGCATTTTGATAGATAAATTGGGTCTACGGAAGGTGTGCTCCAAGTTTGTTCCGCACAAATTGACGGAAGAGCAAAAATTTCTACGAATCCAATATTGTAGAGATTTGATTAAGGAGTCGAGAACGGACATAAACTACAAATATCCGATTGTGACTTGTGATGAAACGTGGTGCTTTCAATATGATCCCGAAACCAAACGTCAAAGTGCCGAATGAAGCATCCAGACGAGCCGAAAAAAAGTCGTCTTCAGAAGTCAAAAATAAAGACAATTCTGATTTGTTTTTACGATTCCGAGGGTATTGTACACCGAGAGTTCGTCAAACGATTAATGCTGTGTTTTACCTTGGTGTTATGAAGCGTCTTTTGTCACGCATTCGTTGTGCTCGACCACAATACCGTGAGACAGGGTCCTGGCGCCTGTTGCACGATAATAGGCGGTGTCATCGGTCGACGCTTGTCACTGATTTTTTGACAAAAAACGCCATATTAACCATTAATCACTCACCCTACTCACCTGATCTGGCACCCTGTGATTTTTACCTATTTGGAAAACTTCATTTGCCCATGAAAGGACACTGGTTTCAGGATATTTCAGCTATCCAAAAGAAAAATGACCTTAAACACTCATTTGAAATGCTTATTGACCGGGCTAAACGCTGTATCGAAGCACAAGGAAACTACTTTGAATAAAAAAATATAACTTTTGAAAAATATTAATTTTTTGTTGTTTTTTTTTAACAGTCCTGTTTCTTTTGCGACAGATCTTGTAAATCAACAAATTGTAAAATACTTTTATTGCATACGGTCTGCCGTGTGGCGCAGTACATACGCACAATAACGTTGACGTTTCGCATAGCTGGTCCATATATGTACATGCATACATATGTATCTATTTGTATATACACATGTAAACAATGAAAAGTTTACGCAAGTTATTTAATTAATGGTTTCCTTAGGACTTTAGTCTAAGTCCAGAAGAAACCCGATACATATGTATGTGAAAACACCTATCTACAGGTGGTGCTACTCAAATACACACACACATATGCATTTACATGTGCTCGCCCACGCATAACACTCTCTTCAATCTTGATATTGGAGCGCATCCGCTTTGACTAGGCGACTGAAGCGTGTACAAGCGTAAAAGTTCTGATGTTAACGCACTTTTATGGGTGGATCAGGATTCACAGTTGCTTAAATCACTTAATGTGAAACATAACTATGTATGTACATTTATCCGGAAATACAGTTTGATGCCTAAAAATATTTCCTTAGATAAGAACGAGTGTATTTACAGCTGCGAACAAGAAAATACCAGTACCTATAAATCCGTATAAGGCATATATAGCAACTTATAAAATAAAAGTTTTTAATTTAAAATGATCTGATGCACCAGTACAACTTATGTAAACATCAAAATGTTAGCAAAATATGTATGTTAGTTTTGAAAAAAACGGCAAATTTCAGCTGTTAGCACGTTCAATGAAACAATAAAATAACAGTGTTTGAGAAATCAGACATTATTTCCACTTCTAACGGAAAAATAAGAATATATTTTAACAAGTAAAGTAATGGCGACGGTTATCGCGTCATGATAACCGACGGCAAATTGAAGCTCTTGATCACGGCAGCATTTGGTTTCAACAAGACGGCTCCACTTTCCACACGTTGCATCAATCAATGAATTTATTGGCTACCAAGATCGTGTGATATCACATCGTTAGAATATTTCCTGTGGGGTTATGTAAAGTCTAAAGTCTATGTGGACAATCCCGCTTCAATTTAGACCTTGGCGCAAAATATCACGCGTATCAGTCGCCAGTTACCAGTCGAAATGCTCGAGCGAGTCATCGAAAATTGAACTCAACTGATGGACCATCGGACACGTAGCTGCGGCCAACTTTTGAAGCGGATAATCTTCAAAAAATAAATGCCAAAGAATGTACTTTCGAATGATTATAAACATTTCCCATTATATTTGAAGTTTCTGGGTTTTTTCTTTAATCTCGAATCATTATGAATAAGGTTTTTGGAGAGGCTTTCTTAGAGGTGTCTAGGAACCTATTTTTCAGAGTATCAAACGAAAAAAAAAAATTTTTTTTGATCCACCTTAATATGCATTGATGTTTGACGATGAATATCTCGTAAACGCTTAACTTAATCGAAAAATCATATCAGACCATTTTTATAGAGCAGTAAATTTCCTACAAAATTATGAGTTTCATCATTCTACGGTGTTGCTAAGGAGAGTTTATTTTTGTTCATTTTGTTTGTAAGTCAATAAAAGAGTCAGATATAGGGTTATATATACCAAAGTGATCAGGGTGACGAAAAATCCGGATGTCTGTCTGTCCGTCCGTCCGTCCGTATAACTTAAGTAAAAATTGAGATATCATGATGAAACTTGGTACACATATTCCTTGGCTCCATATTAAGTTCGAAGATGGGCAAAATCGGCCACGCCCACAAAATGGCGAAAACCGAAAACCTATAAAGAGTCATAACTAAGCCATAAATAAAGATATTAAAGAAAAATTTGGCACAAAGGATCGCATTAGGAAGGGGCATATTTGGACGCATTTTTTTTTGGAAAAGTGGGCGTTTTTAAGTTTTTTGTACATATCTCGGAAACTACTATAGCTATGTCAACCAAACTCTACAGAGTCCTTTTCTTCAGGCATTCCCATATACAGTTCAAAAATGGAAGAAATCGGATAATAACCACGCCCACCTTACAAAGGTTATGTTTCTCTAAAAGTACGTTAACCGAAATTCAGTTTTTACGGAAGAAATTGCAGAAGGAAGTTGCACCCAGGCTTTTTTAAAAATTGAAAATGGGCGTGCTGTCGCCCACTTATGGACCAAAAACCACATCTCAGGAACTACTCTACCGATTTCAATGAAATTCGGTATATAATATTTTCTTAACACCCTGATGACATGTACGAAATATGGGTGAAATCGGTTCACAACCACGCCTTCTTCCAATATAACGCTATTTTGAATTCCATCTGATGCCTTTTCTGTATAATACGAGTATATACATTAGGAACCAATGATGATAGCGGAATAAAACTTTACAAAAATATGGTATTTGAAAAATATGTAAATGACATATAATGAAATCTCGATTATCACTTTATCATGCGAGAGTATAAAATGTTCGGTGACACCCGAACTTAGCCCTTCCTTACTTGTTTTTCATTGAGTTATAAAATTCATAAGAAATAAAAAATTTTCCCAAAAATAATCAAATTTTAACTGTTAATATCTTTTAAACGTTTGGGTTTACGAAAAAATCATAGTAGACCTTTTTTGTAGAGCATTCAATTTCCCACAAAATCTAAGAAACAAGATACTTTTTCAAGTAGTTCGAAGCGAGATATAAATTGTTCAATCTGATAATAAGAAAAAATAGAAAACTGTATGTAGGAGAACCTTCCCGTTACAATTAAAAAATCATGTTTGGAGAGGCTTTCTTAGAGGTATCTAGGAACCTATTTTTCCGAGTACCAAACGAAAAAAAAAATTTTTTTTTTTTTTTTTTTTGAATCACTCTAAGGTACATATATACATATGTATATGCTATAGTTATCCGATATGGGAGGGTCCGACAAATGAGTAGTACTTGACATAGTTGTTACGAATTTAGTATTGTGCTAATATAATTTCATTAATGAGCGAAAATGTTATCCGATATATACTGAACTGAGAATCTAATATTCGGAATATACATATGTACATACATAGAAGCTAAGGATATCACGTCAGTAGCACTTCGTAGTAAAATTTATACAGTATATCTTAATTAATGTGACGTTTTCACTCTTAGATGGTCATAACAATTTTATTATTATGCAACATCTTGCCACATTATACAAATTTTGATAACATATTTTTGTAAATAAGCATATTCTTAAAATTACAAAAGAGTTTATTATATCGAATTATATTGATTTAGTTAGGTAGGGTGGATGTCTGACGATATTGTGAAACCAATGGGACTAAAATCCCAAAAATTCTCCATACTCTTTTCTCCTCTAAGAACCACCCTGCACTCTCGTTGAAGTTCATTAATTCAAAAAGTCAGGAAATCCTCGGCCGACATATGCGATATACTCTCTTCATCTCCTACCTCTTGGCGGTTTCTACAATGTGTGATATCGCCAGTCTGTTGACATATTTGCCAACAAGACAGTGCTCCATTAACCTAACCTCCATTAGCACTCCTGCTAGATTACTTATGTTATTCCTTTTGAGTTTAAATAGTCGGCATGTGCGGCCCACATTCTATTTTTTCCACGTTTGTCTGCTTGTTAAGCAAGTCGGAAATTGATTAAATATCTGCACGTAACCAGAGAAATATGTACATATACATATATATCCGCTATTTATCGGAGTCTAAATGTAAGGTGGTACCTACTCCGGGAAGTTTATCTGCTTCACAGTTGCCAGGAATATCACTAAGTCCTGCAACCCATTGCAGGTTTAGTGTGAAATAGGATGTTAGATTCACTAAGAGACCAAGGTATATTTCTTGCTGGGAGCAGACTCCTTACAAATAGGTTTTCTTTAATTGCTGTGATCTCCGCTTAGAAGACACTGCAGTAGTTTAGTAGTCGAAAGGCATTTCTAGTATCTAATTTTGCTGAGAAGACACCACCTCCCACTCGATTATCTAGTTTGAACCCATCCGTACAGATACTTATCTTTGCGTCCCTATTCACTTCGCATTTATCTCACTGCTCTCTGATAAAGGAAAGCTATATTGATGAATTGCTGTGATCTCCACTTAGAAGACACTGCAATCGTCTGATAATCGAAAAGCATTTGAGGTACTTAATTTTGGTGAGATAACACCACCACCACTCGATTATCTATTTTGGTCCCTTCCTTAAAGATACTTATCTCTGGGCGCCTGTTCAGGTTTCATCTATACTACTCCACTCTGATAGAAACGCAATATACGGCACCGAGTTTAAGTTAAGTTTGAAGAGATTATGACAACCCGTGGTATTGGGTAGAGACGGGAACTTAACAAGTATCTTAGAATGCTCCTTATTCGCTGCATTCGCTGCTAGTTACTTACAGAAAAGTCTGTAGGGAGTAAATGACAAATATCGTCCAGGGCCTTCCTTGGTGTTATTCTAAGGTTTCCACTGATGCAAATACTAGCTGCTCTTTACATGCCTTCCAGCGCGTATTTCTTTTCTATGTAAATGGCACGAGGCATTATTTATTCAGTACTGAAAATATTTCCGGTAAATTTCGAATAAAATGGCAATCCAAATAAGTACTACATAAATGATTCGACAACAACTTAAAAAACGAATTTTTGAGAATGATTTCTAAAGTTTAGAGCATAAAACTCACCAATATGAATAAGTTTTTGCCGTAACAGATACCCAACATCGGAAGTCAGTATACAAAATATTATTAAAGGACCTTATACGAAACATACGCAGCATGTATGTATGTATGTAATACATAATTTGAATACACCTGCGGTAAAGCGCTTTCCTTTAAGGTTTTACTTTGAGGTACATACAGGCACATTTTGTGCTATATCTGGGATATAATTTATATAAAAGCAAATGTAAGTTTCAAAATCAATAGGCACCACATGCATATGTTCACATACATATGTACATGTTGATATTACATAGATACAAATGTTTAAATTAAAGTATTCAAACCTGATTTTGTGGAAGCAGGAGATGCAGCTTCACGTGTATTAATAAAGAGCAGATGCAGATGTTTCCGCTGATCGCATTCAAGCCCGAGGCATGAACCGCATCTGAAACCGATCGTACGAAAGAATGCAAAAGCCACCGTTTCTAAAAAAATTAGCAACATATTTTTATATGATTTCGGCGCATACGTAGATACGAGAGGATGCCTACTAGTTGTGGCTTGAACTTTGCTTTTCATTTTCGCATTCGCAAATAGAGCAAACGGATTAAAAAGATGCACAGATGCAGTACCCAAAAGGATTTTTATTGCTGCCATGCAAGCATATTTCTCTCTATACATATATGTTTGAATGCGTGTACATTGAAGTATATGGATTCGCCTGCATGCATGTAAAGGCATAAGGCATATAAGAATCTTTCAACACACAGGCACAAAAGTGTTTATGTACATGTAGTATATGTAACATCGATATGTATTTATGTACGTAGGTATGTAGGTATTTAGCTGCGTGCAGTTAACTGAACTCCTTCGCCGCAATGGCTTTATATAACCGCCGGCATAGGCGCATTTTTAAAACTCTTTCCTCATTTGGCGTTTGTTGTACATATACGACAAATTGCAATTATAACCTCCAATTGGATAGTATCTGTGCAACTCATTTCCCTAAGCTATTTAAGATATTATACAATAATAAATATTCCTCAACCACATAATAAATAGAGTATCGATGCAGAAAAAGAACGTTTTGGTGTGGTTTGTGGGCCGGTGGAATCATTGGTCCACATTTCTTCAACGGTGAGAACGTAACCATCAATGGCGACCGTTATGGCGCCATTATAACCGACTATTTGATGCCTGAAATTTAAGCTCGTGATCTTGGTGACATTTGGTTTCAACAAGGCGCCACCACTTACCACATATTGCATCAATCAATAGATTTTCTGAGAGAACACTTCGGTAAGCAGATAATTTCACGTTTTGGGCCCGACGATTGGCCATCAAAATCGTGTAATATCACACCATTAGACTTTTTCCTGTGGGGATATGTAAAGTCTAAGGCTTATGCGGGTAATCCTGCTTCGATTCAGGCCTTGGACCAAACATCATGCGTGCAATTCGCTAGTTTCCAGTCGAAATGCTCGAACGAGTCATCGAAAATTGTACTCAATGAATGGACCGTCTGAGACGTAGCCGCGGCCAAAATTTGAAAGAGATAATCTTCAAAAAATAAATGCCAAAGAATGTTCTTTCGAATTAACATTCCTCATTGAATTTAAAGTTACTCAGTTTTTTTCTTTAAAAAAGTAGGGAACCTCGAAATGGATCAAAGGGTGATTTTTAACTCTGCTATAATAAATGTTTGTCACAGCTTTAAGATTTTATACACTCGCAATATATTGCAACAGAGTATAATAGTTTTGTTCACCTAGCTGTTCTGTGTAACACCTAAAACTAATCGAGCTGGATATAGGATTCTTCTTCTTTACTGGCATAGACACCGCTTACACGGTTATAGTCGAATTAACAATAGCGCGCCAGTGTAGTCGGGTCCTTCTTTCCAACGGAGTGGAGGTCTTCCTCTTCCTCTGCTTCCATCGCCGGTTACTGCGTCGAATCCTCTCAGAACTCAGATGATGTCATTTTCCATGCCTCTGCACTGTATAGCAGGACGGAGATGATCAAGGAGTTGTAGAGTTTGGTTCTTGTTCGTCGGGAGAGGACTTTACTTTTCAATTGCCTACTCAGTCCAAAGTAGCACCTGTTGGCAAGAGTGATTCTGCGCTGGATTTCAAGAATGGAACGTATGAGATGAAAACATCTCGACATTTCCATCTTGACTGCCTCGCGTTTGGGAGATCAAAACTTAAACACTTTGGAGCGCTACCTTCAGACATCCCACCGAACTGATTATGTTATCTCCAAAACTTGCGTTTTGATCGTTCAACCGTCTCTTCAGATGTCGAAAACATTGAACGCTTAGTTTATTTTTTCCGTACGGGACTAAAAAGAAGTTATTCGGTGCCAAGTCAAGACTACACGATAGAAGATTGATGAAATAGATGTTTTAAGTGCTGACAAATACATTTGTTTTAGTCGATGTGTAAGAGCTCGCATTGTCGTGGAGAATAGTGATCCGTCCTCGGTGGTTAGTTTTCCTGATTTCTTGAAAGACAAGATAAAGAAAGAAACAAATGGCTGTATATCACTTATAATATACTGTTCCGTTTTTTTCTAGTGGTATGGTTGTGACGTGTTTGCTTTTTCCAAAAAAAAAACCGGCAACCATTTGCTTGGAAGTGCTTCGTGCGCGCATTTTTAAAACTCTTTGGGTTCGGCTCATATTGTAACGCCCATACAATCGACTGTTTACTTTCAGCCTCATTGGTATAAATTCATGATATACGTAACATGTCTATGACAATGTGACTCTCTATCAATCGACACGCTCCTTTTTTAGCGATCAACAAATTTTGTGGGATCCCACGTGAAACAATTTTGCTACGATCAAACGATAGTTTCTCACAATATCAGTTAGCGCACAGCATCTATAGTTTCTGGAACAAGATTTTTCGGAGACCTTTTGCGGATTTTGTGGCGACTTTCACGAAGTTCGTCTTGGAGTGATCTACGACCTCGATTGGATTCAACATACCTTCTATAAACAATTCGTCCTTGATGAAGCTTCATCGCCAAAAGGTGAGTTAATCATCAATGTACTGATGCTGCGTTAATCCACGTCGAAAGTTGTATAAAATAATCGCACGAAAATGTTCGCGATTTAAATTTCATTTTTAGGCCGAAGTGAATATTTTAAGTTATTGTAACAACACAAATATCGTTCATATGTCAAAACGTTCTGAATAAGCATAACAACAAAAGTGTCAAATTTTACGATAAACTTATGAGTTCCCAGACTGCAGCTATAGGATTCCCAAATCCCGAAATATAATGGGCAACCTACATATGTATGCTATAGTGGTCTGATATAGGCGGCTCAGACAAATGAGCATCTTGGGAATAAAAGAACGTGAGAAAAATTTTCAAAAATTTCAGACAGATATTTTAAAAATTGAGGGAATAGTTCACGTATATACAGACAGACGGACATGGCTAAGACTCATTCAACTTCCGATTTTTTCTAATTTAAAAAATAAAAAAACTTTATTCTGCTTGTGGATCATTTTTTTTTGGTCTTTTAAATTTTTTTACATAAAGTCGAGAATATGATATTATGCAAATGGCTGCCGCCACAGTTGATTGTCATTTAAGCCCTTTTTATGGCATTTTCCATCACTTTGGCCAGAACTTCAGGCGATAGGTCCTCACATTCTTGACGGATATTGTCTTTAAGAGCTGCAAGAGTCTGAGGCTTGTTGACATAAACCCGCGACTTCAAAAAGCTCCACAAAAAGAAGTCTGGAGCGGTCAAATCAGGCGATCTTGCTGGCCAGTGCAAATCACCAAAACGGGAGATTAGGCGCCCGGGAAATGCATCCTTCAGCATATCGGTTGTGGCACGTGCAGTGTGTGCCGTTGCACCGTCCTGTTGGAACCACATGTTCTCCAATCCCAATTCATCAAGTTGCGGCAAAAATAACTCGTTGATCATTGTTCTGTAGCGCTCACCACTCATAGTAACCGTTTGGCCCGCGACGTCTTCGAAGAAAAAAGGTCCGATGACTCCTCCAGCGAAAACAGCACACCATACAGTGACTTTGAGCGGGTGTAATGGCTCTTCGTGGATTACACGCGGATTTTCAGTGCCCCAGAAGCGTAAATTTTGCTTATTTACGTACCCGCTAGGATGGAAATGGGCTTCATCACTCACGATTTTTTTTGATGAAAATCATCTTCCTCTTGGTGGTGATTAAGGATGGCTTGAGCGTATGTTGGACGCGATTGGCGGTCAGCAGCTAACAGCTGATGCACCCTCTGGACTTTGTACGGAAACATCTTCAAATATTGTACCAAAATGTTGGAAACACGACTTGGCGGTCGATGTCGACGCTTCCATGACATGCTGCATATTCTTTGCAGAACGGCTACTCCGACGTCTGCAACGCCTGGCAGCATCTCGTGTTGTGCCAGTCTCTTCGAGGTGAGCGGCTAAACGTCGCATGTTTCTTCGGACGGCCAGGAAATTCTTGTACCACCGAATTATTGGTCAAATAAACACACGTTCTGATTGATATCCAAAACGGAACTGACATTAGAGGTCAATTGCAAAATTTATAGCATCTTCTGATAGGAGGATTACTTTTGCATTTAATTAAATAATTAAGCAGGAGTTATTTACTTAATTTTTCCAGAAGCTATTGGTTTCAAAGGGTCTTAGAATATCTTACAGTAAAAAATTCTTAATAATGTGACCTATATACATATGTACACAATATATACGAGTACTTTTTCAAAGCTTTTCCGGAGAACTCAAATTTCTTTTTTCTCAAAGTCGCTTTAATCACTAACTACCAAATACATTGAATTTGAACACAACAGTGAAAAGCATTCCAGAAGCCTAATTTATGTGTGTTTTGGCTAATTCTAGAAGAAAGAGCATGATTTATTGTAATCATAGTTGATTACCTTGTATTGAACAAGTAAATAATATTTGCATTGCGATTAATTTTTATTAGCATTTCCCAAAAATAGTAAGCTTTGCAATTTTTGTTTTCAACTTTGCAGTGAAATTCAAATTCTCTTACATAGCTCATAAATAAATAACCTTGTATGTAAACTGCCGAGGCAGGTAACGGTTAAAATGCTTAAAATAGAAGTTTGAAACTGAAGCAAATGTATTTACATAATATTACTAGTTGACATATTTTGATTACAAGTGGAATTATAATACAAGGGTATGGGTATACCATGGTAAAAAAATATAATACTCGAAAATTGTTTTTGTAATTTATAAAATTTCGAAGTCGGCCAAAATATATACGTCGGTCGCTGCAAAGGGAAGAAAAATATCTAAGGGCTGCCTTAGTTTAAAAAAAATGTGAGAAGGGTGGTTGCAATACTCGCAAATGTCTGAAGAAAAAGTAAGTTAAGAGATCAATTAATTTCGGTGTTCAACAAAAAAAAAGTTGGGTATCATCGTGTTCCTATTTCGCAAACAGAGGCGATGCCAAGTAAATGTAACTTGAATGTATTCGGTCCATCACTTACAGATAAGCTTTAGTCAACCATTCTCCCAATGTAATGTTTGACGGTGGCAACGCGAGGATCGGTGCTTTACGGCCGGAGGTTTATTTCGCATTAAAGTTCCACTATGACGATGCTTCCTCTTCGTAAAAAAAAACATATACATACATATATGTATGTATATAGGTTCGACACAAAATCTACATACATATGAACATACATACATTGATAATAATTACCATACGGAGAACATGTACTTAAATTCCAAGCACTTTCGGTTCATACTATACATACATACATATGAATATATGTATGTTGGTTCTTCAAATTTTCGAAATAGCCAGAAGTAGCATTTTTATTGGCGTAAACTGTCAGGATTCTTGCGATTGTTCGTACCTGTACCTGTTTAATACGATTTTAAGTATATTGTTGTCTTACCCGGCAGCTAAACTCGTGATATACCGCGGGCCTTCATAGCTCCCACTAAAGTATCGACTTCGTGTACGAGCGTTCGTATTCAATGAGATTTTCGCAGATAAGATTACAGACCGCGCTCATTGGAGTATTGATATCGTGATTATTAAAAGAGAAATACATATTTGGTATTCCCAAGCGAACTTCAAATTAGTGTGATTTCTCAAATTATTTTCTCCGTAATAAGTGCGCTTCCCCACTCTCATAAGGTTTATTTTGAAATATATGTACATATATGTATGTATGTCATATTCACATATGAACATAACGATATTAAAAGTAAAACTAGTTTGCATACATATTTATATGTAAGTATGTACAGATTTAGTGTTTGGTATATGGAATCACGCTTAAGCATATCCGCGTACTCGCAGTGATTGCCAATCAAAACGCTTTTTCAATATTGTTGTTTTATATTAACTGTGTCTGCACTTTGAAGATGTTATGAGTTCTCTTATTGCAGAAATACATATACACTAGTGAAAAAAATAATTGAGTATTAGCTCGCGTCTGATATACAGTAGCGGACAAGATCGTATGGCATCATAAGCGAATCTTGCTTTTGCATGATAGTGATGAAGAGGTTCAAATCAGTTTGGACCTTTTTTCTTCTTATACATTTAGTATTAGATTTGTTTTTATGTTCTTAAAGAGTTATTAAAGAAATGAAAATAATAAAATAAAAGTGTAATCCAACTGAATTATGCCCCCTTGACATAAGCGCGATAATTTGATTGAGAATTTTTTTGAATTTTACGACGTTCTTTAAGGTTTTCAAAAAGTTTGATTATTAAGTGAAGCCCGGCACAGGGAGTAAAAAGAAGACAATATTGGGTAGCGGAAAAAGTATTTTCGAATTTTGTCAATAGATGTCGTGCAGTCGTACATACATATATGTATCTCCAGGGCTACCAATCACATTGTATCATATTATATAGCGTTGGAAAGGTGAGATTTTAAGCTTCATTTAAAAAAATTAAATTCGGGGAAATTGAAAAAAAGTTACAGCTGTTCCAAAATGAGTGAAAATAATAAAGAAATTCGCTATATTTTGAAATTTTTGTATAAAAAAAGGAAGAAATCCACGCAAGCCACCAATGAAATTTGTGAAATTTACAGAGACGATGCTGTATCAGTTCGTGTAGCACAACAATGGTTCGCTCGCTTCCGAACGAAATTTCAATGTGAAAAATGCACCTCGCGCTGGTCGTCCTATCATTGAAAAAGTCGATGAAATTATGGAAAAGATTGACCAGGACCGTCACATAAGCAGCCATGACATCGCTAAGGAACTTAACATTCATCATCAAACGGTTTTGAACCATTTAAAAAAGGCTGGCTGCAAAAAGAATCTCTATGTTTGGGTACCACATGAAATGTCCGTGAAAAATTTAAGGGACCGAATTAACATCTGCCATTCTTTGCTGAAACGAAATGAAATCGAACCATTTCTGAAGCGAATGGTAACAGGAGACGAAAAGTGGATCAAATACGACAATAATTTGCGAAAAAGATCATGGTCCAAGCGTGGTGAAGCTCAACAAATGGTCGCAAAGCCAGGATTGACGCCTCGAAAGGTAATGCTGAGTGTTTGGTGTGGGATTGGAAAGGAAGGAATCATCCACTATGAGCTGCTCTAGCCTGGCCGAACGGGCTTTGTCTTCCATCAGGACAAGGCTAGATCACACACATCTTTGATGACTCGGTAAAAACTGGAGGAGCTTGGCTAGGAAGGTTTGATGCATTCCCCATATAGCCCTGACCTTTCACCATCGGACTACCATTTGTTTCGATCCATGCAGAACTCCCTTAATGGAGTAAAGTTGGCTTCAAGAAAAGTCTGTGAGAATTACTTGTCGCAATTTTTCGCCGAGAAACCAGAAAAGTTGTACTATGATGGAATAATGTCTCTAGCGAAAAAATGACAAAAGTGGTCGACCAAAATTGTATATATTTGGTTCATTAAAATTCATTATAAATATAAAAAAAAAATAAGTTGAAGTTTGATTAAAAATACGAAAAGACTTTTTCGACTACCCAATATAACAGGAGGGCGTATCTTAAAGTAACTGAGTTCGTCGAATCACTTTAAAAATTCAGAGCATATGAAGAGCGAGTTTGTCAACTCGGATAATATAGAAATTGGCAATGGTATTAAAACACATACATATACATACATACATATGTATGTATCTAAGATCTGAGATGATTGGAAAAATGTTTTATTTTCTGATGCATTCAAAATAAATTTTTCGTCTTCCTACGTGATCCTTAAAGTCGGAGAACGGTTCAAAAATTAGTGGCTAATAGGTCGAGAAAAGAGGACCTCGAATTATCTGGATATTTTTTCTTAATATGAAATTGGTGATCTTGAATTTATTGGTGTAGTTATAAAATATATAAAAATGTACAACTAACGGGTGATCCAAGTAGAGATACTTCTTTCAATAGCCTTGTTTTGGCAGATCACTCGTGAGACATGTCAAGCTGTCATATTATTTTTTTTAGTTCAGTATTGTTTGGCATTTCATCGTGGAAAGACTTAGGCCAGAACAATGTTTCCGAATTGTTCAACTTTATTACGAAAATTCCTGTTCTGTAAAGAACACACGCCAGACAGAGCGTACTATTCGCAACATTATCATTCACCTTGAGACCCAGCATTAAATATGGAATAATATTCGACGGACACACGCAATGAAGAAAATGTACATAGCAGCCATATCTGAAAGTGTACACGAAGATCGTGGTGAGTCGATTCGGCGCCGTTCGCAGCAACTCGGACCGACGTGTGGAAGGACTTGGCGCACTTTCTGTGTTTTTTCCTTCAAAAAGTAGGGGACCCTGAAATGGTTCATCTTTTATAATCAAGCTTTTTAATTTTCACTACTCTTTTAAGCTAATAAAATATGGCAATTACTCCATTCAAGAAACCATACATGTCAAATAGCCCCAATTCGAATTCGAACTTTGGCATATGCTAAAGAGTAAAGTAATGAAAAATAAAATTTTTCAATTTCCGAAAATGTGTGGTACATGGATGTATGTACCTGTTAAAAAATTATTAGGGGATTCTATGCCGAAACGTATTAAAACTGTCATAAAAAGCAAAGAAATTTCAACAAAATATTGACATTTAATTTTCATAATTAACTAATAAATAATTTTAATTATAACTCACTTTCAATTATTAGAAAAAAATTATGTTTTTGAAAACCAGGATGACATTCAAATTATGGGCTGTATTCAGCGAATGTAATTCGAGCTTTTCAAAATAAAGTTCTGCGCAGAATAGTGTGGCTTCTTTCTACGTGAGAGACGATGTCGTCCAGCGGGATAAAAGTTCTTTACTATAAAGGAAAAAATCGAAGAAAATATATTTGCGATTATTTTTAAACTATTTTTTCTTATTATTATTTTTACATGGTAAAGTTCTTATGTACATACATACATACATACATATATTCGCTTGCATTACATAATATTACAAAAAGTTTTACGGTAAAGATAAGATATGTGAAGTACATAAATATATAATATGTAGTACATATGTAGGTACACACGTCCTTTTCTCGCCAAGAACCTGCTCGCCGATATGGGATCACTATATAGTATACAAAGCTACCATACAGACTGTTGGGTGAAACTCAAGTATGGAAGCCATTTTTATTTGTTAAAGAATCTTTACGAAATACGGCTATATATTGTCCAAAGCGTTGAGTTATCTAGATTTAAAGTTTACAAAATTTGTTGATTTACTCACCCCTACGAGACAAGTCTTTAGCTGAAAGTGGATGAAAGGGTAAAACATCTACGCCAAAGTTATTTTTCAAAATGAACTCAGTGATTTAATACGAGACGTAATGTCCATCGTATAGGGACATTAAAAACTATTGTCTTAACTATGTACATTCGTTGAAGACTTCCGAAGCTTGATGGTCCTCTAATACAACAATTAATGAAAGATACAGATTTTATCGAGGTTATGACTGTTTCGGATATTGAAGCTTGAAAATGTTTTTTGTTATTAGTCGAAAATGTCGCAGGTGATCATAAAGCATTAAATTGTGAAAAATATGCTGAAAAACTTTCAGACTCGAGAAGGCAAATATGAGTTCCAAGTTCGGCTGGTCTCCGCAATCATTTGGATAAGTTTGAGGATAATCTACAATTTAGAATCTAAAATTGGCGAAAAAAGGTCGATGGGATCGCCACATCATATCAGATTAGTGCTGGACCTAAAAAAGAGATTGTCGACAAGAAAATTATAAAAAATGGAGTTTTATTGAAATATTACACAGGTTTTCGACATTTTTCTTTATTTATTGAGATGTATCCTTGTTGTTCAAAACAAAACTGATATTATAAATATCTATGTATACATACATATGTGTATGTTAATTTGTTTCGAGATTTTTGATTTTTGTAATGAAAATATGAATTTAAAAATGTAAATATGTGCGAGAGCAAATCGTACAAAATTATTGATAGCTTCATGAATTGTGAGCACAAATATATGTACATACATATGTATGTATGTATATATGTAGGTATGTATGTATTCAAAATCGATCTTATATCTAGGACAGCAAAACCACTGTAGACCAGTATTGTATCTAAATACGAGAGATTAAATATATTAAATTAAGAATACGAATTGGCTGTTTGCGTATTGTCCACGCACGAGGTAAAAAAACAACAGCTATGCGCTGTTGATTCGCTGTCGAAAATCAGAAGATGAAGCCTGCGAATGATGTTTAGATGTAATCATCGCTCAAAACAAGTGAAACAAAACGAAAATAACGCCCAGGTTGCCTGCTTATTGCCACAACCCCGCCAGTAGCGCAAGCCAATGCCACCACCTCCCTTAAGGGCAAAATCGCTGTAATACTATGCCTGTAGTGCACACGACTACAGCCACGAGCACATAAAGCATTTGTGTACATAGCGGCTGGTAAGAAAAATGTATATGTATGGTATGTGTGTGCATCAGTTCTGTGTACCTATATTTATGTACCTCATGTTCGGGTCGGTTTGTATTGATCGGTAGCCGGCGTGAAATCACTCGTAGCCGTGGCCGTGAGTGGTTTAGTGATTCTCCCCTGTATGTGTGCGGCTCCGTAGGCCTTCAATGTTTTAAATGCTGCAAGCACGCTTCGGAGCTAACACAAACGTCCAGCCTTCTTGAACAGAAAACAGTAAGTTGGGCGTGGCTTGAAATCAACCTCGAATGGTTGGAGAGTAACTCGAACTTTTGTTTGTACCAATATGGATTGCGCCACAAACACTTAGTTAAAGATGGAAATTAAGAGACTGTCTAGCCGTTTCTCTTTCGTGTTTCTTGTCATTTAATTTTCTCTTGATAACTAGCGGTAAAATGAACAATGCTGTCAGAGAATTTTACTTTTAAACCAAATTAAATATCGTTATCAATGCAGGAGTTTTGCTACTTAGAATTTCACTTCCAAAATATAGAAGCGTTTTCTTAAATTAGTAAATAAATGTTATAATATATTTTATAAGGCATTCAATTGCATTGCAGTAAGGAAAACCAATTCAAGAGTTCGATTAATGGAGAACTTTGAGTTATAGAAATAGGAGTCGTAGAAGTTCAAATTTTTTCAAGTTTCCATTACTTTGAATGAAATATCATTCAATTCAATCAGTTCAGTATACTTTTTTTCGTGCTGTTGAATCTTATTTCGTTTGGTGCAGAAAGTGCAAAGTCAAAAAGAAAGCGTAGAATAAGTCAAATAGAAGGATTGGAAAATAAATTAAAGGTGTCGAACGATCCCACCCAGGAGCTTTCCGCAAAGGTCATATCCGCGAAGTATGAATTTCCAAATTAGTCGATTTTTATATTTTTTTAAAAAATGAAATCGATGAATATGTTCAAAACACAGACAGAAGGAAGCCAAGCAAATAGGTCTGGTTGCGAACGAGGACAAGACGAAATATGTATCTTCTGACATCAAATAAACAGTCATCGCATTCTTTACAGTCGTAGGTAATTTCGTACATCTTGGAACCAGTATTAACACCAACAACAATATCAGCCTTGAAATCCAACGCAAAATCACTCTTGTCAACGCGACAATTGTAAAGTAAAGCCCTCTCCCGATGAACAGAGACAACGGCTGCGCTGGCTAGGTCATGTTGTCCGGATGGACGAAAACACTCCTGCTCTGAAAGTACTCGACGCAGTACCCGCCGGGGGAAGCAGAGGAAGAGGAAAGACCTCCACTCCGTTGGAAGGACCAAGCGGAGAAGGACTTGGCTTCGCTTGGAATATCCAATTGGCGCCACGTAGCGAAAAAAAGAAACGACTGGCGCGCTGTTGTTAACTCGGCTATAATCGCGTAAGCGTTGTCTACGCCAGTAAAGAAGTTCTTCAAGCGGGTAATTGTTATTCCAACTTCTTCATGGTCGGGCAATGGAACGTCTCCTCCATCGTCATCTATTGGGGAATCGGGTTCGCCTCCTCCTGGCGTTGTACGTTCACTGCCATTCAGCAGGCTGGAGAAGTGTTCCCTCCATAATTTAAGTATGATCTGGGCATCGGTGACTAGATCACCTTTGGGGGTTCTACAAGAGTATGCTCTGGTGTTGAAACCTTTTGTAAGCCGCCGCATTTTTTCGTAGAATTTTCGAACATTACCCCAGTCGGACAGCTTATCAAGCTTTTCATACTCACGCATTTCGGCCTCTTTCTTTTTCTGTCTGCAAATGCATTTCGCTTCCCTCTTCAACTCTCGGTATTTAGCCCATCCCGTACGTGTTGTGGTCGATCGTAACGTTGCGAGATAGGCAGTCTGTTTTCTCTCCGCTGCGACACGGCACTCCTCGTACCAGTTGTTTTTTTGCATTTTCCGAAAACCAATGGTTTCGGTTGCAGCTGTACGTAAGGAGTTTGAAATGCCGTCCCACAGTTCCCTTATAGCGAGTTGTTGACGAGTGCTCTCAGAGAGCAGGGTGCAGTCCGAGTAGAAAATCGTTCGGCTGTCTGTTGTGATTGCAGCTTCTCGACGTCGAACCTTCCTTGTGTTTGTTGACGAGCGTTTTTTGCTGCACAGAGGCGTGTGCGAATCTTGGCTGCAACAAGATAGTGGTCCGAGTCGGTGTTAGGACCTCGGAACGTACACACGTCTAGAACACTGGAGACGTGTCTTCCGTCTATCCGGAGACAGCCAGATAGCTTGATGTATTCTCTTGTGCTGGAATCTAGTACCACAGATAACCTTATTTCGGGCCCCGGCGAAGTCGATCAGCCTCAACCCATTTGGGGATGTTTCGTCATGGAGGCTGAATTTACCGACCTTAGTGCCAAAGATACCTTTTTTGCCCACCCTGGCGTTAAGGTCGCCAAGCACGACTTTGACATCGTGGCGGAGGCAGCTCTCATAAGAGCGCTCCAAGCCCTCATAGAAGGCATCTTTGGTCACATCGTCCTTCTCTTCCGTCGGGGAGTGGGCGCAAATCAGCGATATGTTGAAGAACCTCGCTTTGATGCGGATTGTGGCTAGATGTTCATTCAACGGAGTGAATGATAGTACTTGGCGACGGAGTCTGTCTCCCACCACGAGTCCCACACCAAACTTGTGCTCCTTTATATGGCCACTGTAGTAAATGCCACAAGGTCCTACTCGTCTCTGTCCTTGCCCCGTCCATCGCATTTCTTGGACGGCGGTGATGTCAGCTTTTACTTTCACGAGGACATCAACCAGCTGGACAGCGGCACCTTCCCAATTAAGGGACCGGACATTCCACGTGCACGCCCTCAATTCGTAGTCCTTATTTCGTTTTCCATGGTCGTCATCAAAAGGGTGGTCACTCATCCGAGGCTTGTTGTTCCTTTTCATTGGCATGATATTTTACGTGGCGGGTCCCAACCCAGCGCACAACTCTGCGGAGGGGATGTTTTTCCTTCAAACGGATGTTCTTAGACTACCCAGAGAATACTTTGTCAAAGACCGGAAGTCGTGAGCTGCTTGAATTACATATATGTATGAAAAAGAATTGTTTCTGGCAAGTGAATGGCGATCAGAGAACTTTCCTCACTTGCGTGAACTTCTACACATGACTCCATCCTTCTATGTTTTTGCTTTTATAAAATATAACAATTTACTAGCAAAAAAATTCCTCAGTTGAAAAATATTTGTGTTTAAAGCGAGGATCAAGCACCATTGAAATAAACAACTCTGGCACAGAATATGCTGTCTTAGCTTTTAGCATTGACATTTCTGTTTCATCATTTTTAATATGCTCCAGCTTTATTTGTAACATCGCAATCAAAGAAATAATGACAGAAGCCCAGGTTGAGTTGGAAAGCAAATAGGCACTAAGTTGATTGGTAAATAGGCTTTGCTAGGATTCATTAATTATTTAAACTTTAAAATATTTAAAAAAGCAAAGAAACAAAAAGCCCTGGATTGCATATTAAAAAAAAAGCGGTTAAGTATGCTGATGCCATTGCCGATTCTTTTGGACGATACTGGCCGATACCGATCAATCGATCGAAAAGTAATTAGATCGAGTTAATGCCAGGTTTTTACAAGTTTCTGAGCTTTTAATATTAAGAGATTTTTTTTTTTTGTTTTATGCACATACAGTCGTGGACATTAAAATAGCACAGATCCGAATCCAATATTACTTCTAATTTCTATAATCGTAAAGTAGCTGAAAAAATGTGGTATGTATCTACTTGTTACCGTTATGAAGCTACCGTTTAGATTCTATTAAATTTTGTAAGCGGCAATCATATTGTGTCTTGTTGAAGTGAACACATAAATAGTAATTTTTTAGGTTCGCAGTTTATTTTGAATTTTGTGTGAAGGTCTCCCGTGCTTTTAATTTGATTTTGCGAAGATATTAAGAAAACGAAGACCACATAAAACAGATATTAGTGTTGACAAAACCATTGTACGGAAGAGCAAATCAGATCCTTTTAAGTCAGCCAAGGAATTATGATCGATGCAAAAACATTTATACCGTGACACGCCCTTAACCCTAGGTACATCAAAAAACACATAAAGCACGGTGGTGGAAGTGTCATGGTCTGTGGCGCGTCTTCATGGTACGGCGTTGTGCTAATTGTTCGCCTAAAGAGTAAAATGTATCGGCATCAGTATTGGGGTAGACTTAAAAATATAATGGAGCCATTTGTCTTTGAATCCATGTCCATAAACTATACATTTATGCAAAATAATGATCCGAAATACACCTCAAGCGAGTAAAGCATTGGCTCGACAATGAAAAAATAGGAATATTGGATTGACCTGCGCAAAGCTCGGATCTGAATTCAAAAGAAAATTTATAGACCGAAATAGCAAACAAAAACTTCAAAAATTTTGATGATTTATGGGCAGGAATTGAGGAGGCTTGGTATGCAATCCCAAAGAAACGATGTCAAAAAGTGGGTGATGACACTTGATGATTTCGGGTTTATCAACGATTACAAAATATGCATTGTTTTAGGGTTTTAGTAATATGAAAGTGAATAATTTTTATAATAAAACTCTTGCCTCGTTAAATTCGTAAGTGATAAACTTAGGGATTAAATAGATGTTTTTTATTTGATGACCCAGTGCGCTATTTATGTGTCCATGGCGGTATATAATTGATCAGCAGGACAAGCTGCATCGATTTAGCCAAGTTCCTCAGTTTTGGGGATATCGCCACCACTTTGATGTCCATTTTTCCGGGGTGTGGGCTGCTTTATGAAAATTCTGGAAATGTCTAAGTAAAAAACTGTTCTGAAATTTTCAATTCTTTATTTAACATTTAATTAGAAAACAAAACAATGATGTCGTAAAAGCTTTTAAGTGCTCGAATTATTTTTTCTTATTATTTTTTTTTTAAGTTAAAGTTCATACATACATATGTACACATACAACGCTTTTATTATTAGTAAAGTAAAGTCTTACGGCAAAGCAAGGATATACATATGTATATTGGTACATATGTATATCTCACTTGTTTGAGCTTTCAGGTCTCTCTTATTATACACTTATATAAACCGAAGTACTCTTTTATCAGCTAAGAGAGAGAGAGAGTGTGTTCCTCTGCGTCTTATGGTGAAGCGTTCGCACCTGGCGAAATATCATACACATACATATGTAAAAAACAGTATGTGCAATAGCATCAGGCTGGGAAATATAAAGAGATGGTTTCGACAAATGAGATTTTGCCGCAGGCAGAAGCATGCAGCCGAAAGAGCGAATGCGCTTTCGGGCTATAGTTGTACACTTTGTTGAAACGGCCGAAAGCGAGACAACTGTTCTCGTGCCTTATCTGACTCATTGTAGTATGTCAGTTTGAAGCTGCTACGAACTGTTCACCCCAGTGGCATTGTTGAAGTTGCACATAGCAGGAGATCTACTGGCCAGTAAAACAATATGGAAACAACAACCGAGGCAGTGCAGCCGAAAGCAACGCAACAGCATCTGTGTTCTCTGCTCGACAGCTACCATGGCATCAGCGGCAGTCGCGACAGAAGTAGTAGTTGTTTACCTATATACCCTAAAGGTCTTTACGTCCAACCAGAAAATTTAGTTTCAGTCGAAAACTACCGTCTCTGACTGCACAAGGGTAAATGTCGTTTTCGGGTTGCTGCTGATATTCAACGCCAACCCATTGTAGTGCGTCGCGCTTTGTTTTTGTTTTTTCTTTCGCTTTTCGCCAAAAGGACGCCAAAAAAAATCATTATCAAGTAAAACACATGCATGTGACAAAATCGAAATACGCAACTGAAAGTCAATACATAAGTCCTTTGTGTATGTATACATACATTTTTACAAAAATAAGAACCGAACAAAGTCGTCAATACAGACTGGTAAAGCTTTAAAGTTTCAACTAACGCCAGTCGCATATGAATATTATCTTGTGTTATTATATTTAAATATGTACATACATACATACAAACAGTTTTGTGAAAGCCGTCGTTAATGCGTTAATAGTGTGAAGTGTAAAACCAGATTTTCAGTTGTAATTTGTAAAAAATCAAATTCAAATTCCTACTTCATTGGTAGCCGAGTGATCCTGAAAAGGAATGTGCAATCAGCGTTTAATTGCCAATATGAATTATCATATAGTTGCCTTTTTTAGTGCCATTAGTGTATCATAAAAGTTAATAGCGGATATTCTTCGTACCTGTAATTATTATTTACACTCTTAAAATTGTAAAAGTTCATCAAATTAGTTCGTGAAGTTAAAACCATATTTACAAATGCATATCCTACATCGAACCAGTGATCACCAGTTTGAGGACCAAAAATTCATGATGGTGAGTGGATGCGTAGTTAATTACTGCTTATTATGTTTTGCAGTTTACTAAGAGTTCAACTTAATTTATGGTACATATGTATGTGTATGTATAGGGCGAGGCTCGAAACCACTAAAAATTATATTTCCAAGCACATAATCCCCAAACTCAAGAAGGAGTACTAAGCGAAAGAGCTGATGATTTCCCTCGGTTGGGTTACTTTTTTGAAGCGCGGTCGAAGGCCGCCAATACAAAAAGGAGTGCCTTGGCTATTTTGAAGTCGGGGTTTTAATAGTACATATCTAAGTGAAGTTCATTGCGAATTAGGATATTCGAATGTGTATAGTATCTTCGCACCAAATGCCATAAATTCGATTATATCAGTCAGCCTCCCAAGGTCTAAATGGCTTATTAGTAATTTTATTACTCTGAAAAAATATAAAGTAACAGAAATATAATCCACAAGCAATCCATTTTGGAATATAATTAATAATGCTAAGATACCCCCCAAGTGAAGCAACGTATGCAGATTAAATTGTTAATAAGTCCAATCAGCTCCATAACTGAAAGCAGTGGCGTAGCTACAACTTCGGGCGCCCGGGACCAAGGATGTTCTGCCGCCCCCCTATCTCTACCTACCTACAAGTTTCATGAGGTGGTTCGAACAAAAGTGAATTTTTACAAAATATCTTCGATATTAAGCATATAAAATTTAGGAACTAGAAGTTCCTGAAGTTCCAAAATTCTCACAATACGGTTTTTGAGAAAATTGATAGTAAATTTACAAGACATCTTATTAATAGCCATAGAAAAAACCCATTTTCGCCCTATATCTTGTACACTTTTGACACAATTTGCAGGAATTTTGGCCCGAATTGGAGTTTTAAAAAACAGCGAAGATCGTTTTGCCGCCCCCAAGACATTGCGCCCGGGCCGACGACCCCCTTAGCCCCCCCTGGCTACGCCACTGACTGAAAGTGCTAAATTTGAAGTGACGCGGCTTGAAAGAGTACTTTAAATAGATGCTGCATTCACCTCCATCTTTGATATGTTCGTTTGATACATTCTGATCCTCCAAGTTTTCCAACTTAGAAAATTAGTAGCTGGAAAAATAAGGAAACAACGGGAAAAGCAACGATACTCATCGCAGCCCTGGCAAATTTCAATTTATAATAGGGATTTTTTGCCTATGTGATGTTCTATCTCTAACTTATTCACTCCGCGTGATTCAGAAAGAATCGATCGTTCTGGCAGAGGCATCAAATATGATACATACGTTGCTTGTAACGTATGGAAATCGAGGACAAAAAGCTGAGGAACATTTTCGATCCATTTATTCAGACACGAAAAAAGTGGAACTGAAATTTGACAAAGAAAAACCAAGAAACTGCGGCCGACAAACAAAACGCGAAAATTTTTGCGTGAGAACTTATGAAGAATGCTAAAGGGTCTCAGTGTACATCCCTCTGTTGGATACAATCGGTGAAGATTTGAAGACGCGCTTTCCTAAAGAAGTATCGGATGGATTTCAACCGAGTTTGCAGCTTCCAGAAAAAGTATGTGCTTTGAGAACCAAAGAAATGGAAAATCTTATTGACTGCTTGATAGGATGATAGATTGACAGATTTTTGGATAACGTCGTGCGACGTGTGAACTTGATCACTGGCTGTGCCATTGGGTAGAAGCAAAAATAAAAAGACAACAAGTTACCGACTACTGCATTGGAAACGTTGAAGAACTGTGATGTAGATCTACATATACCCCATAATTTATAGTTTTACTCGCATGTCCTGCATATTTGCTGTGACGAATGCGAGCTCTGAATGCTCTTTTTCAACACTTCGTCGCATGAAAACGAGCACGCGTTGCTGCACAAACACCATAACATTGAAGTCATTACAGAAGAAGTTCTGAAAGATTCTCAAAACTTGGTCCACATCGTTTTCTTTTGTGAAATTTTTCTATTCGATACACGAACTGATTACAGTATTATACATTGCAATGAAGCACCCTCATATCTAGGATTTAGAATGTGTTTTTTTTTCAATTTAGTAGGATTTGATATTAGAAGGTCGATTTGTAATTTTTCCACCATTATATTAAACTGTATAAAGATATATTTAATATAATAATCTTCATGTGCCAAGTAAATGTTTATTTCCCCCCATCCAAATACATTATTATAATACCCGTTCATTCGAAGCCTCGACATCCATATTGAAAAAATCTTATTTTCAGCTAGAATTTGTATTTTTAAAACTTTATTTCTCATTTTACATCACAAAAATCAGGAAACAGCAAATAAAAGAACAGATTTTTTATAATATCAGTGCTCAGTTGTTTGGAAAATAAGCATACAACGGAATAAAGAGAAAGAAAAATGTCTAAAACATATGCTATATTTGAATAAAACTCCTTTCATGAAGCGTTGCTTGTATAATTTTCCAGTTGACAATCTCTTTTTAACCATGACCATCCCATTTACATTTACTTTGATATCCTTTTTCCAACACTTTTAGGTTCTGCTGGAGGCGCTCTCTGTTCCTCACTATAATTTTCCAATTATCTCAATAGTTAAGCAGATGTTTGCGGTGATAATCTGATTTGGAACTCATATTTGCTCAAAGAGTCTAAAAGTTTGTCAGCATATTTTGCAGATTTTTTTCATTATTTGGTGCTTAAAGGGTTAGCTTATTTCCGGAACAGCTAAACCTTAATAAAATCTGTATCTTTCATTAAGTGCCGCATGGAACGACCATCAAATATTCCACCTCTTAACTTTTCCAGACTAATTTTCGGAAATTTTCTACAAATGTAACTAAAGCAATATTTTCTTTTGAAACAAAAGTGAGATTTTCATTGAGTAAAACAGGACGTTTTGTAGAGAAAAAATCTAGCTATTTCCACGTTTGATTTTTTAATAAAACATTCCGCATAATTTTTCGCATTTTTTCGCTAAGGAGTCTGAGAGTGCACCATATAAAAGCATATTCACTACTTTCATGAATAAATTCGTAATCTGGACACTTGAAAACATTAAAATTTGCTAAGATAACTCGGGCAAGAAATAAAAATATATAATTTTTTATTGAGCTAAGTAATACGAGTATATGGTAAATATTGATTTCTTGTAATAAAACTGTACAGAATGACCGTAAGAAAATATATTAGAACTTAACTCATATCAGATGTAGGTTGAATCGGGGAATTTGTTGTTCACCTATCCTGAACATTTATCGACTTACTATACAAATATTTTGAGGATAAATGTATACTTTTTTAAATAAGACATTATTTCTAGGATATGAACCATATCGGGCCATATAATCCATCGCTCATGCCATCAAGTAGTAATTTTTACAGGTATAGTTTTTTTTCCAAATATAGTTTTTTCCACTTGCTAATATGTTTATTAAGTATGAACTAAATTAGACCGAAAATAAATTTGACTGAGGCTTATGATGAGCAATGCAAGCAATAAAATGGGAATGACAAAATGATTTCATCGATTTCGGTTAGTCCATCTCAATTGAATTGAAATTTCCTTAAACTATTATGGAAATAGCTCTAAATGTATTTTTGAAGTACGCAGAATGCCGCCAAAACAAAAAAAATGTTCTAAGAGCATTCCGACCTAACCTGACTTTATTGAAGCGGCTGATGCCGCTGCGTTAATATGTAGCTGATTTGTTGGTGCGTCAACAGTTAACGAAGTTGCATAATAAATTGAGCTATTTTCCATTTCTTGATCCCTTTTCAATTATTGCACCAAGAAAAAATCAAAGAATACTGCCAAAAATCCGCAAGTCTACTAAGTATGTGATGTAAAGACGACGTTAGAACACTTAGAATGTTAGTCATAAACGCATTTCAAAACTCATTCTACTAAAATGAGTCTTTAGGACCGAAACTAGTATACATACATATGTACATACCTATATTAAAGGTAAAAGTTTTAATATTTTAAATGATAATATCTTCAAATATTATTTATGCTTCTTTAAAATTTTTAGAAAAAACTGTCATTTTTATTGTCGACTTCAAACGTCTGGTATCAAGGATGCACTTGAAGCGATGGTTGCTTGGATCGAACCCCCTCTGTGCAATACCATGTTTATGTTTCATTTCTACTCGGTTATATTCTACAAGGGTAAAGCCTATAAGCATAAACGGTAAATATTCTACTTGAGGTGTTTTCTGTATGGAATTCATCTGAGGGCTATCACGCAAAACTTTTCATTTCGAAATGTTTTCAATATTAACGAGCAGAAGCTACATATTATGGTACATTTATTTCATATTTCTTTGATTCGCGTTCATTACGACTTTTAAATGGAAACTTTTGGCATATAGTTATATTTTGAGCTAAGAATTAGCAAAACGGGGCCTTAACTCTAAAGCCGTTTATGCATCCGAGTTAACACGACTACCTATTGAAAGGAAATGTTTAGACCATTTAACCCCTGGTGAAAAAGTCTTTATGTATGTGAGTTGAACTTACCTGTGTAGAATATAACTGATTCAAAAGCGTTAACTTCGGCTATATAGAAGTTATGATATCTTCAGATATATTTTTTCTGGCATAAAAGGATAAAGGTGACCCATTTCGAAGTTATCTACTTTTTTAAAGAAAAAAAGAACAGAAACTTCTAAATTAAGGGGGAATGTTTATTATCTTTCGAAAGAACATTCTTTGGCATTTGTTTTTTGAAGATTATGTCTTAGAAATGTTGGCCGCGGCTACCGTTCAGATGGTCTATCCCTTGAGTCCAATGTTTGATGATTCGTGGCAAGTCTAACGGTGTGATATCACACGTTCTTAGTGCCCAATCTATCGGCCCAAAACGTCAAATTATCTACTCATCGAAGTGTTTTTGAATAAATCCTTTGATTTATGCGAAGTGTTGGAAGTGGCGCTCTCTTGTTGAAACCGAATGTCGCCGAGATGACGAGCTAAAATCTCGGAAATCAAATCATTCGAACATGAAATGGCAGCTCTTGAGGTTGCTCCCTGTCCCAAATGCAGCAATTTTGAACCGACTCTCCGCGGTCTTCGTGTACACTCTCAGCTTAGCCATAATTTCTTCACTGCGTGCTGGACGTGGCGTATTTGGTCGAATATTATCTTCAAGATAGGTGATAGTATTGTGGATAGTGCGCTCGGTGGGCCGATTATGTTGGCCGTAAGTTGAGCAAAGCGCGCGAAATAAAGCTTAACGATTTGTAAAGTTGTTGAGGCGTAAGTCTTTCCATGTTGAAATGCCAAACAATACTGAATAAAAACAACATGACAGCTTGACACGACTCACGCGTGATCTGTCAAAAAACGGCTATTAAAAAAGTACCTCTACTTGGATAGTTAAAAAAAAACATTTTACTCCGATTTTGATCGTTCAATTTGTATGACAGCTATATGCCATAGTGGGCCGATATCGGTGATTTCGAATGAGCTTTTTGAAAAGAACCGTGTGCAAGCTTTCAGTTCGATACATCTATTCTAACTTTTCACCTGAATATGTCGCTCCGATTCGTGTCACCCTATGCCGGTCACAAGACAGAGACTTGTTGAAACGACGAGGGTCGCTGGACGGCCAGTGATTTGAACTAAACTATTATCAGAAAACGTAAATTATAATACAAATGATATACGTTCTCTGCTATTATACTTGTACTCGTACTTTTTGCAAGATGGTATACATACTTGTATGTATGTATGAATGTATGTACATGCTACAGTCAGATTAGCGATTTGTATATCTCATACATACATGTACATGTTATGTGCATATGTAAAATCTTCTACGCAAGGCAATTATCTGTCAACAGAACTCATTGCACACATCACTCGTAGACGATTTCTTGCAAATTAACAGTATATAAACGTAAATGCCAGTGATTGACACTTAAATTTATATAAGCATAGACATGTGAGAATCGATCAGCTCAATACACGCAAAAACAATTACTATCCACTTAATATTACATACATACATATGTAAATCGGAATTTAGTTTATAAACTTGCATATTGGAAAATGTATACCATTCAAATACCAAGTGTTCATTATGATAATTTACCCAACATGAACATTACACAGTTGGTTTAAGACTACGCACGTTTTTGGAGTGTGTAGGAGTTTCCTTCTGAAGGACATTTTATCTGCATTTTACTATATGTTTCAATATTTGTACCCTGAACAGGATGTATTAAGTATATATTAAGATTAAAATGATAATTATCAGTGTGATGAACTGAATCGATTTAGTCTCGTCCGTCAATCTGTCCAACTGTGCCTCTGTCCGTCTGACTGTATATAAGCGAAGTAGTGAACGACTTTTAAGACATTGAACAAAAATATTGCACACGTACTTTTCTCATCTAGAAGGTGCTCATTTGTCAGAACTACCGATATCGATGATCCGAAGAAATTCTTTAGATCGGACGACTATTGCATATACATACATATGTATGTGGCTGCCATGCAAACTGGGCGATCAAAATCAAGTTCTTGTCCGCACACTTTGCAACCGAAGTCAACCTTCTGAACCTGCTTATTTTTGCATATACATACATACACTAGGCATCAAATGAAAGTATAAATTTCACAGACGTTATTTCAGTGCAGTTTTATTAAAATAAAAAACTAATAATTCATACATTAGTTATTACATTTATGTACATAAGTATTTAAGTAACAAATTATATTTTAAAAAAAATTTCCGGAATAGAAAGGAAAAAAATTTGTTCCACTTTAAAAAAGGGACTCTTAAATAAAAGTGGTCAAATGAAAGTATAAATTTTGAAAAAAATACGAAACGTTTGGTTTAAAAGTAAATTTAGTAATTAATATTGCCTTTTTTATTCTGAGTTACTGCAGGAAGACGTTTTGGCATGCCTCGATCCAAATTTTCTTATATTTTCATTGGAATAATGTCAAGTTGACGCTTCGTCTCTAAGAAAAATTATTCCAAGTTTGTACGGCTGCTTTTTGGTATTTTTGAATCAAAAATTAACCACAATGCTTCATTGGATTTAAATCCGGTGACTGAGTTGGCCAGGACAGTTTTTCTTTAAGCCTTCTTCAAAAAAGCGAGTAGTCAGGCGAGATGTGCGTTTATCTTATTGGAAGATAAACGACCCCAAGTTAACTTTTTTCGCATTTATTTTAAAATTTTCGCTAAGAATGTCGACATATGAAGCAACCATCATTCGTCCATCGAATTTAAGTACACTACCTACACCAAATTTTGAGTAACAGCGCCAAACCATGAGATAACAACCTCCATGCTTCACTGATGATTGTATGCACTGTGGTTTTAAGCGATCTGAAGGTTTACACCACACTCCCTTACATGTTTTTTAACTCCTTAGCTCGAATTTGAATTAAGCGGACCAAATTACTTTATCTCAAAATGTGGTTGGCATATTTGGATATTGTTTTGCAAACTCTAGTCCTTTTTTCCTACTCGAAATGGAAAACATAGCTCGTTTATTTGCGACATAGTTTTTAAAACCAGATGTTTGTAATTTTCTTTTCATTGTACTAATGGAAACATCCAAACCAAAACTTTTAATCAACTCCCGTGATAAAATTTCAGGGTTTTCAGGAGCTTTTCTCGTACAAGTCGCTCAGCGTGTATAGAAATTTTGGACTTTGGACCTCCACCGTATTGAGTCTTGCTTCTTCTTTCTTCTCTTGGATTATTCAAAAATCTTTTTTCTCCCCTCTCTGATCGAAATGGAATATTTTTCATACATTTTTTTGATACGTTTCACCCCTCTTCCCATCTTCTACAATTAAGATCCGATTCTCTTCAATTTTTTATATTTTTTACTAAGAACAGAAAAAAAAATTGTTCACCATAACATAAATTCCCTTAATAAATACAAATGTATTAAATATATAGTATAATTCAGTTTTACCTTGAAAAAAATTAACCAAAACTAAAATTATACTTTCATTTGACGCGCACTCATAGGCTCACCAGCGAAGACTAATCACTCCCGATGCAGTAAATATTTTTTTCGTCTAAATAATAAGTGTAAATATTACTCCAACTGTTTATTTACATAACGGTGCTTCTACATAAAATGCTTTATGAATTTATTCTTAAGCAAAAATGTAGGAAGTAAATTAATGATCTGAGGTTGCCAGTATATACTACATTTATACTTTCATTTGACGCCTAGTGTATATGCTCTTGTTTTCTTACTCAAACTCAAACGAATAGTGTGTTTTGCATTTATTTATCTATATAAATTAATAAAATATATCAATTTGTGATCCTCAATATTATCTTGTATGAAATAATAAAACGAATAATTTATACCAACACACTAAACCCCAAACACGGTTGAAAATTTTTCAAAATATTTTTTTTAGTTTTTTTTATTAAAAATTTAGTGTTGGTTTTCTGTGGTATGAAACCTTAACCGACTTAAACCATACCGAAATGTATAATTTTGTAATTTAGAATCAATTTCACCAAACCTCAAGTTCTTAATACACTCATTGTACTTAAAATTTTCCTATATTTAGGCTTAATAAAACTAGTATTTCTCAATACCGGTAATTGAAAGCTTTTCACCTCTTAAGCTTTGGAAAAATATTTTATTCTATAGCTCCAGTGCTCTGTCGTTACAATAACTAAATGTACACAAACTGTGTTAAAAAAATGAAAATGCACCGAAACCAGAATACCCTTTGACGGTTTGTAGGGAGGCCATGTGATATAGTGGTCCGATTTGCACAATTTGCTCAAATATTAAGTATAACATGGCATTGGAAGTAAAAAAGTCTTGATGAATATTGTAAGGAGACAAAACATATATTAAAAAGTTGTGTAAGGAACTTGCAATTGAACTCCCTGCTAAGTCTATTCCCGATACAATGGCCGCTCTGAAGCCTTTATTAATAAGTACTAAGTTTCGACGAGGTAATTCTTCCTAAATATACGTCTCCATTTTTCTAAACTGCAATTAGGAAAACTCCTTGTGAAAGAAAACGTTTCAATGCTCTTGTTTGGGTAAAAATGGAAATCCTGAGGTCTTAATACATATGTGGGGTCACTTTCTCGACACAAAACTAACTACAAATATAAAATCGTCAATAAAGGTTCTAAGACCGTACAATAGGCTTTTTATTTTGCCTTAAAAGTCTCCACCTAATCCTTTGTAACGTGAAATCTCCGCATTCCACTTCAAACAAAACAAGAATTGCCCGATATTTTAACGGGTGATCCAAGTAGAGGTACTTTTTCAAGTTCTGTAAAGAGCTTGTTCGGCGCGCTTCGCTCAACTTATGGTCAATATAATCGGCCTATTGAGCGTATTATTCGCAACATCATCACCTATTTTGAGACCCAGCATTCATTATTAGATAACATTCGACCGAATAGACCACGTTCAGCACGCAGTGAAGAAAATCTAACAGCCGTAGCTGAGAGCGTACACGAAGACCATGAAGAGTCGATTTGGCGCAGTTCGCAGCCACTTGGACTGATGTATGGAACGACTTGGCACATTTTAGTTGAAATGCTCGAACGAGTCTTCGAAAATTGGATTCAACAGCTGAGACGAAGCCCTAGTTTAAAAGGGAAGGGAAAGGGAATAAGCTTCAAAAAAGGTGCTTTCGAAGATAATAAGCATTCCCTATTAAATTTGAAGTTTCTGTGTTTTTTCTTAAAAAACATAGGGTACTTCGAAATGGTTCATCCTTTACTTACCTTTTTATATGATGTGACATTTAAGGCATCAGCTCAGTGTGACCCTCCGAAAAATCACTGATTTTCGCGATTTTTTTTTAATGCTGAAATTAACTAATCGGAACAATTTTTCTTTTTATAAATAAATATGTACATACATACATGGCAAATACAAAATGTTTTTTTATGTTTATTTATTGGGTCTATAATAGTTAAATAAATTGTTGAAATGACACGTAGAAAAAAGTTCTGCACGATGTCCACGATTGCGGCCGCAATTTTGATCTAAAACAATAATTTTAAAAAGATTATTAATCTGTGAGAAAGTCACTATCGCGCTTTGGAAGCTTTTTTTTTAAATTTGACAAAATGGCTGCGGTTTGAACAAAAAGTATCGATTTTGGCCCTTTTTTCGACAGTTTTTCGTAGAAAAAAAGGAAAGATTTAAAAAAAGAAAAGCTTCCATAACGCGATAACGATTGACGTTAAAAATATTCTCGCCAAATTGGAACTAGATACTTTCAAAACTCTTCCTTTGAGAGTGGAAACCATTTTTAAAAACACCATTCTGAGAAAAACGCGTTTAAAGATTGGAGTTGCCCCGTTCCCAACTCTGTTCCCTTTCTACAAGAAATGCTGTAGCGATCGTAATGATTTGAATTTCGATTTCAAAATTAGAGAGAACGTTTATTACTGTTTATACTATCGATAGCGCAGCAAAAAAAATGCATTTTTGGAAAATTTCACACTGCGACGATCTCTTATTCATATTTATGACCTTTCTGTCACCGACAGGCGTTTACTAACTTTGCATTTTGGAATTTAAGTCAAAAGCAATTCGAAATAATTCATTGAATTATATCTAATATATCGATGAAGAACCATCACCTGCACCACAACTAATTATTTAATGAACCATATTAATGCCACATCAGAAAGAGCCTCGATTACGCGAAAGCACGTCAGCATTCAACGTCAACCGATAATCCACGTCATGCCTGTTACCTATTTAATAAATACTTTCATTTATGTACGTACATATGTATGTGCAGATGCAATTGTTGCACATATACAAATGTATAAAAACCATAGTTTTGAGAAAAATTATTTAGTTGTATACATATTAACATATTCGTGAAATGCATTATGTAATAAAATATAAACGCAGTCATTATTTCTGTTCATTAATATTTTCGTTCTGCTGTGTTCAATTAAAAGCGACGAAGCAAAATATTGAACTCGACAGCATCGTTAAAATTTTCCAGTGTTTTGTGCAGTCAGTGTGATGCATTGCATCGGACTACCCAGAGTTGCAATTTGAATAATTTTGCATATTGATGTGATGCGAGAGAGCTTTATGGGAAAATTGCACTAATAATAAAGGGTTTGCATATTCCTTAAAACAATCAAACAAAACTGTGTCCATTCCGATCCCTTTTTATTCTACTTTTTTTTTTTGATGTTTTCGGCAATTTGCTTTTGCATCCCACATAATGCCACTGCACGCAAACCGTATACGCTCGATTCCCATAAATTATATTTGGCAACGCATCACGCGACTCAATCTTGCGATCGCCACTTTTTATTTTATGCTCTCGCAACAGAGTATAATAGTTTTTAGTAAGACATTCGCTTTTTTTATTTTTTAGTAACTGCTTATTTATTACGTTTGTAGGCGATGACTTTACCTCGTTGCTCTCTTTTTTAGTTTTTTGTATTTTTTTTTGCCGAAGTACCTGCTTAGAACGAAGTCTCGATGCTGCAGTCTTGCCTTGCGTAGTTTAAATTCTTAACCACTTTCTGAGAACCAAAAAAGGTTACCTTATAATTTGACTAATTGAATGGGGGTGGATTATATTCGCACACACGCTTTTGCACAGTCAATCGTCTAAGTTCACTTCTGAGCATATGCAACTAAGGCTGTGCGCCAAGGGATAACTTTTTTCTTTGTGTTGTGTTAGGGTGAAAAAACTTACTTTGGTGTAAACAAATTTTGAATTTTGAATTTTCTGTCAAATGGAATGTAAAATTTTGACAAACAACAAACATAATTGCGACGTTTTAATTCTTGCCTTACTATTTCAAATAAAGATTTGTCATTAATTGGAAAATGTATCTGCTTATAATATATACATACATATTGTATATATGTACATATACAAGTATGTATAAAAACTTATTGCTTTGCTTGTTTTTCTATTTAGCTTATGGGTGTATTGCATTAAAAAATTAAATTTAAATAAATACATATGTATGTATAAAAAAGGGAAATAATGGGTTGTCAAAAAAGTCTTGCGGTATTTTTATTGAATTTTTTTTTTTATTGAAATTGAAATGAATTTTTGATGACTCATGCCCAGCTCTTGACCGATGCTACGGCTGCTACTATGCCGGTCTCTTTCGAGCAATTCAGCGATTTTATCGCAATTTTCGACGACAGGCCTTCCGGAGCGTGGCGCATCTTCGACCACCTCTACACCAGAACGAAAACGTTGAAACCATCGTTGTGCGGTGGAAATGGAAACTGTATCGGGTCCATAAACTGCACACATTTTATTGGCGGCTTGAGATGCATTTTTGCCTTTATCGTAGTCGTACTGTAAAATATGCGGTATTTTCCCTTTATTTTGCTCCATGTTTGCGACGCTATAACTCTCGAACGACTTAAAAGTAACGACAATCAATCAAACACGTGTTAGCGCGTGAAATGAGCTTTCCAAAAAGGTATAGCATGACCCGATGCGACGAATAAAACTAGAACTACGCGCTTTCAGCGCCAACTAGCGAAAATACCGCAAGACTTTTTTGACAACCTAATATTACATGATCTTCGACCGGCCCAAAACGTGAAGTTATCTGCTCACCGAAGTGTTCCTCAATAAATCCATTGATTGATACGATGTGCGGGAAGTGGCGCCGTCTTTTTGAAACCAAATGTCGCGGATATCACGAGCTGCAATTTCAGGCATCAAATAGTCGGTTATCATGACGACGGCCGCCATTAACGGATACGTTCTCACCGGTATCATTTTTGAAGAAATATGGACCGATGATTCCACCGGTCCACAAACCACTCCAAACCGTTTTTATACCCTGAACAGGGTACATTAAGTTTGCCGCGAAGTTTTTAACACACAGACGGAAGCGTCGGAGACCCTATAAAGTATATATATAAATGATCACTATGTTGAGCTGAGTCGATTTAGCCATGTCCGTCTGTCTATCCGTCTGTCTATCCGTCTGTCTGTCTATCCGTCTGTCTATCCGTCTGTCTGTCTGTCCGTCTGTATATATACGAACTAGTCCCTCAGTTTTTAAGATATCGTTTTGAAATTTTGCAAACGTCATTTTCTCTTCAAGAAGCTGCTTATTTGTCAGAACTGTCGATATCAGACAACTATAACATATAGCTGCCATACAAACTGAACAATCGGAATCAAGTTCTTGTATGAAAAACTTTCACATTTGACAATGTATCTTCACGAAAGTTGGCACAGGTTATTTTCTAAGGATAATAATGTAATATACGAAGAAATTGTTCAGATCGGCTTACTATAACATATAGCTGCTATACAAACTGAACTATCGGAATCTAGTGCTGGTATGGAAAACTTTTGATTTGACAAGATTTATTAACGAAATTCGGCATAGATTACTTTCTAAGGCAAAAATGTAATCTCCGAAGAAATTGTTCAGATCGGATTACTATAGCATATACAGCTTCCATACAAACTGAACACATAGTTACTAAAAGAAATGCACCTGTGAAGAGTATATTAGCTTCGATGCAACCGAACTTAACGTTTTTTCTTGTTTTTCTGGATGAATTGGAAGCTTTTGAATCTCTTCAGGTTGCTCTTCGTCCCAAACGCGGCAATTTTGCTTGTTTATATACCTTTTGAGCCAGAAATAGGCTTCACCGCTGAACAGAATTTGGCTCGAAAATGTCGGATCTTCTTGGAACTTTTCAAGACCCCATAGAACGAAGCGATGTTCTTGTCTGTCTATAAAACAAAGGTTTGAAAAAAGTACCTCTACTTGGATCATCGATTATTATAGGGTTACCTTCTAAGCAGAGCTTCAATATTTAGTGTTGCCACCTTTTGCGTTTATTACAGTCAAACAACGTCGAGGCATGCTGTCTACCACGTTCTGAAGAAGCGATTGTAGTATGTTTTCCCAGGAATCCTTCAATCTAATAAAAATCTCTTGTTGTCATAAATGCTCAATACGATATAAGTCAGATAAGATAAGATAAGATATAAGTCAGGGATTTGGGTAGACTATGGTAGGAGCTTTATCGATTTTTTATCAAAATATTCTTTCGCAACCCGACTTACATGTTTGCGGTCATTGTCCAGCTGGCATATAAAGCTATCTTGTAAGCCCATTTTTTTCCTCTACGGGTTTTAAATTTGTACTCAGCATCAGTACGTAGGACTCTACCGTCAATTTGCCTATGATGAATTCACTTCTCTGATTATTTTAGTCACTTCGCGAGCAGTGTGTTCCCTTGGACGTATTGGTGTTGGCTTGGCTTTGTGCTTAGTGTAAGAAAGTATATAAACATTTTACATTATTCATATTATTCATAGAACACATAAATTATTTACAAAACTAATCGAGATAGATATGGAGTAATTTATACTTGTATATAAATGATCAGGATGACGAGACGAGTTTGATTCCGAGTGGCCGTCTGTTCACACTGAAACTTGAGTTAAAATTGCAATGGAACTTGGTACACGTGTTCCTTGATAAATAAAAGGAGAACGAGTTCGTAGATGTCATTAAATGAAAACCTATAAAGTGTCATAACTAAGCACTAAGACATAGAACTGTAATCTGGCACAGAGGATGCGATAGCAAAGGGCATCTGTGGAAAAAATAGGTTAATGTACATTTCGCCCAAACCTTTAAAACTATAATAACTAAATTCGTGTTGTAAAAATGGATGAAATCGGGTTATAACCCCGCTAACTCCTCAAAAAACAGTACTGTTGGAAACTACTGAAAGCACGTTAAATCGCTAACTATGATATTAGAGAGCTTAAAAGAGTGGAGTTGGACAATGGGAGTGGTATTGCCCTCTTTTAGCTGAAATCACTTATATCGGAACCTGTGTCACTGCGCGAAAATATGCGAAAATGGGCGAAATCGGACTACAACCATGCTAAGTCCTATAGAACAGAATTTTAAATTCCGTTTTATTCATTTACTTTCCGGGATACGAATCAAGAAGTATGACCAAAATTGTCCAAATCGAACGAAAACTGTTCAAGCCCATATGTGCCGTATATGTAGACCACAGTACCTACAGTAGACTTTTGACCGAAAATATGTGAGGTATAATAGTATGTCTGTGTGTCTAATGTAAAGATTTTCGAATTTCCGGATGAGTTTATTTATTAGTTATTTCAATGGATATAAGAGAGCGTGTTCACAGCATAGTGTATCCTTGTGTCTAAAATGGATAAAATTGAACGAAAGCTTAACATAGCCTCCATATACATACACATGTACATAGCTCATATCAGCATTTTCAAACATCCAGCTGATTTACTGGTATGTGAGGTATCTTGATCAAGTCCTGGAGTCATTTTATTAGTCTGTGGCATGTTAAATGTAATACCACCCCACTCCTATTCTATTACTTATAATAATTTTCGTTATTTTAACTAGTTTTATGCCGAATATGTCGGTCAGTGAATATTATTAATATATAAATTGCTTGAAAATATGCTCTTGAAAATACTTGAGAAATGCCAACATTAATGCAATCAGCCCGGCCCTTTCTCTGCTACCAATATACTCGTACCCCACAAAATGATTTCCGTCTTTCCAACTGTATTTAAACCGTTCAGATTGTTCAAAAGGTGTGATATTTTTATAAAACTAAATGGTCAAGGTTTGTTAAAATTGAGTGGCTTAGGGGTTAGAATGGAATTGGTCTATACCTTGGTCCAAACCTCATATCCGTAATATAATGAATTACCAATTGGACGTTTTCCACATCAACTCAAGATATTATAATTAGCCTTTTCGGTCGAGTTGATATCACATATCACACATATCTCATTTGAAGATGTCTTTAAGATAATGCCTATTAGCTGACGCGAACTAAAATATAGCAATAAAACTAAGTCTAAGTTGATGGACTTTAAAATAAGTCAAGAAGATACCAAATTTGATTTTAATTTATTCACGATTTCATCGGATGATGGATGATTAGTTCTTCCTCAACAATATAAAGTTTTGTCAGCACCTAAGTATGTACTAGTATTTCGCCCTGATCCTTGCAAGATGCACGAGTATAAAATGTTCGGATGGACCCGAACTTACATACTCCCATAATTTGTATATTAACGTTTTTCGGAAATATGGCAGAATACATATGTATGTATATCTCTGAGAAAATTCTCCATATGTAATATTATCTGTATTAAAAATTGTGATTAAATAACATAGGTATACATATATAAATATGTATATTGGGTAGTCGAAAAAGTCTTTTCGTATTTTATCAATAGATGCCGTTGGTCGGTCGTATAACTGTGATCAAATTGAAAGGTGAATTTTTAATTTATGCTTCGCGTGTTTTTCGAATCGGTAAATTTTTTTCTGTAAGTTGGTAGTACTGTTAGTGACATCTATGCTAAATTTCACGTCAAAAAATTCATTAGTATTTGAGATACGCGTCGTTTTGTGAGGCTCTAAAAGTGAATTCTTTTTATTTTTACTATGTCTGAATTTATTGAACAAAGAAATGCGATAATGTACCATCTTATACTGCCTTGGTTTGTGATTTTTCTCCACTTTTTCAACTAATATCGTGCCGCAAACACCGCATTCGGCTGACTTACCTTCGTGTAACTTCTGGCTATTCAGCAAATTCACATGACCACTCCGAGGACACCGTTTTGACTCAATTGAGGATATAAAAGCTGAATCGAAGAAGGCTCTGATGGCCATCACGATGGAGGATTTTTCCAAGTGCTATGACGAATTCGTTGGTATAAGTGTATTGCAGCGGGAGGGGATTACTTTGAAGGAAATGAAATGGACAAAATTCACCTTTCAATGTGATCACAATAGTATCTCCAGTGCTACCAATCACATTGTGTCATACCATACAGTGTTGAAAAGGTGAGACTTTAAGCTTCATTTAAAAAAATTAAAATCGGGGAAGTTGAAAAAAAGTTACAGCTGTTCAAAAATGAGTGAAAATAATAAAGAAATTCGCTATATTTTGAAAAAAGGGAGGAATGTCACGTAAGCCACCAATGAAATTTGTGAAATTTACGGAGACGATGCTGTATCAGTTCGTGTAGCACAACAATGGTTCGCTCGCTTCCGTTCGAAATTTCGATGTGAAAGATGCACCTCGCTCTGGTCGACCTATCATTGAAAAAGTCGATGAAATTATGGAAAAGATTGACCAAGACCGTCACATAAGCAGCCATGACATCGCTAAGGAACTTAACATTCATCATCAAACGGTTTTGAACCATTTAAAAAAGGCTGACTACAAAAAGAAGCTCGATGTTTGGTATCACATGAATTGTCTGTGAAAAATTTAATGGACCGAATTAACATCTGTGATTCTTTGCTGAAACGAAACGAAATGAAATCGAACCATTTCTGAAGCGAATGATAGCAGGAGACGAAAAGTGGATCAAATACGACAATAATATGCGAAAAAGATCATGGTCCAAGCGTGGTGGAGCTCAACAAATGGCAGCAAAGCCAGGATTGACGTCTCATTGTGTCTCGAAAGGTTATGCTGTGGGATTGAAAAGGAATCATCCACTATGAGCTGCTCCAGCCTGGTCGAACGATTGATACTAAATTTTACTATCAACAACTGATGAGATTGTAGCAAGCAATCGAAAAAACACTGATCAACAGAAAGGGCATCGTCTTCCATCAGGACAACGCACACATCTTTAATGAATCGACCCTGACCTTGCACCTGCGGACTACCATTTGTTTCGGTCAAAGCAGAACTCCCCAAATGGAGTAAAATTGGCTTCAAGAGCCTGCGAAAATTACTTGTCGCAGTTTTTTGCCGAGAAACCAGAAAAGTTTTGCACTGATGGAATAATGTCAATGTCACAAAATGGTCCATATTTGGTTCATTAAAGTTCATTATAAAAAAAGAAAAATAAGTTGAAGTTTGATTAAAAATACGAAAAGACTTTCGACTACTCAATACTAAAAGCCTTGAAGCCAAATTCTGGCCTTTCCTGGAGCTTGGGATCAATATATGTGACCTGGTCTACGAAAGGGAGCTAACGTGCGAAAACTAGTTTTCTGGGAAAAGCTGTTAAAAATAATCGTCAGTTTCTCGTTATCTCATTAATTGTTCTCCTTTTTTTGACACCTAAGCCCCCTTTCCGTAGACCAGGTCACATATATATACATATATGTGTATATATATATATAGCATATGTATATTCATAACTCATGAAACAGAATTATTTAAAATAGTAAATAAATAAGTAAGTAAATATTTTAATTTCATGGGTATTTAGAAATTAATTTCAATATTGGTACACATACATATGTATGTGTGGATGATGTACAATTTTTATTTAGTTTGACAATCCAATTCTATAAACTAAAGTGTAATTTCCTGCCTTCATAAATAAATGTATTTTAGAATCGTTTCTAATTACAAAAATAAATTCGCTTTCGGAGGATACCATCGCATTCATATTCGTATGCATTTGCCGAATCAGTTAAAACAACTACAATGAAATTTAATTAATCGCACTCAAAACAGAAACGTGTGTTGGGCTCGTGCCTTGCGTATGCATTTGCGTCCACGAATGCATGAGAAATGACCCAGTAGGAAAGCGATTGCCAATATATTAAGAATTCAAATAGTAAGTGGTTGTGATTCTTTAGTTAAAGCTGGCACAATATTACAGGCTTTGCATGAAATTTAGACAATACGGAGATTTCCACACTTGATAAGAGTGGAATGCACCACGAACTTAGGTCTATTGTGCCCCCAACATTTCCACACTAACCCCAAAACAAATGGATATCATTATTTTAAAACCATACTTTTCCACTGAAAGCATATTCAAATGAAAGCTTAAGAAAACTTGAGTGTAAGATGAGCAGCATCCAAAGATGAAGGTAATTGAGCAATTATCTTCTTATTTCATTGACTGCCTAAGACATAACTTGTGGTTTTGTTTGCTATGTGGAGTCCTCAGTCAATAATAGGTCAAATGGAAATTATAACACTGATTACTTTATTCGGAAAAAGCCTATTTCGTTGACTTTTCGCTACAATTACTTCGCTATTCGACCTACATTCCCGGCCAAGCAATCTTACTGCTGAAATACAAGTAGAGGCTTAGGACTTGCGATTTCAGTTGTCATTACTTTTGGAACTTTGTATTATAGAAGCATGCTACAGTCGCGTCTTGCAGATGGCATTTGATTTTATTATTGATTAAACGAAATTTTAGAAAAACGCTAAATTTCAGTACTTAAAAAAATACTATCTATTTCAAGTTCATCGTATATACATATTTTACATAATAAGGAAGACTTTTGTTTTGTAATTTGAAGGGTTACTGGATACCACCAGGGCTACGGGCATAGTTATATGTATATGTATGTATTTCATGGTTGTGCGTACAAGAATGAGCAAACATGTATGTACATATGTATGTCGGCATATAGACTCATATTGGAAAGAGGTTAGCCTGTAAACTTTCTGGTCTGAAACAAGCTCAAAAGGTAGGAGCGAACTACAGTATGTACAAGTAGTAGCACGATGGAATTTTCTTGTTTACACTCACACATATTACATATTTATGCAGAATACACACATTCATGTACGTATGTATATATGTACCTATGTATGTATGCATGTGTGGAGACGCATTGAGGCGCTCGAAATATGTTTATATGAAATGTTATGCCTTTGCATCTCTGAGTGTCTTACTGAGATTTCCTTCTGCAGACAATTTGGTTTAGACATGCTGCCGGAGACAGTGAATGCATTTATGAATGAATTTTACTACTTCATTAAAAATTGTTCAATTTGCATGCGTTGGTGAAACCGTAGTCTGGCCGACACAGTAAAATCATAATATATTAAAATCGATTACCGTCCTCGTCTTAGGTATTCTCGGCTTAATTCATTACTTTTGTTATGAATATTGTTTTCGCATACATACATACATATCCTATATGTACATATGTATATCCGTTTATGCATATGAAAGGTGCGTTTGCGATTATGCGTTTTGTAACCTAACAGAACTATTGCAGACTCAGAACCTGCCATCCATTTATAGCGCGAGATGAAAGCAATTGAGAAAAAGCGGGGCACCGTTTGAGCATTGTTTTTAGCCAATTACAAGTCTTGCTCCTACACATACTCGATTGTTCACAAATTTCATATTCACCAAAACGAAATCGAATGATCAATTTCGTGAACCGGAAGTAATTTGTTGACTGTGAATTGACCTCAAGCTTAGCTTTACGGTTTTGAGAACTTTTTGCAATCAGACAAGAAAGTATGTAGTTGTATCAGTCTTATTCTCAAATCGAAGAAGGGCCGAATATTATTTATGTATGCACTCTCATAGTTTAAAAGCCGTTGAAATCTTTCCGAAGTAGTGAACCGATGTGTTCTATTATTATACATATGTATATGTATACTATATACACATATGCATGTAGGTCATTGACTTATACTCACTAAGCTTCAATACGACTTCCTGTTTTATATCACAAAACGAGTATTTTTTAGGCTTGTGTTATTCAATAAGGTAATACTTTTCTTGGAGTTGACTTTTTTGGCAGCTGTCACTTGGTTTATACTCAATTTGCTTTGCCATTTTATAATGCACAAAATAATGGTTCGGTTTCAGAGTCCATACCACGTTTACTCTAGTGGATAATGCGCATTATCAAAGAAGTATCGACGAAGAACCGAATAAGTTCATCCGTCATCTTGACCAACAATTGGAGCTGTGCCCATCCACTTTATGGAAGAGGATCTTGGTTTGCGGGCTTACAAAATCTTACTCATGCAAGAATTGAAGCCGAACAAACATCAAGTGCGTCGCACGTTCGGTGAATTGGCCCAAAACGAAATGGCCACCGGTCTCGATTTTCACAAAGCTCATTTTTGCGACAATTTGAAATGCCAAAAATTATTGTTGAGACGCTCTTACATTTTCAAAAAGTCACTGTTTGTTGTATTCTATAGACAGAGGGAATCATTGGTCCATATTTCTTCAAAAAGCAAGGCGGCGATAATGTTACACACAATGGGGAATAAAGCCATGTTGGGCCTCAATTTGCGGATGTTGATGTGAACGAACTTTTGTTCCAACAAGCCGGCGAAATAATCAATTTATGGAAGGAAACTTTTGGTGAACGTGGTGTGGCGCTTGTCTACGCAAAAAAGTCCGAGAAAATTGACGCATTGGAAGAGTAATATACGGCACGTTATTACTGACATAATTTTCAACCCAATTGCTGCAAAAAGTGGTGGAAAATTGGACTACTACTAATTGGATGGCCACTTGCCCGAAATCATTTTTAAACCACAATGGCAAACCCTTATATTTGTAATAAAGATAAATTCTTAACCATAACCCTAAATTACATACATACATTACATATATGTATGTATATATGTATATACATATTAACACTCCAAAAAATACCCCTATATATCTAATTATAAATTATGAATTTTTTGTAATATAGAATTTGTAGTCGCCTTGGCGAGGCTAATCATGATAGAGGAAATTATCTGTGCCTATTTATATTTTTTTTGCGTCTTCTCCACAGATAATGTTAATGAATTCATTTACATGTCTGCTTTCCCTTCATTAACATTTCAATACTCTGGTAAATCTTTTGCCACATTCATCTAAGCTCAGCACCTTCGCACCAGAACTTCGCTAAATTGTCTGTCGGCAAGGCAGTTACCACGCTCCGGGCGTCATCTAGCGGCGGATTATTCGTTCACTCAGAGAACGTATATCAAAGAACGTTTATCATCTTTTTCTTCCTTTTCTATGATAGACGTTCTCTGGTCATAATTTACGTTCTCTGGTATAATGAATGAATTAATTTATACTAATAAATGAACCATGTTGAGGGACAAAGTCAATTGGAAGATTTACGGGCGGATGTCCTTACAATCTAATTGGGACTATTTTTCTACTTTCGCCACATGTTGCACAAAGTGTAATAGTTTTGTTTAGTTTAAACTAAACGGAATAGATATAAAGTCATATATAGTACACACATATGTACATACATACATATATAAACATGAGCATGATGACGAGAGGATGTTAGCTCCAGATCTGCGATAACTTTACTAAAAAAACTTGAAAAACTAATTACTCGCCTTTTCACAAACTATTAAAGCTATAGCAACCAAACTTTGAAAAAATATCTCTCTAGTATCTCATTCTTTTCTTTAACCGCTTATGCGATTAAGTATCTCATTACACAGAGTGAAAATGAATGAAATCGGTTGATAAACATGACATCACAGTTACTTCATGTAAAAAAAGTGTAAGATATTCCATTGAAATTCAGACAGAAATCTAACTATAGTATTTCGGTGTATTAAAAATTGGTTGAATCGGGTCAATACTTCCCTGAGTCGCAATATATTTAATATAATAATTTTCGAACTTCTGGCTGACTTTATACTGCATACATGGGCCAATATTTGAGTTTACTCAAAACAATGTAGACCTCAAACAATGCAGACCTGATGACCTATGACTTTTTTGTTCAAACTGAAAAGGCCGCTGAAAAGACAACACTAAGCTACAATTGAGGAGATAAAAACTACATCGAAGGAGGAGCCAAACAAGATCATAAACAAATAATTTTAATACCTTTAATTATTTAGAATTAATTAAAAGAAAATCTACAAATTAGATCTGAAGCTATTTTTACGATTATTAAAATGCTGAGAAATAACACAGACTCATAATTTTTCGAAACTGTAAAGTAAATATGTATGTAACTCGGTTTTCGAAACTTTAGCAATGTAAATACCCGCCAGAAAATTAATTTTAGGTAAACACGTTGTAAGAGCAAGCCCAAAGAAAGAAAAAAATAAATTTTTAACAAAAGCAAACAAGTTATGGGAACAAAAATCAAAAATTTTTCTAACAAAAATCTACATACAATACAATTATATGGTTAAGTTTCACAAATTTTAAACTTGGGTCGAGCAACTATGTCGCAGAAATTTTTAAAATTTGAAAAGTGAACTTTCTGAATATGTGACGGTTATTTTTGAGAAATGAAAATTAGTTGGAGAAATTTTAGTTTGAATGAAAAAACGAAAATTCCTATGTAAAATGTATGGAAACCTAAAAAAAAAAAAAATAGCGACCCCTTAGAGTTAAGCTACAGCGCCTGGCTTGAGGGAGGATTTTTTGTTTGTCAATCACTAACATTTGAGGGGGTAAGAGTTGAAAAAAAATTCAAAAACTTTTTTTTGAAGCACCCTAATATATACCATTAAATAAAACTTGAAACATAGTGATTCTATTGAAGTTAAGGGCTTACATGGGCTTACGGGTTTGAAAAATCTATTTTTTTATTGTCTTATTAAGTTCTACAACACCTTTAGAATATTATCCTAAATTTTCAAGTTGATCCAAGTAATAGTTTCGGAGATACAGCCTTAAGAATTTAGGCGCTCAAGGCTAGCTCTTAGCCAAGCCTAGCGCTGTCTTTAAACGCGGTTTTCTCGAAACTGTGTTTTTGAAGTCGGTTGGCAAGATTTCTCGAGAACTACTCAACCGATCATTATGAAATTTTACACAGAACTTTGAGACACAATTCTTAAAGACTTGGACGAAGTATTTTTTTCGATTACAACTATTTAAAAAAACAAAAATCGCGAAATTTTCACTGAAATTATCATTTTTTTGTAAAAATGTTTGCCAAAAAACCAATTTTCAGTTTTTTTCCTTCGCCCAAGTTCTAAGTTAAGGTTTTAACTAAAACACGTTTTTTTTCTCTATAGATGAAACTGTAAGGAGTTATCCTGCCAACAATGGCCGAGTTTAAAATATTTTTTTCCAGAATTTCTGTGTTAATAGCGTACGTTTTTAACAATAAAAAATTCTAATAAATTACTTCACTTTTTATATGAGAAAAAAATTTTGATTAAATGCTGTTTTTTACGAGAGGAAACACATGTAACCCTTTAAGCCGCGCAGTGGTATTACGAGGAAACTAGCTCGTAGAGACTTCCGCTTTAATCACAAAAAAGTGTCTGCTCCAAAATTAGCCGAATATATAGCAATTATATCGCAACAGATACTATATAACGATGTCGTGTTAGACAAAGGAACATCACACAAGAAGCCACTTATTTCATAATAAAAAACGCAAATTTTCGTTTTATATCGGCCAAAGAAAATAAAGAAAACGGAATGGATTTTTGCAAAAAAAGTTTTATTTCCAGATAAGTCGAACACAACATTTATGATAGAGATGGAAGAGAAAAAGTTTGAAGCAAAACTAAGGCTGAGCTTGATCTGAAGGACTTTTTATCAACGGTCAAGCATGATGGCAGGAGCTTATTGGTGTGGAGAGCTAGAGTTGGAGTTTTAGCCTTTATTGAGAGTAAAATGAATCGTTGCAAGTTTAAGCATCTGTTGGAGCAGAAATTGAAGTCTTAGTGTATAATTTGGATCTCAGTCCCAGTTGAATTCAAAGCATAAAGTGGAAATTAGTAAGGATTGGCTGATTTATTATGGTCCCAGAGACTTAAACTCACCACCTGAGAACACTGTTTTGAATGTAGTCGAACATGTTTAGAAAATTTGGTGGAATAACACTAGAAAAAACGGATTTCTACTGGCAAATGTATATACATACATATGTATGTATGTATGTAGTTACTATTACAAGCATACATATTGCTGTTGAAACAAAATAAATAAACCTTTTTAAGTACTCACTCATATTTATAAGCATTCAAAGTTGTATTCATTTGCACATGGACATATTTATTTTGTGCAATGATATAAAATTTACCAGGTTTAGAGTCAAAGAACTCTTAATGACAATTGATCATAGGGAAGTGGATAAAATTTCATTTGAATGCCAAGTGAAATGACGAAAATTAATAATGTGAATGTGTAATAGATAAAGAGGCTGCCTATGTAGTTGTTGTAAATATACCGGTACATAGCCTGCATGTATGGCTGTGTAAATTCGGTGTACAATATTTTTTTGCTTAAAACTGGATTTGCGCAATTAAACATTGGTGGAGAGTAGAAAAAAATATCGTAAAGCACCTCAAAGCCTTCTGCTTCCAATATAATTTACGGGAGTATTGACCAGTGTTAATTTCATTTCGAATTTCAGCATATTCATGCCAAACAATAGAAATCTAACATACGAATACAAGACGGTAAAAATACACACATGTATGTATGTATGTGTGTCTATGAGCAACGTAATACACGTAGATACGTACGAACACTTCATATGCACACAAGCATGTATAAATAATGAACCGAGCGTTAAAGAAAATAAATCTCAAGTGGAAGGGTCAAGTTAAACCAACAGAAAATTCGCTTTAGCTTTTTTAAGTAAACTTATAGTTAAAAAGATAAAAACATACTATTGGATTCTGTTAAAACGATTTCTGATTGCGAGTTTGGCACAAATAAAATTCGAAATTCTATTTACACGCCAAAGCTCTACACATACTTGCACATATATGTACATATTCATATATGTATGTATGTATATTTGTAGATACTAGGTATCGAATGTTTAGGTATTTAGGTACCAAATTATATAATTCACCAGCTTCTACTTCGTATAGCCAAGTAATGAAAAAACAGCCGAGAGATTTTTTATAAACGTAAAAATAAACAGGTTTGAAGCTGATAAATATTCCATTTGATGTTGGTGAATGACAAGATAATCCAAAGTAATCAATCAAAATTATTTTAATTTGAGACACACTAGCATTAAAGTAAATAAGTATGTGTAATTCTATATATTAGGTCTGTCGTGAAAACACATTTTATTTGCAGAAATCAAAAGTTCCATTAATATTGTAGGCAAAAGCACATATTTTTATACAAGCCTACTATTATGATTTATTTCTTCAAAAGTTGAAATTAAATATCTGTTATGAAAGAGCGAAATATCAGCAATAAATTAGTATTGCTTTACGATTAACTTCGAATCGAAGCTAGAATACCCTTTAACAAATAAAGATGTTTTCAAACAAGAAATTCTTGATTCCCTTGAATCATAGCCGCATTATGTGATAGTGGTGCGATTTGCACAATTTATTCGAAGATTATAGCGTTGCTTCGCACAATACTATGACAAATTTCCTGAAAATATCTCGTAAAATGAAGAAACACTTGATTCCGATCGCTCAGTTTGTATGGCAGCTACTAAACGGTGATAAATTTCGAGGTTCCCTACTTAAAAAAAACACCACAGAAACTTTAAATTTAATGGAGAATGTTTATTATCATTCGAAAGAATATTCTCTGGTATCTATTTTTTGAAGATTATCTCTTTTTCGCGGCTAGGTCTCAGTTGGTCCATCCGTTGAGTTCAATTTTCGATTACTCGTTCGTGCAATTCGACTAGTAATTGGCGAATGACACGCGTGATGTGCTGCTTCAAGACCTGAATCGAAGCGTTATTGTCCGCATAGACTTAACACTTTACAAATCCCCAGAAGAAAAAGTCTAACGGTGTGATATCACACGATCTTGGTGGCCAATCGACCGGCCCAAAACGTGAAAGTATCTGTTCACGTAGACTAGTGCGCATACATTCATATATGTATATATACAGACAGACAGACGGATATGGCTAAGTTTACATATATTTTGTAGTCCCCGACATTTCCTTCTGGGTGTAACAAATTTCGTGGCAAACTTAATATGCTCTGTTCAGGGTATAAAAATATCATAAGCGCGTCATACGAAGATATTTTGTTCGCATCTGATACAAAATACTGGATGCTGATGACCTTCCATAAAAGAACTACACCTGTTCTTATTTTGTTCTTTAGTGTTATTTTGTTTTTTTTTGTATATTAACTTTCGTAAGAAACTGCCTTAACCTAATGTGAAGCTTTATGATTGTTTACTCGCGTTTATCCTTGTGTTTCGTGTATTCATTTAGTGGCTTAACTTCAAATGGCTTATGTTTAAACAAGAGACTTGAAAAATAAGCTATCCTTTCTTGTTTTGTGGTTGCTTCAACTAATGTTTAGACGCAAAACTGCATTAACATATCTTGCACTATCACATTGTTCTTTTTTCTCTTTACAGATAGACAGTAATAGCAATAAATTTGACTATACTATTAATTTAGAAGTTTATTCAAGTGTGTCAAGTGACCCAGGTTGTGAATAACCCCATTCATATACACACAAACGTATGTATATGTATTGAAATTGCTGCGAATGAATGAGTGTAACCGTTATAGACATTAAGTTAGTTTCTTGAAGAGGTAAAAATCAATTAGCTTTGTTTTCTGGTTGCACAATATTCTTAGGCATTGGTCAGAGCAAAAAATTTACATATTCCTTAATCGTTTTTAATAATGTAACAACAGGTTATTAATCTTAAACTTTAGGTTGAAACGGAATAAAATGTCACATGGGTAATGCTAGGGTGGCTAAAAACACAATATTTTTTCGCCTTGGTCCGAAAGGTAGATCCTTAGACATCACTAAAAAAGTTTCTCCAAGTGTGAGCTCTTAATTGTAACTGAAACGTCGTCCGCCTTACTGTTTTATATTTTTCTTTATTATCAGATAGAAATTAGTCCTATTATCAAATATAAAATTTCTCTTAAAGGATGATCCATTTCGAGGTTTCCTTCTTTTTTAGAGAAAAAATATCATTCTAAAGAACCTTCTTTCACACTTATTTTTTGAAGATTATCGTTTTCAAATGTTGGCCGCGGCTGCGTCGCAGATGGTCCCTTCGTTGGGTCTAATTTTCGATGACTCGTTCGAGTATTTCGACTAGTAACTGGCGAATGGCACGAGTGATGCTTTGCTTCAAGACCTGAATCGAAGCGGGATTGTTCACATGAACTTCAGACTTTACATATCCCCACAGTAAAAAGTCTAACGATGTGCTATCACACGTTCTTCGCACGATCATCGCGCGATAACGATCGCCATTGACGGTTACGTTACCCACAGAGCGATGTCGCTTGGTGAGGTCGAATGAGAGCACATACTTGGAGAGCTGTTCGTAGAGAGTACCAAGGAAATAAGTAATGGCTTTTATTTTACCCACCCTAATATACGTACATATATGTATATGTAATTGACATATTGTTTTTATTTATTTAAATTTATTTGGTTGCCCGTTTTCGCTCATTGTCGCTAGATATCAATGTAAAGATAATATTGTGATCAAATTTTGGCGAAAATTGGTCGTTTTGTTCCTTAAATGTAGGATTTCACCTATAACTAATGAGTCTTATCAACCCCTTCCGTATCATCTCGGATGTGAAGTTTAATCCTTCTGTCGTAATGATTTAGTAAGTTATTGCACTTTAAGTAGTTCAGTCTAAAAGTTAATATGGGGAGATGCTCGGCACAACCTGGGGGCTCTCTCCCTCTCTCATGCTATGGTGCTACACCGCTATTGTAAGATCAATTCTGTTCTGCGGTGCAGTAGTATGGTGGAAAACTAGTACTAAACCTGCCACCTACAGACCTCTTCGCTGAACACTGCTTAACAAAATTGACGAGACGACTACTGGCTGAAGGAAAATTTACATATAGAACCTTCGCGCATTGCTCGGTGGGTAATGGCGGTTGGGCAAACACAGACTACATGATCCCACTTTTCAACTGGGAAATAAAAAAATGGCTAGCGTAAACACTCTAAACATCTATACAGATGGCTCGAAAATGGACGATGGAGTTGGTGCCGGAACATACTGTCCAGAGTTAGGCCTAAGGAATTTGCTATTGCGAAAGCCGCGGGGCTGGCCTATACTGCACCTCAAGCAATTCCAGAGTCAACAACTACGTAGATAGCCAAGCAGCATATCGCATATCGACCAGAAGTGTCTTGGGAAGCAGGGCGGAAGTGGAAAGTATGACCAGAAGCAAACACTGGCATCGAGGGCAATGAAATAGTGAACGAGATTGCCAAGAATAGCAAACCTGATAAACGTTGAGAAACCCATGCATTGTGTATGCGACGGTCTCAAAACAAGCATGGTAAAGAAAATCAAAACACGTTGGAACGAGCTACCTAAGTGCAAAAGTGCAAAAGTCATGTGCAAAACAGTAGATCGGAAGTACATAAAATTCCTATTTTCACTCGATTGAAGAGACTCTATGATAGGAATACTAACTGGGTACGGTATGGTAGTGACTTGCGCAGGATGGGGCTGACTGAACGAAAAGACTGCAGGAAATGTCGAGAGCAGGGCACCAGGGAAACAATGGAGCATCTCTTGTACACTTGTCCCGCATTGGCAAGACTACGCTTTAAGCATGTGGGCGGTGGGGGGTCAGTGGTGTTAGATGATACACTGCTGGAGGTATCGATAGTGAAGCTGCAGAGTTCGCTAGGTGAACAAAACTATGATACTCTGTGACAGAATTTCTACTTTGGACAGCGCTCCCTGTATATGCAGTGACGTTTGCTCTGAGTACCATCAAAATCGGTTCATACCGATATTTTAAGTAATTCTTTCTTTTGCTTCATATTACAATTATAATTTAAGTTGATACACAAATATATACATACATAAGCACATATTTGCATCGATTTGAAAAAAAGGTAAACATAAGCCGATGGGCTTGATAAGTCACTCGGCAAGTTTTAAATTTAAGAGACATAAATAATTTCTTTGTATTATGGCGTAAACATTTTAATAAGATGTTGCTGGTATCCTTTCTTACGTAATAGACTCCAAATAAGGTAAGAGCACGTATTTCCATCGTTCCAGCAGTTGTTTAGATTTGGACGCCGTAACTAAATTGACAACCTTATTAACGTACAGTTAACAGGCGGGCGCGCTTTTGTATATCAGACGAGACTTGTGTAGGTCGGCACTGAGTCACATACACGTACATACTCATGTACGTATGTATGTATATGAAATTATTAACGTTATATTTAATAGTTATGCATCCAATAGTAGAAGGTTGCATGTCTGCGCGGCAATGAATTTACTACGAATGAATGCAATACAATCGGTAAAACAACTACTCAAAGAGATTTTTATATACAATTATTTGCAAGAAGTTTAAGAATTTATAACAATATTAGAGATCGTATAAAACTTGCGGAATATACCATACACTCAGATTACTTTATTAAGTACTATATTCTAAGCTAAATATTGAATTTATTTAATCGAACTAGAACTTGGTATCCCCGCAAAACTAATACGGCTGTGTAAATTGGCGTTGAACAATACCAAAAGCTCCGTCAGGATCGGGAAGGACTTCTCCGAGCCGTTCGATACCAAACGAGGTTTCAGACAAGGCGACTCCCTTTCGTGTGACTTTTTCAACATACTTCTGGAGAAAATAGTTCGAGCTGCACAACTAAATAGAGAAGGTACCATCTTCTATAGGAGTGTACAGCTTCCGACGCACGCCGAAATATCTCGTGCCATCAAAGAAACAGTCGTCGCACACGCGACTTGGCTCCCACCTCACTGTTGACAGTCATATTTTTGAAGTCGTAGATAATTTCGTCTATCTTGGAACCAGTACTAACAGCAACAACAATGTCAGCCTGGAAATCCAACGCAGGATTGCTCTAGCCAACAGGTGCTACTTCGGACTGAGTAGGCAACGAGTTTTTTGGGATAAAAGTTCTGCGAAAGATTTATGGTCCATTGCATTGGCCACGGCGAATATCGCATTCGATGGAAGGATGAGCTGATATACGACGACATTGGCATAGCTCAGCGTATGAAAAGACTGCGTCTATGAAAACACTCCAGTTCTGAAAGTATTCGACGCAGTACCCGCCGGGGGAAGCAAAGAAAGAGGAAGACCCCCACTCTGTTAAAAAGACCAGGTGGAGAAGGACCTGGCTACACTTGGAATCTCCAATTGACGAAAACAGTGAAAAGGAAGAACGACTGGCCAGCTGTTGTAAACTCAGCTATAACCATGTAAGCGGTGCCTACGCCAATAAAGAAGAAGAATCATAATACATATCTTAGTGCTCTTTAATTACCAAATACCTTTTGATTCCTTTCATTACCAAAATGTAAAGAAGTTCATTCAATGCCCTAAATGCAAAGCTCAGCTGTCAAATAACTGCAATTCTGTGCTCACCTATGTTAGACAGATACAGGCGTTGTAATATAGGCATAAGTTTCGGCCAACGAAAGAATTTCAAACTTGCGTATAAATACGAATATATTTAAAAAAATTGACTTGATTATAATAAAATATAGATGCCTATTTATTCGTATATATTTTTGTTATGAAACCACATGTTTTTCCATAGCTTAGGAAAACTAATTTATTTAGCAGTGGATACCATGGTGGTGATAGTAAATGTCAGTGTTTCTGTTTTGGAAGTGAAGTATATTGAGTAATCAGGAAGAGCACCATTAACATCATTCAATAACATTTTTTGACACATGAAAACTGATGTCTTCGTAGTTAGTGGCATTACCTGCGTAGATTTTGTACTGACCTGTTAGACTTGACTTTGTAATAATGTAGTACCTTGGGAGTTACCACTCTTTTAACTATCAAAAAAAGTTTTTACAGCCCATTGAATCCGACTTTAGTTAACATAGTGTTTTTTGTGCCATTTTAAACTCGTCCTCTGTCAGTTTCGCGATCTTGACTCAACAGTATTCGTAAACTTCTGCATTAAAAATAACACTTATAAAAATAATATATTTAATAATTCACTAAACGTTCAAATATTACAACATTTCAATAAAACTTTTGAATTTGGTGCAAAGCAAACATGTCGCGACTGACATTATGGCACTTTGTTCAGAAATACACGCTCATTTTACGTTATTTGAATTCAAAAATCGATTTGAATTTTTCTCAAAAATCTAATATTGTAAATATGTATGTAGATTGCATGCCCATATGAATAAAAATCGATGATTCCAAAACATAATGTCGAAACCGATTCGCGGAAGTGAGTGAATGTTATATTTTCCTGGACTGGCTAGAGTTCAAAGAAAACAGCTCATAATGCTTTCCTACAGGATGTCAAATGTCATTTTGATAATATTATCACTATTCCTTTCACACAGTTTGTGCTATTGTTAAATAAGAGATTGCTGAAGGGTACGAAGTTTACACTTTCACAAGTAACCATACAACTACGTATGTTTGTATGCATGTGTGCACTCAAAAGTAAGCTGCAATACATTTTAGTAGTGCGTGGGTAATGTACATGGACTCGATAAATCGAAAAATGGAAAATTGTGCAATGATTTTTCTATGACGTCATCCTTAACATCCAATGTGGAAATATACGTGCGAAATTTATTAAAATCTCGATAAAACCTCCTGGCGCATTGCTGATGATTCCAGGGGGAATTTCAAACTCCCTGCCGTATAAAGTTATACAAAGTTAAAGTAATGGTTGGACCTCTCTGCAAGTTCGCATCCTTTCATTCTCACATTCTCTATCTGAAATCCATTAGTTAAATGATGATAATGGCGTGGATGTTAACCGCGTCTAAAAGTGAGATAACTCACAAAATAACAGGTCAATCGAAAAGTCCTCCGCCTGATGGCGCTACTAGAATTGAATCGATATGGTTTTTAGCTAGCCCTAACCTTCAAAAGGCACGTGTATAAATTTAACAGCTGCCGGATCATTATTGTGTGAATCATATCATTTGAGTGATTAACCTTTCTTGTTGTGAAAAAGTTTATAAAAGGAAATTTCGTGTGTTGACAAAATATTGCTTTTTGAAAAAATACAGTTGAAGAAAGAATTTAGCTTGATAACGAGTTTCAAGACACTGCCCCAGGAAAATTAACTATTAAGGATTGGTATGCTATGTTTAGACGTGGTGAAATAAGCACCGAATATTTCGGATGACCGTAGAAAGAATATGTTCGGCAGGCACAACTAAAGATATCAACTGAACAATGTTTGTCATATCATTAACGAATATTTGGGTTTGAGAAAGCTCTGTGCAAAGTGGGTGCCGCACCAGCTCCCATTTAAACAAAAACAACGACGAGTTGATGATTCGGAACAGTGTTTCGAGATGTTCAAGAGTAACAGATAAAACATGACTCCATCAGTTCCCTCCGAAGTCCAATCGGCAGTCATCCGAATGAACTGCACACGATGAACCCGCTTTAAAGCGCGGAAAACATAAAAGACAGGAAAGGTTAAGACGTCTGGCATATTTTTTATTGATTACCTTGAAAAAGGAAGAACCATCAACAGCGAAAAGTAGATTGTGTTATTGAACCATTTGAAAAGGACGAAATCGTCGACATTTGAAGAAGAGGAAAGTACTGTTTCACCAAGAAAGTGCTCCGTGTCACAAGTCAGTGAAAATGATGGCAAAAATCCATGAATTGGCCTTCGAATTACTTCCGCATCCATCATATTCTTCAGATCTGGCCCTTCATCTTCGTCAATTAAGAGGTCATCGCCAAACTTTGGCCTATTTTGAAACAAAGTACAAATCGTACTACAAAAATTATATCAAAAAGTTGGATGGTCGCTGTAATTAGTGTATCATCCTCAAAGGGAACTATATTGAATAAAAAAGCAAATTTTGCCTACCAAATGTTTTTAGTTATGATAAGCCAGAGACTTTTCAATTGTCCAGTTAAATACGCCAAAAGCATTAAAATTCACACCAGTGATGCTACGGAATGGATTCTAACTTTTCGGTGAGAATTAATATCTCATGCAGTACTCGACCAATTTCAACGAAATTCGGTACTTAACATTATCCTGACATTCTCACATAACACATTTTTATATTCAACCGATTCATTCACTTTGAAATATTATATTTATATATAACTTAGTTACCAGTGGAAACATCGTAACAAAGGTTTACGCAAATATTTTTTCCAGCTAATAATGTGCCATTGTGCTGAAAATGGTTAAAACGGGTAAATAGTTTTCTAATATATAAAGCTTAATGAAATGCTGAGATCAGTGAAATTACCCATTACGAACAGTCTTCATAGCCGGACATCTCCCATAACTGGACAAATGTCATGAACACAAAGTTTTCTTTATTACTTTCAAACAAAAACAATTCATATAAGCGGAAAGTAAGTTCCAATGACCAGACAGGGACACTATTTTGATAATATTTCGTTCAAATTATCTCTAATAAGCGGACAACATTTCAAAAAAAAGCAAAGAAATTGTTTTTGCTAGTGCCGTCTGGTTTGCGGTGACTCAACGAAAACTAATGGGTTAATTGTCATTCATTCATTCCTGACTGACATTGGTTTGCATTTATTAGTCCAATAGAAATATAAGTAGTTCTTAGTGGCAGCTTCTAATTCTAAAAATACAATTTAAATATTCGTTTTTGCCACGCCCCACGTGAAAGGCGGTAGATCGGAATACCAATTGGTCACAGTCTGGTAGCGACACACGCCCGCTGAATGGGGCTGACAGATCGAGAAGACTGCAGCAAATGTCTAGACCAAGGTACCAGGGAAACAATGGAGCATCTCTTGTGCACTTGTTCCGAATTGGCAAGAGTACGCTGTAAGCATCTGGGGTTCCCACGGTATTATCAACTACAAAAGGCATCGATAGTGAGACCACAGAGTCTGTTAAAATTCGTCTCAAGCACAGGCATCCTAAAATTTGACTGGACCTCATCTGGTATCAAAGGTCCAAACTTGGTCTATGCTGGCTCATTGGCCTATCGCCTAACCTAACGTTTGTCACACCCCCATATACGAATAGCCCCTTAGCCAGACAAAAGCGCTGCAACGGTGCGTGTCCGGTTATGAGGAATTTCACTAAACATATGTACATACATATATATATATATTATATCATTTAATATTCAGATTAAACTAAATATAATCTCATCCGAATTCTTAACCTTAGCGCTCTAACTCAGATGCTGAGATCTGATCGTAGCACAACATTTTAGCTTCTGACCTTCAAACAATTCATAATCAATCTTGCCCCGTTATTGATTATTTATGGTTACAAATATAATTCCGCCAGCGATAAACTTATACTCATATTAGCAATAAAAATTTGGATTATGTGCTTAACCTCGGGAGAAATTGACGAATTTGTTTAATGATATCGAATCATTTTGTTACTGCTTGTCATTTTGTCTCCGTACGGTAGCAAAGTAATATGTATGTATGTATTATTGTATGTATGTATAAAGCCCACAAAATGTATTTGTGTATAAACGAGTGTGTTCTATTCACATTTGCCGCTCTTTCAAGTTACACGTAGCAGCGCACGCAGTTAGTAGCTAATGGTAGTTAAATTTCAACACGAAACACCCGAATATTACGAGTGGATGAACGCTGCGAACTATAGCGCCAAACGAGCTGGGACTCTGGTCGTTGGCAAGCCAGTGCTGCCGGGATAAGCAGACAAGCCGTCGTGTGCCGCTGTATGTGTGTTGCGCGTACTCACAACTCACCATTCTTCCATGGTTCTTATACCACGCTGCTATCATTACATTTTGCTATAACGTAGAATAGGTTGCTGATTTTTTTTTCAAATGCAAAATACGCGTTTGCGTCGTTTGGGCAACTTTGGCCTGTTTCAGTGCTAAGCGGTGTAAGAAGGCAAATATTTTTAACGCACTCTTATTCGCAGTTGCCGCGTAATGCGTGAAGGTGGAATCGTGTCGCATTATTTCCTCCTGTACGAAGAATTAGATCTATACAATTAATGTGCTTGTTATTGTAACTCGAGATAAGTGTGAGAATTTGATGTGGCTATGAGCAAAATATTATTAAATTATTAATCCATAAAGCTTATATCGCATATTTATGCAAATGTTATTTATTAAGTGCCAATAGCAAAATTTATGTGCTAAAAAATACTAAAGAAACGTCTTGAATTAAGTTTCTGAATTCAAAACAAAAAATGTGAATATGACTTTAGCCTATATCGACATGCCCACAGTTATAAATGCGCAGGTAAAACTATTAAAAAATAAAATAAATAATTACATTTACATATATCTAAATCTATGGTTATAAATAACGGAAAACATTTAACCGTACAAAACTGCAAGAAATCGTATTTTCTTACGGTGCTTATTTAAAAGCATTCGACAAATTAGAATTTTTGAAAATCTCTTTTTTTTAATTAGACGAAAAAATTAGTGCGCGTCTCTGCTGCTTGCTCTCCAATACGAATTGAATAAATAGTATGTTAACTATCCTGTACAGATCATTTCAGCCGATAATTCCGATTTCGCTTAAGTGATAAAAATTAGACAAGTTCTCACTTACAAAGTTATAGCTTCTAAATTAAATTATAAAGTAATAATAGTTACAATTATAAATATGAGCGCCTTGAGAATGGAGTATTCTTCACTTTTTTTTAACCTTTTCTGCAAATTTGATAACAATAGAAGTCAAGCGAATATTGATTGATGCAATAGAACTTAAAAGCTAAATAATAATCATCACCTAAAATGCAAAATAACGTAACATCACTTTTCATAAGTTTACAGGCGAAGGAAAAACGTTATAATAGTAACCACTCATGTCGAAACAAAATTCATGTTTTGGTTATAAAATGGTTATATATTGGTTATTATATCTAACAGCGATTTTCTATTTTTTTATGATACGTTGTTTTGCATTTTACATAACGTAATAATGTTTTTTTTTTTTTTTTGTAAAAAGGAGGACAGCAATAACATCATAATTTTTTTGTTATTTTGGTATCACTACATGACTTGAAACGGTTTTCCCATTCATTGAGGTTCTTCAAGTAGCCATTAAATATTAAATTTACTTTTTGAACCAATACTCTACATAAAATTATGCCATAAAACTGATTTTAATTTTAGCCCCAGGAAATTTTATTTAATTTAATTATACCCACAGAAAGAAGTCTAAATGTGCAATATCACACGATCTTCGTGACCAATCGGCCGGCCCAAAACGCGTACTTATCTGCTATCCGAATTGTTCTCGCAATAAATCCATTGATTGATGTGATGTGTGGGAAGTGGCGCCGTCTTGTTGAAACCAGATGTCGCCGAGATCACGAGCTTCAATTTGAGGCATCAAATAGTCGGCTAACATGGTGCGGCAACGGTCGCCATTGACGGTTACGTTCTCACTGGCATCATGAAGAAATATGCACCGATGATTTCACCGGCCCACAAAATACATCAAGGCGTAGTTTTTTTCTAGACGAAACAACAGCTCTTGAATATCTTTAGATTACTCTTCATCTCAAATGTGGCAATTTTGCTTGTTTTCATATTTACTGAGCCAGAAATAGGCCTCATTGCTGAACAAAATTTGCTCGAATACGTCGGATCATCTTGGCATTTTTCAAGAGCCCATAGAGCGAAGCGATAACATTTCGGAAGGTCGAGCGGCTTCAGTTCTTGCACGCTTTCAATTTAAGATCCCGACGTAAAATGCGCCAAGCCGTTCCATACGTCAGTCCGAGTTGCTGCGAACGGCGCCGAATCGACTCTCCATGGTCTTCGAGTACACTCTCAGCTGCGGCTGCTATATTTTCTTTACTGCGTGCTGGACGTGGTCTATTTGGTCGAATATTATCAATAATGAATGTTGGGTTTCAAGATACATATATAGTACGCTCAGTAGGTCGATTATGTTGATCATAAGTTAAACGAAGCGCGCGAAACATATTCTTTACAGGACGTGAATTTTCGTAATAAAGTTGAATGATTTGTAAACGTTGTTCAGAAGTAAACCTTTCCACGACGAAATGCCGAACCACGTGAAAAAATACCTCTACTTGGATCACCCGTTAATACATAGGTACTGACGAATAAACATACATATGTGACATTATCCGAAAATTTTAAGATTCCTAAAGCCGCCTCTATTTGCAAATGAGTTTTTATCCATGGGAAGAAATAAGTCGCACTTTATGTTATTTTTACTTTATGAAACAAATATTTCAACATACTATAAAACTAATTAAAACCTTTTTCCAGGAACGCCTCACTAGTCATGGCAGCTTGGGGTTATCAAGCAGTAGCCCGGCTTACACTACACATACGGGTGGCCACAGTGGCCGTGGAGGACCTTCTTCTGGACACGGTAGCCATGGCAGTACTCACGGATCCGCAGCAACAATGCATCACCAATCTCTTCAATCAGATTTCCAACCGCCCTACTTTCCTCCACCGTTTCATCATTCAACTCAAAGTCCGCCCCAACAACAGGTAATACATGTAACTGTAATTTTAGCAGTTGGTTTTGATAATCAGTGACAATATTATTATTATTAGCATTATTATTTATAGCTTCTTATAACTTCCAATAACCAAATAAGGGTAAGGTATGTGTATATATCTCACAATCTCAGTTGTACAGTATACATTTTCGTCCACCTAAATGTTGTTTGTAATCTAATAGAGATAGACAAAACATAAGCTCATGATGATTAGATGTTGAGATCAGTTTGATATCCTCCCCTGCGGTCTTCACTTTTCCATTCGAATAAATTCATAATTATTAGCGCAAGTTATCTTATAAAAATTCACCAAGAATATTTCGAATATGGTTATGAGAGGTCAGGTAAGGTTAGGATCGATGGCTGATAAATAGATCACACTTAAACTACCATACGCAGTCCTTTGTAAAGCCATAGCATAGCATCCGATCTTATAGTCGGATAAATTGGTTTTATTTCTATTCCCACCAGCACGACAGGATATGTGAAAGTGTGAGCTCCCAAGTTTAAGCCTTCTTGTGGGAAACGCGGGATAATCAATAATGAAGTGTTGAAATGTATTGATATCGATGCCGATAGGGCAATGGCCTGTAAAAACGCTCACAACTAAGAAGTTAGCCTTATTAAGGGCAAAGAGCTCACTGGATCTCTCACGATCGATCTTGGGTCAAAAGGATCTTGCAATAGCGCATGAATGAACTTATGTTATAGGTACAGACCTATTACTTTCATTACTAGATCAAAATAAACAAAAGTCAACCAACGGCACTGATTTTATTATATTGGGTATATGAGGGAAAAGTCCACCAAAAAAATTGGTATCATTATATTAGGGACATGAGATCTATTCTGATTTCAAACATATTCAGCTCTAAACCACATTATGTTTAAGAAAACAAGTCTACCTAATTTCATTAAATTATCACGGTTATTGATCAACGTAAACGGTTTAAATTCGGCTGGTACCAATTAACACCATATATGGGGTTATAAAGAAATGAAAATCACATGATTTTTTAATTTAATTTCGCACATAAACCCATTCGTCGACCTTTTTTTCTAGGTTGATATGACTGCCAGTGACATCTGTGCCAAATATCACATCAAAATAATCATTAGTGTTTGGTATAAGCTCGTCTTTCTGAAATACATAAAGGGCATTTGGCGATATTTACGATGAATGAAATTATTCAACAAAGATGTTTCATTAAATTTTGTGAAAAACCCTTCGGTGTTAATTGTTTCTCACAAGTGTTTTTGATAGTTACAAATTATTCAAAGAGGGTCTAGAACGCGTTGACAACGAACCACGCCCAGGACGGCCGTCAAAATTAAATGATAATCAAATAAATAAATAAAGGAATTGGTGCTTGCGAATCGACGATTAACAGTCAGAGATCTTACTGGCATCGTTGGAATATCGGAAGGATCAGTGGAAATCATTTTGAAATATCGTTTGGGTCTAAGAAAAGTAAAAGCGCGATTGGTTCCAAAAACAACTCAATTTTTTTCGAAAAGCAGCGTCGCGTTAACGTCTATGAAACAATGCTTTTCGACTATCAGGATGTTATGAAACGTATTATTACTGGCGATGAGTCTTGAATATGAAACAGAATGATCAATCGAATATCGTGGCAAAAATGTGCCGAAGCGGAAAAATCACGTTAAAGCAGTTCCAAAATCAAGGTTATGTTGACAGTTTTCTTCGATTATCGAGGTGTAGTGCACTCTGAATTCCTTCCGACTGGTCAAACTGTCAACAAGGAGTATTATTTGTCGTTTGCGCGAATCTATTTGTAAAAAGTGGCCAGAATTATGGGCCGACAATTCATAGTTTTTGCACCATGATAATGCACCGTCGCATACTGCATTGATTCTTCGTGAGTTTTTCACCAAATGTGTCATGCCGCAACCACCGTATTCGCCTGATTTAGCTCCGTGTGACTTCTGGCAATTCAGCAAACTCAAACAACCGCCCTGGGAAAATCGTTTTGAGTCAATTGAAGACATTAAACGTGAGCTACGTACGCGCATTGAAAGCTATTACGGAAGTGGAGAATGAACTAAATCCAGAATGCGAAGCCAGCATGAACAAATTTCGTTTCCTCCTTCTTTGTAAATACCAAAAATACAAAGTACTAGTAGTTCAGAGAATCTAGATGGTGTGTAGCAGTATTATACAGTACAGACTATCATAACGGTTATGTTAATGTCTTTCGAAGAACAACGGATTAAAAGATTTGAACTTTTGATCATTTATTAAACCTACATCTATATTCATTAAAATAAAACATTATAATATTAATCCAAGTTTTTTTTTTATTTTATCATAAGGTAAATAAATTTTGCACACTAATAAGTGTGTTGAATTCGTGTAGCATTTGAATAAAACAAATTAATGGAAATCAATTAATTGAAGAAATACGTACACATCAAAAGAAATTTTGTAATTGTTGTTCAATCCCAGATGAAATAAAGTTCAGGCTATATTATATCGCTGGATTTTGGGTGAATATATGTACAGTGGCTGGTTGCAAGCTAAATATTCAGCCATATTATCATGACAGTTTTTTACTTTATTTACTTTTTGTCAACTAGCGATTTCCCCTCCCCCAAGATTTGAGCCTCTACCGAAACTATATCCTGGCTACGAGCCTAAAGTGAAAGATAGACATTGAGATTCACATACATACATACAAGTATTCGATATCTGGAGCTCGAAAAGTTATATCGGGGTTTGACAATTTTCAAAAGTGCGTTGGAATACCTTGAAGAAACTATTTGTGCAAAGTTGAATTCCAATATGTTCATTGATGATAGATTTATATATACATACCTACTGTAAGGTGAAAGAACCAGATTAAATTTACAATTGTGACTTGTGGGAAATAAGAGTGGTTGTAGTTGGATTTCGCCCATTTGTAGACCGTAATATAGGAATGGTCGACTAGTTTCTGAGACATAGGTTTTTCATCTAAGGATGGGCGACGCCATGCCCCTTTATATTAATTCCTATAAAACTCTTCATGTGTGCTTATTTAGTGAATGATCGCTTTTTAATTGCTATAGATAGAGTAAATATACACCGATGACATAATAACATTAAGAAGTTGGTCCATGAAGTCCATCGCTTAAATCTTATGATAAAATGTATACTATACATATATAGCAATCTGTGAAACACTCAAATGTGCAATATGTAAAGCATATCTAAATTTCTCTTTATACAATACATTGAGACAGAAAATTAAATTCCCCGGGTAAATGATATTTCAAAAAAAGGCATTTTTCTAAGTTGGTATGATAGTCCTTAATTACTATGCCAAATATGAGCGCGATCTATCAACAAATTTGTTTACAGCAGATACTTAAGTAGTGCGTTGCGATTTTTACAATGGATGAAAATATCCGACAAAGAATTTTTCTCAAATTTTGTATTTCTAACCAAATTTGGTGTGCGGAATCGTTGCGATTGTTGGAAAAGGCTTACGGTGATTCAGTTTTATCAAAAACACAAGCCTACGAGTGATACAAAGCCTTCAAAGACGGTCGAGAGATCGTTGAAGACATCCTTCCTTCTGGACGACCTTCGGCCTCTTTAACTGGTGAAAATATTAAAAAATTGAAAGATATGCTGATTGAAGAGAAATGGAGCTCGACATCTCTCGCGAGTTCGTTCGAATGATTTTGGTGGATATTTTGGATATGAAATGCGTTCTTGCCCGAATCGTATTGATAAAACGGAGTGTTTTTCGCATCGAGTCAGGATTGTAATCGAATTTAAAGCCAAGAACACAATGAATATCATCGATCAACCACCGTATTCACCAAATTTGGATCTATGTGGTTATTTCTTGTTCTCCGAACTGCAATTGCTGCTCCGTGGAACCCATTTTTATTCGATCGAAGAGATATAACAAAATTCGCTGAAAGAGCTTAAGGCCAAAAAGTACTTATGAAATGTGTTTCGAGGACTGGAAAAATCATTGGCATAAGTGTATTACATCTGTTGGGGATTACTTTGAAGGAAACAAAATAAATATTGATGAAGAATAAAATAATATATATTGGGTTTTATTTACAATTTCCTGATACGTTCTTGTCACAATGTATGTTTCCATTCACACATTGTTTAACATTGTTGTCAGAGGCTAATACCCTTGACAGGTGCATTTCTTAGAGCTGTGAAAGGTTAATAAATATTTATTTTGATTTTTTTCGGATAGTTTGAAAAAAGATTGTGTTTCGATTTATTTGAGCAGATATCTCGTCAAATAAAAAAAGTTTTCCTTGCAAGGACTTGAACTTTATCGATCAGCTTGTATGGCAGCTAGCCTTGGGAAGAAAAGGAGGAAACATCTCAGATCGTTAGACAGAATAAAAATACATTCAAATTTTACTGTTGAGATTTTAAAGTTTATGTTATGTTTCGGGTCAAATAATAACAAATTATCAGAAAAGTGAAGCCAATAAAGCTGCTTTTTAAGAAGAAATTACGTGAAATTGTGCATTTTGTGTGACAACAGACTCAAGACAAGATTATTATAAAAGTGAGACCCAATCAAAAAAATGTGAGTTCTAAAAGTTCTAGCGTTATTTTCATTGTTGCTTTGCCTCATTATTTAAATAAATCCTTCTATTTTCGTATTTTTATAATTTTCATAATGGTAAACACAAAAAAAGTTTTAAAACTGTGATGTAAAATTTATAATCCGTAAATTTTAAAATACTTAAATTGTCTTTATCATTAAAATAATTGGTGAAATCGTTTGAACATGTAATCAAATGGAAGTTAATGATAAATCTTATAGAAATAATGTAGTTGTTATTTTGTTTTATAATATCTAAAGTTTATATACAGAAGACTTATGATTTATGGACGTGTAGTTCAAAACTAGTAAAACGAATTTTGAATTTTCGCAGGAGATTTCAATATCAATTTCGCATCCGAAGATTTTGATAAACGTTACGTTGGAATTACAAATGAATAATGACCGTCTCTCAACTTATAAGACATGGAACAACAATCGATGCAGTTTTTTCTAGATTTTGAATTTTCATTTAAAATATATGTATCGTATTTCTCGTTTGCTTATTGTCTCGGTTTTGGAATCAACCACAGATTTTGTACCTAATGAAAATAACGAAAAAACAATGGAAAAAAGAACCTGATCTATGCAAAAATTTAATTTACTGATGAAAACATAAATTAAATTAATAAATTATTTTATGTTTTCATTAGTTATATGTGCATACATGTATATATTGCACACACACATTCATATATATACATATAGATAGAGCGAAAGAAGTTTCACTTCAGTCGTGCGGTATAAACGGACTCACTTTTTTTTCGGATAGTTTGAAAGAAGGTTGTGTTTCGATTTATTTGTGCAGATATCTCGTCAAATAAAAAAGTTTTCCTTGCAAGGACTTGAAATTTTATCGATCAGCTTTAATGGCAAGTTGGGAAGAAAATGGAGGCCAATCGTCGAGATCGTTAGACAGAATAACCTAAACATAAAGCGTTGAGATTTTAGTTTTATGTTTCGCGAAAATAAGATCGCCAGAAACGCCAATACTCTTTTTTCGTGATTGGCATTTTGGTAGCAAAGACTAGGGGCATTATTATAAAAGTGAAGCTAAAAAAATGTGAGTTCTAAAATTCTAATTATTTTCTTGCGGTTTGCCTCATTATTTAAATAAATCCTTCTATTTTCGTATTTTTATAATTTTCATAATGGTAAACACAAAAAATTTTACAACTGTGATGTCGTTTATATACAAAGTCTTATCATAAATTATGTCAAAATAGATTTACAGTATAGAGATAAGGATAATTTCGAAAAAACACAAAATTTTGTTTTATAATTTTATGTAACATCAACTGATTTATAATCATCAGTTCAGTGTTTGCTTTCGCTTTATAACAGCGGAGTGGGGTGGTAAAGAAAATAAGTGTGGAAAAGGCGCAAGTGAAATTTATGATCTTCTAAAAAAACTTGGAATTTCGAAGAATATTTATTTACCGCGATATTGATATTTTCACAAACGTCAACAGTTGGTGTCAGAAAGAAAACTTGTCGTCCTCACATAGTTTGAACCAATTCAGCCATAAAAACTGTTCGCGTACACATTTTCAGAAATCTACGTAGAAAACAGAAACTTATGTTGAGGGGAATAAATGGATATATCGACCACATCAATGTCAAGATTCATTTGCGATGATCTCCACATAAAAGCATGCCGTCGGTCAACTGGTCATCTTCAGACAACGTGCTTGAAGCAAATTTGACTCAACAGATACAAACAGCTGTTACAGTGGCCCGCGGTCAACGACCGTGCAAAGAAAGTTCACTGTTGAAGATATTTTTATTAAGCAAAACGACAAAATCTACGCAACAACTTCCGAAGTCGCAATAAATGTCATTCCAAAAGGTTCAACGTGCTCGCTATCCAGCTGCTGTAATGGATTAGTCTTCCATAAAGCCGTTACGCTTCTTTACTTCTGCGAAAAAGACTGGGTCATAGGTGTACTAGCTGAATGGTTTAAAAGGCGTGGTAAAGCATCTTTTCGATGGAAATCATTGGATCGTTCAGCAAAATTCTGCTCCAGCATACAAGGCAAAAATCACTCAACAGTGGCTTAAAAGTAATATATGCCAATGAACTCAACTCTGATCTTCCCGACAGCCAATCATCTGCAGCTCTGGTTTCAGTCTAGACTTCAGCTTGTTCCAGTAAAATTAGAAGAGTCTTAAAAAATTCGTCAATACCAATAATAGCTGTGGGTGCTGCTAATGATCAATGGTAGAATCGTTTGAGACTTGTGAAAACAAGAGGTGATCACGTCAAACAAAATTCTATATCGCTCATTAAACATACACATTATTAAATTTAATTAACATTAATAAAAATGTATTAAAGTTTCAAGCGCAACGGTCTGAACTTGTAACGGAACTTATGGTATAATCACTAGATAAGTTCTCCAACGTTTCCTTTTTGGGTGTTACAAGCTTCGTGGCAAACTTAATATACCCTGTTCAGGATATAGAAAATGTTTTCAAAACTTATATGGATAGTTATACTTATAATATATATACCTATGTATTATTGTGGTCTAATTATATTATACCAAAGTATAAATTAATGTTTGATTATTTCTTAGTATAAACATGATACGTATATCAGGTAGTAGAAGTGAGAACGGATATCTTATCTTACTTTAACTAATTAAAATACTATTAGTAATAAGGTAGTCTGGTATTAAATGAGAGTTCATTTGGCATTACATAATTAATCTAATATTGATTAGGTACCTGCATATTTACAGAACCATGGAGCTTTAGAATATTTGGGTACAGATCCATATGGACAACCGTTATCATCACTGCACCATGCCCCTTTGCACCACTATAACCAATTAGCGGGCTTACGAACAACTCAAGATCAGCTTGGTATACACAGATCTCATAGAGAAGCGGAGCTACAAGGCCATGTGGTAAGTGCTCTTCAAATATTTTCTTAATCATAATACGTCATAGAGATATAACACACAACTTTGAAAGAATGTTTACGTTAACGACTAACTCTTATAACAAAGTGATTTAGCTTATTATCGCTATTTGGTAATTGGTTAAGTGTCCACTTAAAATAAAAGTTTTCCAAACGCGGGATCCTTCTGAATACAAGGTGCGTTCCAAAGTAAACAGGACTTAAAAAAAAAACAGAACAAATGGTTTTTTCGGCAAAATAAATTTATTTTATTCAAAATAGTCTCCTTCTGCTTCAATACAGCTTTTTGCACGGTCCAAAAGCATGTTGAACGAGTGTTTTAGCTCGTTGGCCGGTATGGCCTCCAGTATGCCGGTGCAAGCCTTTTGAATGGCCTCTACGTCTGCTATTTTCGTTTCATGGGCAAATGCATTTTTCCGAAAAAGAAGAAGTCGCACGATGCCATATCAGGTCAATACGTAGAGTGTTTAATGGTTAAAATGTGATTTTTGGTCAAAAAATCGGTCACAAGCGTCCTTCGAATGTTCGATTCTGAGCAATTTTTGTCGTCAGTCAATTTGTGCGGAACAAACCGTGCACACATCTTTCGTAAGCCCAAATGTTCGGTCAAAATGCGATAAATCAATGTTTTGGAGATGTTCAATTCCATTTCTATGAATTTCAATGGTGATTTCGGCACAGTTTCGAAGAAATCTCCGGTGATCACGTATTTTGGTTGGCCCACATGTTGATCGTCATTTATGTCCTCACGACCACTTTGAAAACGTTGAAACCACTCGTGCACTCTGCAACGGGATAGGCAATCATCGCCATAAACTTGTTTCATCAATTGAAACGTTTCCATAAAAGTTTTACCAATTTTAAAACAAAATTTAATGTTGGCTCTTTGTTCGAAGCTCATTTTCGCACCGATAACACAAACATACTGACACTTAATAAATTCACTTTCAAACGATGAAATGTCATGAAATTCTCAATCGAAAAAGATAGCAGATTCTAACGTCAGCCGACATTTAGATGGCGCCATCAGGGGGCGCTAGATTCAAAAAGTCCTGTTTACTTTGAAAAGCACCTTGTATATTAAACGTCACAATAATAAATTATACCACAAGTAGTTGAATTCGTCGGCGCTAGAATCCAACTAAATTTTGGCCATTTTGCCAAAAGTCATTAGTTCTAGGCAGAACTCCAAAGCTTAAAATCTCAATGTATAAACTATAAAAGTTTGAATGAAGAAGTAAGGAAGGGCTAAGAACGGGTGTAACCTAGATTTTCATACTCTTGTAACCTGCCAGGATCAAAGTCAGTGAAATACCCTCAGGCGCATAAGGGTTGTAACTTATATGGGTTCTAGGGCAAGCTTTCACACGATTTTATCTAATTTAAACACAAAGAGGCACCGTTATTAGAAAATTACTCCCTCAATTTTATTAAAATAACTCACACATTTACCGATATATATACATATGTGGTATAATGTCAACTGGAATTTCGAAAACCTTTCTATTAGGTATAAGGGGGCTAAGGGATTTATTGATCCGACTCAATCCACTTTTGGCATATACTTAGGCATACTATTATCAGAAAAGATTTATCATTTTCTATAATACTTGTATATCTCACACAGTGAAAGTATGAAATAGAATTTAAAATTAGGTTATTTGCGAAAAAGGCGGGTTGTATTCCGATTTCGTTCGTTTTCGGAGTATATGAAAAAATTGTTAAGATAACATTTTATACCAACTTTGGTCCAGTAGGTCATGAGAAATGGCTTTTCACCGAAATGTGGGTAGTGCCACGCCCATTGTGCATTTTTGACCCGGCTCCTATAAAGTCCTCTTGCATCATCCCAAATGAAAAGTTTAATGCCACGCCCATTTCTTTCAAAATATTTGGTTCACTACAACTGCGGTCACTTGTGCCAAATTACAGTTCTTTATCCTAATGTAGTGCTTAGTAAGTCAGTAGTCAGTGCTAGTAGTCAGTTCGTGTATTGAATAGAAAAATTTCACAAAACAAAACGATGTAGGCCAAGTTTTGAGAATTTTTCGCGAACTTCTTCTGTAGTGACTTCAATGTCATGAAGTGTGTACAGCAACGCCAGGCCGATCAAAATATTTTGAAGCATGTTTGTCCTCAGCCACGTTTTCATGCGAAGTGTCGAAAAAGAGCGTTCAGAGCTTGCATTCGTCACAGGAAGTGTGCAGAATATGCGAAGGAAACTAAGAATTATGGGGTGTATGTAGATCTACTTCACAGTTCTTCAACGTTCCCGATGCAGTAGTCGGTAACTTCTCGTCCTTTGATTTTTGCTTCTACCCAATGGCACTGCCAGTGATCAAGTTCACATTTGAGCTTCAAATGTCGCACGACGTTGTCATTATCCAAAAGGCCTTTGAATCCATCTGTCAAGCAGTTAATAAGATTTTCCATTTTTTAGAAGCAACGAACTCAGTTGAAATCCATCCAATACTCCTCTAAAAAAGCACGTCTTCAAATCTTCGCCGATTGTATCCAACAGAGGAATGTACATTGAGACCCTGTAGTATTCTTCGCAATTTCTCACGTAGAAATTTTCGTGTCTGAATGAAGGGATCGAAAATGCTTCACAGCTTTTTGTCTTCGATTTCGGAGCGTTACAAGCAAAATATCTATATATTTGATGCCTATTACGTTAAAAAATTTGGAGGATAAACCGCGGAGAATGTTACAATCCAACAGATCAAAGAAGGAGCTGAATGTATGTATATAGCATCTATTTCAAGTTCTCTATCAGGCCGCTTCGTTTCAAATTTCGCACTTTCAGTTACGGATCTTATTGGATTTATTAACAATTTACATAGCTACAATTTGTAACTTCAGTGGTGTCTTAGCATTATTTATTATATTCAAAAATGGAGACAGACTATTTCATTTTTTTTCTGAAATAAAATAGCAAATTTCTGTATTATATTTCTGTTACCTTATATTTTTTCAGAGTAGAAAATTTATTAACAAACCGTTTGACCCTTGGCCTTGCTATATCTTAGCTTTAGTGGGTTGAGCAATGTGTAAATTAAACCATATAGTGGCGGCATCCCACTTTTTTAAACTTTTAAAAGATAAAATTACTAGGGGGTATAATAAATTAAGAATCATACATGTGCCAAAAAAATAAAGGCTCAAGATTTCATTAACATGTATAACGGACATTTTTTAGACGTGCGGTTTTCAATGAGGCCTTTTTTCGGAATAGATCTTTTTGACAGCATTTTCTTGCATTTTATTATATTCAGTTTGGTTTGTCATTTCATTATAAATATACTTACCCCGAAACCACATTTGCAAATAGTTGATGAGATGATCAAAAAGTCACTGTTTCATGTGCTCTATGGGCAGAGGAAATAATTGGTCCATATTTCTTCAAAACCGAAGTCGGCTATAATGTTACGCTCAATGGAGACTGTATTTTCATAGTTAATGATTTTTCGTGCCTGAGGATTGGAGAATAACTGCAAAAAGCGGTGTCTTTCGGCAGGAATTTGAGCCAGCCGCTGAGGACACTTACCCGTATTCTTTTTTTAATAAAGCTAAGTTCTTCTTGAAAAGCAATGTCTAAAAAACACATACATATTTATGTATAAGTAAGTTCTTAAATATTTATGCAGTGACGTGAAGCTTATTTTCATGCCATAAAGACCGCTGTACTTTTTTGTTGACTGCATTCTGCGCTGCAAGAAAACATTCCAAACAAAATAGTTAAAATATTTTTACCTACTCCATTTTAAGGTTCATACTTATTAACAAGTTATTTATGGAATTTCCTTTGGGGTAAGTTACTTTGCTCGACTCGAGACCACTTCGTTGCATCACTTATAAAGACAAAACAATCACAGCTACTTAAGCGGGATTGGTTGGTAATTCACTTTTAGCAACCCTTAATCTTAAGCATTGATATTACTACTTTTTGGAAAAATTCCTCCACCAAATACTACCAAGGAGGGTATTTACTTTAACAAATATGAAAACTTAGAATCAAATATACATTCAAACAAACATAAGTGCAAATATGTAACGTTATGTGTACATACATACATACACGTATGTAAATAAGAAAATGAATTTAATTTAACCAAAAACTGAACGTTACGAGACTCATAAAATATAGAGAAAGAAAGTTCCATTCACATTGATTTGTGGCTAGGCAATATGTTACAATGTGTATTGTGTGGTACAACCATCACAACTTTAGTAATGCTCACGACCTTGCAACAAACTAACAAATATGGTTGTATTTAGTTTCTGACAAACAAGCTTCCAAAAAGCCCATGCAGTTTTTTCTTTATATATTTTGAAAAAATATTGCTTGTTAGTATAATCATAAAATATGATCCATTTCAAGCTTCCCCACTTTTTTAAAGAAAAAAACACAGAAACTTCAAATTTAATGGGGAATGTTTATTATCACTCGAAAGAACATTCTTTGGCAATTATTTTTTGAAGATTGTCTCTTACAAATATTGGCCGCGGCTACGTCTAAGATGGTTCATCCGTTGAGTCTAATTTTGGATGACTCGTTCGAGCATTTCGACTGGTAACTGGCGAATGGCATGATGTTTTGCTCCAAGACCTGATTCGAAGACTTTAGACTTAAACTTTACATATCACCAAAGAAAAAGTCTATCATGGCGCGATAACAGTCGCGATTGACGGTTACGTTCTTATCCGTATCATTTTTGAAGAAATATGGAGCGATGATACCACCGGCCCACAAACCACACCAAACCGTTGTTATTTCTGTACGAAATGCCAGCTCTTGAATTTCTTCTTCAAATGCTTGCCTGTTTGCCTGTTTACATATCCATTGAGCCAGAAATAGAACTCAGCACTGAACAAAATTTGGCTGGAAAACGTCGGATCTTTTTGGAAATTTTCAAGAGCCCATAAATGAATGCTCAAGATGTGTGATGGTTGAGTGATAAGTTGAGCGAAACCCATTCTTTACAGAACGTGAATTTTCGTAATAAAGTTGAACGATTTGCGCTGTTCAGGCGTAAGTCTTCCCACGGTGAAATGACAAACAATACTGAACAAAAATAGCATGACAGCTTGACACGACTCACGCGTCATCTGTCAAAAAAGGCTATTGAGAAAAAAACCTTTACTTGGTTCACCCGTAATATTAATAATATACATCTCCCCATCTGTCTCGATTTGTTCTAGGTGTGATAAACAACCGTTAGGTGAACAAAACTATTAAATTCTTTACCAACATGTTGTGAGAGTGTGAAAACAGCTCGGCGAGCATCAGATTTAAATTATGCAATCAGTTATATTTTCTATCATGTATTTTTGTCGCTTGCCACGGGACCGCTTTCGCATTGCTTCAGAGCAAGGTTTCCAAGATCAACCTATTGCAGGTCAGTTTCTACTCTCCCTCCGTCCAGGGATGTCTACCTTGTTGTAACCAGCATCAAGCTATTTGGCTCGCATTCTATTGACTCTTATTCTCTCTATTGCAATCTCTGCAGTAGAACTGCGTCCATGACCATTTTTTAGTACGTAGCCAGTCTTCGTCGCCGGTTATCATTTTTTCCACTAAATTTTTCGAGAGTTGAGTTGCTCAAGGTTGCTTTCTTAAGTTCTTCTGTTTTCCGGCAGCACTTACAAAAAGGTATGCAAACTTTGTTATATTCATTATTTTCAAAATTACTCAATAACGGCGCAGTCTGTTCGCTTAGAAGGTTGTGTGAAGGAGGTAAATATGTAAATTGTATTCTTAGACTTGAATTAATGAAGAAATCAGTGTCTTCATTCATAAAAATATGCGCCGTATAGCGACAATTTTGCTTTTTTTTTTGTTGTTCATGGGATCAGAGTCCCATACTTTTGAACACTGATTCTTATGTAAAATTTAACGAGGAATCGAATGGGAAAGTCAATTTTGAAAAAAAGTTGGTGGAAAAGCACAAAAAATGGGACTTTTGGGAAAAAAAATGTTTTTTTTTGGATTTTGAGCGACAACTTTGAATTTTTTTTGCTCTTCATGGGATTAGAGTCCCAAATTTTTGAACACTGATTCTTATGTAAAATTGAACGAGGAATCGAATGAAAAGTCAATTTTGAAAAAAATTGGGGGAAAAGCACAAAAAACGGGATTTTTGGAAAAAAAATGTTTTTTTTTGGATTTAGAAATTTTTTTTGGATTTTGAAAATATTTTTATCAGAAAGCTGAGATTTTTTTTACATAAAATTGGATAACTGCAAAATTTTTTCACTCAATTTTGAGGTCGTTAAAAAATAAAAGAAATAGTCATTTTTTTGTTTGATCTCAATTTGAATTGCGCGCCAAAAAACAATGGAACAACTTTGACCACTAAAAGGTTTACAGATATTCTTATTTCGGTCTATATTATGATATTCTAAAGTTTCGTCAAAATCGGAGAACCACGGGTACAAAACCATGTCGCCAATTGATGGAATGGCCCATATACATATAGAAAAAAAAAGTTATAATAATAACTAACGAAAAACTAAAAGTATGTCATGCTGATATACTTATAGTATAGCTAATTATAGCATTAACAGCATTAGTCGTTGTAAATGTTATCAATGTTTCTAATGTACCTCTAAGTTATAAGACAAAAATTCAGAAGTGTACATTTCTTAAATTCAAATTTCAAAAATATTGTTTCCAGGCGCAGCTGTCTCATGGTTTCCCATACACAGATAGACGAGCAGATTATGGTAGCACTATATCAGGAGGCGCCACACATGGTGGTAGGCTTGCTCACGAACATGATCCCTTAGCTTTGCATCAAGCACTACAGAATGCCGTTGATGATGTCCAAAATCCCGGTATAGATGACAATGTCGCGTTTATGTCAGATCTACCTCTAATTAAAAGTAAGTATTATTATGATCGTTTCCCAAGGTGTATAGTACGACTCAGTTATTATCTACTCATATGAACATCTTCCGTCTACGTGTGCTCTAGGGCAAAAGTCATTATACTTTTTATATTTAAGTATTATACTTGTATATATATTATAAGGTTTAAATATTATTTTAATGAATGAAGGTTTTCGGTTCAAGACTAAAGTAAAAAGTAGATTAACTATATAAATATTTTAAGATATTTATGTATACAATTATAACAAACTGCTATACTAGCAGCATAAGCTATTTAACGCCAAACAATCTGAAATTTCTGTAAATATCGACAGTGTAAAATTCGGAACAGCGAAATGAAACCACGACTGCATTATGAAATTGGAATAAGATCCGATACACATTGTTCACAATAGCGCAGTCGCATGCACTCTTCCTTATGTATTTATGTTGTTAGTGTACCATATATATAGTATTTATCCTCTTGAAAGTGGCTGAAACTTGGATGACATTTGTATGAGGAAAAGAGGAATGAACAAACACACACCTGGAGTTAGATTCCTTTTTGCTTCATATTTCACAGGTATTGTGTAATAGAACCCCTACCGATCTTCGCACACTACTAATTGGCATAATTATATTTAAACAAACGCCCCAAATATTATTTCATTTCTTCATATACATATATATATTTATATGTACAATGGACGTATCGTCACATATGTTTATACTTTTACTCGTACATTGGCGTATTCATCCCTGTGACGCAAGCGACATGTTCAATTTTCATCAAAATACACTCACCGCTACAGAAATATGGTATATACACATTCAAATATGGGTGTAAATATCTAGATACTCTTGTGAATAGCAAGTTCAATCGTGTATATGGATTTCAATTTGTCCACTTGATTTTAAAATGTTAGCTAATCTTACGTCGGAGTCCCGTCGGAGTCGATTTAGCTGTGTTGTCGCTGTGTTTTATTTTGACTTTGGTTCAAGATTCCCAAGAAAGCATACTATACATTTTGACAAAAAAGCTTTCAGAAATTGTAATTAAATTCCCCGGTTAAATGATATTTCAAATAATGCGACCTTTTCAACTGATGCAAATATTCAAAAACGATATGGTGCTTGAAAATATAATATATGACAGACAAGTATCAGAGAGACGGCAAGAAAGCTCGACATCGCTCCCGAGTACGTTCTTGCTCGAATTGTCCCGGAAAAACTGAATTTTTTCAAAAAAAAGTACTGTAAACCGTTTTTTTTTGGGCATGCTTGATCGTGCGAATTCCGATCCCACATTCATGGAGAGCATTATAACTGCCGATCAGTAATGGGTCTATGAGTTTGACATGCAAACAAGTCAACAATTATCGTAATGGATGGAAAAACGAGCCGAAACCAAAAAACTCACGCCAAATCCGCTCAAAAAGGTGATGTTCATTGTTTTTCTTCGATACTCGTGGTTTGGTGCATTATGAATTTGTTCCGTAGGACAAACGGTCAATAAGGAGTTCTATTTGGCCGGATTGAGGAACATTTGACGAAAACGATCGGAATTGTGGAAGAACAATTGGATTTTCGTGCGTGTGATTTTTTTGTTTCTCAAACTGAAATTGCTACTCCGTGGAAATCGTTTTCAGTCGATCAAAGATACTCGTATAAAGCATAATTCTCTGAAGGACAGAACTACCTTCGGGGCACGTCTAAAGATTTATTAATAGTTACGATAAGTTTTTTGCCAAAGTTTACACTTAGCAATCTCTATCTTCCTTTCTGGTATGTTTTTTGGATGTTACACATGTGGGGGTTAATTGAGTCCCATAAAGTTACAAGTTATAACGAACCGAAAACATAATGGTGAGAATTGTAATTAGGAAACCTCTTTTTTGTATGTCATCCAACAAGAGTTTTTTTTTAAACAAGTGTAAAAGTTTTATGTTATGACTTTGCGATGCGTTATGGCAAGTTGTGTGTCCCCTAATTATTTAAAAAAATTTATTTTCAGTTAATTGAAGACTTACAATATTTGATTAATTCGTATATCTGTCTTTAAGAATTTGTTTCCAATTCTATTCATTATTTTTTGTATCCTCATTTCGAAAAGTAGATAACATTCGTAAGGATATCAAAAATTAGTCCAGTAGTTTAAAATTGTTATATTTTTCAAAGGTGCGACTTTGACGCCAGGCCAGGTGGCAGGTGTTATATGCCATATAAGTTTGGCCAAACATTTTTATACAATTGAAATGAGAGGAAAACGTGTATGTTGCCTAAATTTTTACTTGTTTTGGAATACACATACTAGCTACATTTAATATTTAGTTTGCTATGCGCTCAATTTCGAAATTCGAAGGAAATTAAGACGATTTTTAGGCAAATTTCGAAAATTATATTATTATGAAAAGTAATTTTTACTTATGACTCAAACTCTCGAAAAAATAGTTTAATCCAACAGCCAGAAAACAATATAGTTTGTTTTAAGGCAAAAAAATATGATCATATTATGAGTTTACCAAAAGGGGATTATGTTTAATAAACTTTTCTCTTTATATCTCATTAAAGGTATTAAAAGTGGGAAAGAGCTTGGTAATATCGGCTCTGGTTCGCCTAGTGAGGTATTTTGTGCTGTTCCGGGACGACTTAGCCTTCTATCCAGCACGTCCAAATACAAAGTAACAATTGCTGAAGTTCAACGAAGGTTATCACCACCAGAATGTCTAAATGCGTCTCTACTTGGCGGAGTTCTTCGAAGGTTGGTAGCATAAATATTTCTTATATACTCACCTATATGTTAATATGTTATATTCTCGAAAGATGTTGCTAAAAGCTTTAATCATGTAAAGGTTGTTTGCAAATCGTAAAGAAGTCAATTTACTAGTAATAAGAGGGTTTATAAAAAAAATGTTCATGATGACGAATTGATTTCCGGATTCCGGCATTGCCCACTTTTAGGTAAAATCAATTATTTTAGCAGCTACTCCACTAATTTGTATTAAATTTGGTGCTTAATAATATCTTTGTCGGACTATAACTATAAATTCCATTAGATTTTGTTCACTATAAAATATTAAAATCAGGGACCAGTGAAGATATTGAAAAATAAAATGATCGAAATATAATTTTCAAGACCCATTACATCTACAATATAAGATATTTGATGTAATATAGTTTAGAATGAAATCGGACCGCAAATTATTGAGTATAAATGTACCTATAGTGATTTCCGACTGTTTGGTAGAATTCACATGGAATATTTAATGGGCATGTTTTTAATCTCGCAACAATTTTTTTTTTTAATAGAGTATTATTATTTTATTTTAACGGTTGTTTGTAAGTCCTAAAATACTAAAAGAGTCAGATATAGGGTTATATATACCAAAGTGATCAGGGTGATGAGTAAATGTTGAAATACAATTGCTGTCTGTCCGTCCGTCCGTGCAAGCTGTAACTTGAGTAAAAATTTCTATCGTGATGAAACTTGGAACACGTATTCCTTGGCTCCATAAGAAGGTAAGCTCGAAGATGGGCAAAATATCATCCACTGCCACGCCCACAAAATGGCGGAAACCGAAAACCTATAAAGTGTCGTAACTAAGCCATAAATAAAGATATATAAATAAATAATAAACTCTGAACCATTCAAAATAAACCATTCATGAAACAAATAGGACTAATAAAAAGTATCACAATGTTAAAATTGATTTTTATAATTTGGCACAATGGATCGCATTAGGTGGTAAATATTTGGAGGCAATTTTTTCAAAAGTGGGCGTGGCTCCTACTTTTTTTTTGTACATATCGCGGAAACTACTATAGCTATGTCAACCAACCTGTACAGAGTCGTTTTCTTCAGGCATAAATTCCATATATAGTTCAAAAAGTCGAAGAAATTTGGATAATAACCACGCCCACCTCCCATACAAAGGTTGATGTTGAAAATCACTAAAAGTTGACTTAACCGACTAAAAAGCTGTCAGAAACACTAAATATAACTAGAATCAGATGGAAGCTGCACTGGTAAAAAAAATAAAATGGGCCCCAACACGCTTCCACTTATGGACCAAAAACCATCAGTTGCAAGTTTGAATATGCATCCTCTTGTTTAATGAAATTCGGTATATAATCTATCTTTTAAGTACGAAGCAATTAAATTTCACAAAATTGTTGGGTATAATGTATTTTAATTTGATGCCTTTTCTGTAGACCCGAGTATATACAAACTTTGTCAAAAGCAATGATGACACGGAATAAAACTTTACAAAAAACGGTATTTTATCGATTGTATTTTCTACGAAATTAACGATTCGATGTATCACTGGTCAATTGTTGAATGATGGTCGGTGAAGCCAAATTGATGTGTTGGTATTGTTTTTTAATCATAATGTTGTTTAGCTCTGAATATTAATGAAATCGGACTAGATCTTATTTGTGTTCCCATACACCTTGTGTAGGGTTTCTCAATAAGAGTGCTACAAAAGTTTTTTCGATAAAACAAAAACGGTTTGGGATATCAATGAAATTATTTATTCCCGTGAAAGTACATTCGATGCCATTATGTATGGAACTCGATTTCTTTTGTATGGACACCGCGAACACGCTTGCAGAATTCCAGACGCTGAAACCAATTTGCGACGGTTTTCAAACATAAATCGGCCGATACTGGTGCAATTTCAAGTTCAACACAGGAAATAGTCTAACGGCGTCAAATCACACAACCGAGGCCACCAATTGACTGGGCCATTTCGCGTTCATCAAACTTGATTTTCAATAAATCGATTGTGGCATTCGCTGTGTTTCCAAGTCCACATCATCCAATTCTGACCAAAAATATTCGGTTATCATTAAGCGATAGCGATTCCCATTTATAGTAGCGTGCTGGTCTTGATCATCACGGAAGAAGTAAAAAAAAAATTTCATTGATGGCATAGTTAAAATTATATGACATAGAAGAAATATTCACCGTTTTGTTAGATAACTTGTTGCCATTTTGAAGATAATTTCACAATGCTACTTTCATAGAAATCGTGCATAAGCAAAATGTACCAGCAAATCAATCGCCAGACATAGATAGGACCAGATAGAAAACACTGATTGCTAGGTTTAAACTATAAGATAGATGCATAAAAACATCCCATCCAAATTCCCGCAATTTCTGACGAGTTACTATCAATGTGTGTGGCCTGGCGTTGTCCTGATGGCACACAAATCCTCTGCTATTGCTTAAAGCTGACCACTGCTGGACGATTGCTTACTTCAGATGGTCCAATTGTTAACAGTGCTGACGCGAATTAAGAGTTTTGCCGTAGGGGAGAAGCTTATAGTAGATGATCAAGTTAATCCTGACATTCAATTTTGGCTTGATCTCCATTTACGCTGACTCAATCCCGTTTTTGCTGGACGTTGTGGTAAGTTACCATAAGCCATCCACTTCAGAAATTAATCGAATTTATTTACATTCAACAACGATTCCCAAATGACCGCCAACCTTGTTGATTTCTGTTGTTTTTTCGATATTTTAGGCAATTTGTTTATCAGAGGATTACTGGAACGGATCACTGAAACCAAAGTAGCGATTAAACCCTACATATTTACATTTTCAGCCTATTGACTTCCGTTTTATTTGCGTATATTTCGTATTTCGTTGAATTCGTGCAAGAGAGTATGCGGATATCTCATTAAAGGATAGGGATACCACTATCTTCAATGCTACCAAGTTTTGTTTTGCATATTTTGGATCAGTTTTACTATTGTGAACGGTTAAATAACAAATGAAAATACAAATTAATTTTGTCTTGTATTTTCTAAACTTAGGGCTTAAAAACAATTATGGAAATTTATAGAAAACAAAAATATAGGGTTCTAGCAACTTTTTTTATCGCAAAAAAAGAATTTGTACTAACTGCTGCCCTTTTGTTTAAGAAAGTGGTACAGGTTGCTCGAATCGCTGGGGAGTAACGCTTGACGTGTCGAACCCAGCTGTAGATTACTAAAGCCATCTATTGAAAAAATAATGGATTTATATTATATAATGAATAAAGAGATATGTGTTAGTTAGGTTGATCCATATCCCGGACGTAAAACGAATTTTAATAATGAAACTTACTGATGTTAGATGAGTTAAAGAAATATGTATGTATATGGAATTTTGCGTTTACAAGCAACAACATGCAACTACTGAAAACATTTCCTTCTATACTTACAAATTGAGCGAATAAAAAAAAATCATTTGAATATTAAGATTCTTTATTTATATATATTATGATATTTTTACTCTTATAGAGCTAAGAGCAAGAACGGTGGACGCCTACTAAGAGAAAAGCTTGAAAAAATTGGTTTAAATTTACCTGCGGGAAGACGAAAGGCTGCCAATGTCACATTACTCACGTCCTTAGTAGAGGGCGAAGCTACTCATCTGGCAAAAGATTTCCATTTCGTTTGTGAAACTGAATTTCCAGCTCGTCAGCTAGCCGAATACGTCATTAGACATCAAACAGAACCCCAAGAATCATATCGCAGGAAAGAACTACTTATTCATTCACAGCAGGTAACGCTACAACTTGAAATAATGTATACAATTTTTCGTTTTCTTAGTTTTTGAAAATAAAAATAAAAATAAATGTCTTATAGTTAGATTAGTGCATCTCTTACTGTCCGAGAGCAGCTACATATTAAAAACCATAATAACTAAGTGGAATTAAATAGTGGTTTTCCATCTATTTTAATATGAGTTTATCCCATTCTGTTATCACTAGAACTATACTAACTAATTTCAGTGCATTAATTGTTATGAGCCTCATATAAAATTATATATTTAAAATCAATTGGAGAATTTATATCAACGTATATATTTTCTTTTTAATAAACGTATATGTACTATGTATATCCCAATAAGAAGAAATGTCAAAATTCTTTTTGGACCATAATTCAGTTCTGGTAGTATTTATACCATATTATTTATACAGAAACCATAGCCACTAAGTTAGTAACACCCAAAATATATACAAACATGTGTATATTAGTACTTCAATGGTCAGCCTGAAGAGCTGAGTCGGTTTAGCCACGACCTTCTGTCTGTTATTAGCGAAGTCGTTCTACAGCTTTTTTCCCAATGGGTATTCCAAGTGTAGCCAGGTCACTACCGAACTCATTTTCTTCGCTTCTTTGCCCAACCTGGAAAAAGCAGAATTAACTGCGCAGTTGTTATGGCCAATGATATCGATGTGAAACTCGAATTATTTTCTCCAAGAGTATATTGACGAGCACGATAGAGAGTCGCCATATCTGAAACCTCGCTTGGTATCGAAATGCTCGGAGAGGTTCGTCAGTTTACACAGCCGTATTAGTTTTGCGGGGATACCAAATTCAGACATCGCCGCATATAGGCAGCTCCTTTTCGGCTGTCAAAAGCAGCTTTGAAATCGATGAAGAGGTGGTGTTTGTCAGTTCTCTTTTCACGGGTCTTTTCCAAGATTTGACGCATGGCGCATGGTGAATATATGGTCAGTTGTTGATTTTCCAGACCGGAAGCTAGACTGATAAGGCTCAATCAGTTTTTTGAGGGTTGGCTTTAGTCTTTCACACACCCTCTATAGAACCTAATATGCAATGTTGAGGGGGCTTATCTCAAGGTAGTTGGCGCAGATTTTGACATTTCCTTTTTGTGGTTTGGGTAGAGCACTAAATTCCAATTGTTGGGCATGCTTTCGTCCGACCACATTCTACAAAGAATCTGATGCATGCTCCTTATCAGTCCTTCGCGTCGTATTTGAATAGCTCGGCCGGTAATCCATCGGCCCTCGCCGCTTTGTTATTCTTCAGACGGGTAATTGCTATACGAACATCTTTACGGTCTGGCAATATAACGTCTGCTCCATCGTTATTGATTGGGGAACCATCTCTTGGTGTTATGCTTTCACTGCCATTTAGCAGACAGGAGAAGTGTTCCCTATATAATTTCAGTATGCTCGGGGCATCAGTCACTAGTTCACCTCTGGGCTTTTACATTTAAGTAAAGGAAATTTACCTGTGATGGATTTTATAGCATTTTTATTGTTTTTGTTTACAGTCATTTACAAAGTTACATTTTTTAAAAATATTCGTATAAATAACACTACATACATATTTTAATTTTGTATAATGTATGCAGATAACAAAGGAACTAATGCAAGTACTTAGTCAAGATCGCACAACACAATACGGCACGAGATCACAACATTTACTGGAACCTTCTATGCAGCGTCACCTCACACACTTCTCTCTGATTACTCATGGGTTTGGATCGCCCGCTATAATGGCCGTACTGCATGCTTTCCAGGTAACGATTTTCTACTTCGTTAAAAATATAAATGATTGATGACTGCATACTAATGGCACTCTCTCTCAATTTCAGACTTTTCTCAATGAATCACTCAACTATTTAGATAAATTATATCCTTCAAATAGTGGCGGCATGGTGTCCTCCTCGCTGGACAAAAACAAAATTGATAGTGACAAGAAATGATAGGCCGGGTTTGCTTTATTTTATTAAACACAACAAGAAAAACGTTTTAAACGAAATAAAGTATAAGTTTAAGTAAAGTAAATAAAATATTAGTTCATCGAGCGTAATTTTAATTTTAATATTGATTAAGCCGTTATTTTTATTATTAATTCGTAATGTATATGCATATGCAGTTATAAATATACTATTTGTTAATAATTACAATTCTGACACATACTTATGTATATACTTATGTATGTATGTATAGATACATATGCATAAATATTCATTGAAATACAAATTAACTGTAGTTTGTTTGTTTTTTGAAAGAGTTTTTGAAGGTATTTTCCGCACATACATATGTACATATACCCGCCAGTTATAATATTTTGCTGCGTAAAAATTAAAGGAATATGAGAAACAACAATAACAATTATTAGTTAAGGTTTTATATAACAGAAGTTGTAAATAGATTGGTTGATTGTCTAACTTTAAGACTTCGGTGAAGTTATCGTCTCAAAACAAGAAGTGTTAAACACATGCGTTTATACCTTTCCCTCATAAAATGCCTTGAGAATATGGTTTAAACGAGTGATAAAGAGATGCTCAAATCTAATGTCATTGGAACTGTGAGCGTAAGTCAGTTTCTGAACTTTAAAAGTTAAAAGAGAGATCGGATTTGCTACCGCCGTTCTAAAACACTAATAAACAATTTAAAACAATAAAAATTGGAGAAAACGCGTAATTAAAATGTATTTGACCAAATGGTTTCTGATGTGATGCATCGTAGTATTAGTTTTCAATTGAAAATGACTAAACCCATTAATTAAATATTTAATAACAAGGTTAAATCACTTGATGTTGTTGTTGAGTTGTTTTAATATACCACAAAATCGTAAAAAAAAATATTTAAATAGTTTCTCCATATATAAAATGGCCAACATATGTATAATGACTTGTAATCATAATAAATGTTGGGCTTTTAATTTGAATAGCCAAACACAAGTATTTTGTCTGATCTGGCTGCAATTCAAAATGTTTTAAAAAACGCTAATTTTGAGGCGCACTGGAATAAGTTGAGCATCCCTTTATCGCTGGTTTAAACATTGTAGGATGCTCCACTCCTTCATATGTTTAAAAAGAACTTGCAAACAGGCGAAAGCACAACATTCAAAAAACTTCAAACGCTCATTCCAACGGATGTTTTTTTAGGCGTGTCGTTCATTTTTTGACAGCTGTTACTTGATTTATACTCAATTTGATTTGCCATTCCATAATGAGTAGATTAACTCCGAAACAACATTTACATATCGTGAAAATGTATTACCTAAGTAATGGTTCGGTTCCGGTGTCCAATATTCCGTCGCAATCACCCAGAGTAGTCGATTATTCGAACAAACATTGATCGGTTTCGCACCACGTTGACTCAAGTGGATAACGCGTTTTGCTGCGGTAGAGCATAGTATCGAAGAAAGCCCGAATTCGTCCATCCGTCATCACGTGCAACATTTGGAGTTGTGCCCATTCACTTTATGGAAGATGTTGCGGAAGAATCTTGGTTTGCGTACTTACAAAATCCAACTCGCGGAAGAATTGAAGCCGAACCCCCGTTAAGCTCTTGGCACGTTCGGCGAATGAGTTGAAAACAAGATAGCCGCCGCTCCCGATTTTCGCAAGAAAGTTTTCTTCAGCGATAAATCTCACTTTTGATTGAATAGGTCGATTAATAAACAAAATTTTCGCATTTGGTGTGATTAAAATCCACAAGCCATTGTTGAGACGCGTTAAGTTCTTAAACAAACCAATCTATGAACAGAGGTAATCACAGGACCAAATTTCTTCAAAATTTAAGCCACCCAAAAGATTACAATCAATAGGGAACGCTATAGAGTCATGATTTATGACTGAGTGCGCTAACTCTCCTTGTGGGCCTGTGGCGTGGCCACTAAAATAGTGCGATTTAACACCACTATTTATGGGAACGAGACGATTTATGCCTTGGAAGAGAATATTCAGCGCGTTATTGCTGACGTACAGCCCCAACTGCTGCAAAAAGTGGTTGAAAACTGGACCTCTCGATCTTTGACCTTCGACTCTTGCCTTTATAATAAAGTTTTTTTTTTTGAAAACCACATGTCTCATAAAATCATCATTTATTTGTACATAGTATTCTGTACCAATGAATCTTTAAATCCGTCTAATCAGAGTCACTCAACTTAAGCCTCCCTTTTAACGCATTTATTTATTATAGAAGAATATCCCAGTATTTAAAATTCAATGGAGATTAGTGTCTGCCTTTACAAAACAAAAATAAAATATCTGGCTGGTTAATTATAGATCAATTCAATTATTAAATGCAATAAATTATTAAATAAATAAGACTTGTATATATATAATTATATAAGTATGTAAAAATAAAATAAAAACAAAGGAATTAATGACAAACAAACAGAAATAAAGGCGCCATAAGTAAATTCTAATACAGGTAAATAACATGGTTAATTGAATCGAAATATATATATCATTTTGTAAGTATGTAAAAATAAAATAAAAACAAAGGAATTAATGACAAACAAACAGAAATAAAGGCGCCATAAGTAAATTCTAATATAAATTCTATTACAACATTACAATAATTTAATATATATTTCCTTGTTTGTAAAATTGTTTAGTATATGATTTTGAATTATATATTAATTTTTTTTTAATAATCAAATTTGTTAAAAATAGTTCAGCGACAATCTTGAGCTATTTTTTAAAGATGTGAATGGAGATATTAGCTGACTTTAGCACAAAACCCAAGTGGATCGTCACCTAAAATGCAAAACAAACAAAGCATCAAAAAATAAAACTGGAGCTTTTTGTTGCTTACGTTTCACTACATTTTATTATATATGTGTATGCATAAAATTTGACGCTTCCCCTAACAGATATAACCATTATATAACTATTTCATAACCAAAACTCAAAATTTTGTTTCAATATGAGTGGTTTCTAATATATCGTTTTTCCTTCGCTTGCAAACTTGTGAAAAGTGATGCTAAGTTTTTTTTGCTTTTTAGGATACGATATGTAAATTTGCAACCACAAATGAATTTATTAGACATATGTACATGTAGTACTATATGTACATATATACATATGTATGTATATTGGGTTTATGAGAAAATATAACAAAGAGTATGATGATCAGAAGCTTACTTTAGTTTAAAAAAAGCCTAAGTAAGATCAGTGAGGATAAACCAATTGGAAAAGAAATATAAAGTAACAAAAATTAAGGAAAAAATAATTTACGGGCTATCTGAATTGAATTTTTAAGGGTTATCTAGAGGTTATCTCAAGTCAGAAAAAGATTTTATGTCAAAATTCAAATAACCAAGTTATTAGATTTTATATTTTTTTATGTATACTAAAAAAAATATTTCACGAAATTTGGTGGGAAGTTACCCTTTCATAACTCAAATACTATTTATTTTATTTTTTTTGGTTTAAATTATTTATTTTTACACCTTTATTTTGACTTAATATAGGAAAAGAACGCTTACTATAAAATAAACACTTTTTTTTTAAAGTGGGCTAGCTATTTCTTTCATGAAATCTATAAGTTTCGAGGGTAAAAAATACATTGTGAGAAATAAGTACCCGCAAATTGTTAATAAAACACAAAATATTTTATTATTCATCAATATGTATTTTGTCGCCTCCCGTAATCCACACCAAAATACAGTACTCGAAATATTTTTCATAAGCACTTTTTGGATGGCCTTCAGCTCCTTCAACGGATTTTGTTTTATCTCTTCGATCTATTGAAAACAGGTTCCATTCCGATAATTATTGACTTGATTGCATGTCAAACTCATAGTCAAATAAGTCCAAAGAGACCTGTTTACGGTACTCATTATGAAAAATATTCAGCTTTAATCGGACGAGTCGAGCAAGAACGCGTTTTATACCCAAAATATCCACCATAATCATTCGAACGGCCTCGCCAGAGATGTCGATCTCTCTTGCCATCTCTCTAACACTTGTCTAACGATTTTCAAGCACCATATCCTTCACTTCACCATCTCCTTCACTTCTTAAATATTTTATCACTATCCACTTGTATGCTAAACAAAAGAGAAATGGAGCAGTTATGTATTTGAATTAATACCATAAATTTTTTTAAATATTTTCAACAACAAACTGCTTAATTATTAAAAAACAATATAAACACATTTGCAAAAAGTTGTGGAACATACAACATTTTTTAACAAAAATCCAATATGTATCTAAAATGTATTTAATTTAAAATTTTATATTAGTATGGAAATTAGAACGGCAGTCAAATTTACTCTATGATAAATGCTTTTAATTCGTCGCATGTGTGTACTGTACTTACATACATACATATGTATATCTATAGATGTGTGTTTGGGTCTGATATAAGTCAGAGAAAAAACCGACCTTTATCAAGTATCATATATAATATCATACATATGTACTGTACATATATATATATTTTTAACTAAGCACATTAGTGAAAATGCTTTAAACTATAGGTATGTCCATGTGAATGCATAGCTAAATTCTAAATTAAAAGTTTTCAACTAGTTTGATAAGTAGTAAAAATAAAGAATGTATATCGTACTAAATGTATGTATTATTGCATAAGAGATTACATTTGGAGCACTAGCCGATAATGCTACTTTTTCCAAATTAATACATATATACTTAGCCATAGTGATCTATAAGTAATTTTTTAGATTTAATTTATCTTCAAAATCATTTTACAAAAAATAAATATATTAAATGTTTTCCAAACGAATTCGCAGTTTTTATGTACAGTCATGGACAGACACTTTGAGCATATAATAATACGACGTTTATTAATAATATAAATATAAGACAAAATAAAATTTTTTATAGTATAACATAAATTAAGGAAGAAGTAAGTTAAAAATATGTTTTAATAGTTTTTTTTTAACTATTCAGTTTCCAATTGTATAATTTGGTTAGTCATAGAAATTATTATTACAGTAGAACGCTTCTGTGGAAATTAAGAAAATTTAATAGAAATGTTAAGTGTTATTGCTTTTAAGTGCTCATAACGTTAATACTTTGTAGTCTGTCTACACTTTTCCATAATTGCTTGGCATTATCGTCGCAAACTCTCCACTAACTTATGGGGTTACATGGGTTTCCTCGGGCAAAAAACGGCCTTTTTTCAATAATTGTTTTTACATATAAAAAATGAAATATTTTAATGAAACTTTTTTTTATTTAAAAGACTCATATTTAATAAACATTTTGTAAAATTTTCAAAAAAAAAATATCAAAATGGCAGTCATTACGACGCCATTTCCGGCAGTCCCTCAAAAATCGCATCCGCGTTGTCAGCAGAATTTCTTTCAGGATCATCTGAAATAAAAATAAAAAATACGTGTTTTAGTAAAGACAATAAACTAGGTATTGGACGAAGGAAAAAAAATTAAAATTGGATTTTTGGCAGACGTTTTTATAAAAAAAATGCAAATTTCGATGAAAATTTCTCGACATTTTTTTTTTTAATAGTTGTATTTAAAAAAAATCCTTCGTTCAAGACCTTGTAAATGATATCTCGAAGACCTGTGTAAAATTTCATCAAGATCGGTTGAGTAGTTCGCGAGAAATCTTGACAACCGACTTTGAAAACATAGTTTTGAGAAAAACGCGTTTAAAGATGGCGCACTTAGCCTAGCTAGCCTCGAGCGCTCAAGTTCTCAAGACTGTATCTCCGAAACTATTAGTCGAATCAACTTGAAAATTTAGGACAATATTGTAGAGATGTTATAGAATTTAATAAGACGAAAAAAATTGTTGAAACTGAGAAACCCATGTAACCCCTTATGGCAACTACTGAGTGGAATTGATTTTTTTCTTAGCATCGATTCGAATGCGAACGGTTCCATAATATTTTTGAAAAGTTAGAGGTATGAAAATTGGTCCATTTTACAATCCATCCTCACCAATGGTCCAACGCTGAAACAGGAAAACGCTTCCACGGTACTATCGTGCTTAACGGTTTTTGTGGTGTATGTGGAGTTATATTCCTGATATTTGGGGTGATGGACAATACGATTCACCTTTTAACCATCGAATCCAATACGATTCACCTTTGTTTCATCGCTCTGAAGTACTTTTTTTTCAAAATTTAACGTCATTTTCTAAACGTTCAGTAATACTGTTATGTTTCCTTTGGACAGCAATGGTTTGCGCATCATTAAGATGCCTACTGGATATGCTAAACCCAAATACCTCATTTATTTCAGTCATAATCTCTCCGGACGATTTAAAAGGTTTGGCTCTGCTTTTCCGATGATGGCTCTATCAACTTTTTTGTGATTTTAATTTTCAGAAATTAGGATCACTTTTAACAAAATGAACGCCATAAGTGATACATATGTACTATATACCAGTTTTCGCGAACAATCCTTAATTTTGACAATCTGAGTTGGAATTAAGCCTTATTGTGCAGAGCAAAATCATTTCCTTTTCTATAGAAAACAATGTGAGTTTTGACCCATTTTTGGAACATTTTAATTTTATTTAACAAGGCGATTCCCTATCGTGTGACTTTTTCAACCTGCTTCTAGAGAAAATAGTTCGAGCTGCAGAACTTAATAGAGAAGGTACCATCTTTATAAGAGTGTACAGCTGCTGGCGTATGCCGATGATATTGATATCATCGGCCTTAACACCCGCGCCGTTAGTTCTGCTTTCTCCAGGCTGGACAAGGAAGCACAGAAAATGGGTCTGGCAGTAAACGAGGGCAAAACGAAATATCTCCTGTCATCAAACAAACAGTCGTCGCATTCGCGACTTGGCTCTCACGTCACTGTTGACAGTCATAACTTTGAAGTTGTAGATAATTTCGTCTACTTAGGAACCAGTATTAACACCACGAACAATGTCAGCCTGGAAATCCAACGCAGGATTGCTCTTGCCAACAGGTGCTACTTCGGACTGAGTAGGCAATTGAGAAGCAAAATCCTCTCTCGACAAACAAAAACCAAACTCTATAAGTCACTCATAATTCCCGTCCTGCTATATGGTGCAGAGGCTTGGACGATGTCAACAACTGATGAGTCGACGTTGCGAGTTTTCGAGAGAAAAGTTCTGCGAAAGATTTATGGTCCTTTGCGCGTTGGCCACGGCGAATATCGCATTCGATGGAACGATGAGCTGTACGAGATATACGACGACATTGACATAGTTCAGCGAATTAAAAGACAGCGGCTACGCTGGCTAGGTCATGTTGTCCGAATGGACGGAAACACTCCAGCGCAGTACCCGCCGAGGGAAGCAGAGGAAGAAGAAGACCTCCACTCCGTTGGAAGGACCAGGTGGAGAAGGACCTGGCTACGCTTGGAATATCCAATTGGCGCCACGTAGCGAAAAGAAGAAACGACTGGCGCGCTGTTGTTAACTCGGCTATAATCGCGTAAGCGGTGTCTACGCCAATTAAGAAGAAGAATACAGAAACTTCAAATTTAATGGAAAATGTTTATTATCATTCGAAAGAACATTCTTTGGCATTTATTTTTTGAGATTATCTCTTTCAAATGTTAACTATCCGTTGAGTTCAATTTTGCATGACCCCTTCGAGCATTTCGACTAGTAACTGCCGAATGACACGCGTGATGTTTTGCACCAAGACTTGAATCGAAGCGGGATTCCGCATACACTTTAGACTTTACATATCTCCACAGGAAAAAGTCTAACGGTTAATAGGCCGGCACAAAACCTGAAATTATCTACTCACCGAAGTATTCTCTCAATAAATCCATTGATTGATGCAATGTGTGGGAAGTGGCGCCGTACAGTTGAATCCAAATGTCGCCGAGATCACGAACTTCAATTTCAGGCATCAAATAGTCGGTTATCATGGCGCTATGATAGTTGTCATTAACGGTTACGTTTTCACCGGCTTCATTTTTGAAGAAATATGGACCGATGATTCCACCGGCCCACAAACCACACCCAACCGTTGTTTTTTCTGGATGAAATGGCAGCTCTTGAAAATCTTCAGCTTGCTCTTCATCTCAAATGCTTCAATTTTGCTTGTTTATATACCCATTGAGCCAGAAATGGACCTCATCGCTGAACAAAATTTGACTCGAAAAAATCGGATCTTCTTTGAACTTTTCAAGAGCACAAAGAGAGAAGCGATGTCGCTGGGAAGCTCGAGCGTTTCTAGTTATTTTGTCATCTCGGCTTAACTTATAGTTACATATCTAAATGAGACTATTAAAATTTCAACCACAAAATAACGGCACTGAAAAAACTTCAAATTTCTGCGAAATGGCTTAATTTGCAGGGGCAAAACAGGTCTTATTCATTTAATCACTCTTACTGTTTGAAGAAATTTGTTACCGGGAATTGAAAATAGATTATTAAAACACTCTTTTCACTTTTTATTATTCTTTATATTTAAAATCATCAGTTTTATTTTATATATTCAACAGAGATTACAATTTTACCTTAGCCTTTCCATCTACTGAGAACATCGCCCATATCATAAAACTGCCTTTTCCAAAGTTTCTTCATATAATTAATAAGTTTAGATCGAATAAATCAAGTTTCTTTTAATCGAAAATCAATTATCTTTTGCAGTACCTTCGGATAATTAGTGACTCATTTTGCTTTGAGTATTGATTTTCGGGGTTAAAGTTTTAAAATTTTCTAGAAATTCCTAAGAAAGTGGGTGACAAATGCAGGTGAAATTAAGAACAAAATCCAACGCATCATTGCTATTGTGAAAAATAAAAACATAATTCTGGAAATCCAAAATGCTCTAAATTTAAATAAGAAAATCATTCAGCAAATGTTTGATTTGAATACAAAATTATTCAATTTTACCTGACATAAATATAATAAGATTATTTTTTCTTCTTATTTTTCTCTTCCTTTTTCTTGAAAAACTTTCGTCTTGCTATACTGAGTTTGTTGGCTTTCTGGTACCATTTCTGAAACTTTTCCATTAGCTAAAACAAAATAATTTACAATTAATGGAATGAATCTATTCAAACTCAATGAGACCTACTACGACAATATACTAATTACCTTCTCTTCTGGTGGAAATATTGGTGGATTTCCGCCAATAAAGTTTGTTAAGAACTCGAAAGGACTTAAGGGTTTCGACTTCAATTTCATACGGCGGCGCACATCTAAAGTGTTTGCAATATTATCCGTGACATCACCGGAGTTATAATTTTTAAACACCTTAGCTAATGCAGAGTAAACGTAATCATCGACGGAATCATCACCAGCATAATTTGCCAGAACTTCTAGCCAAAGCAGGAAGCTGGTACCATAATCACATCTGGGAATCAATAACGACTTTTGAAACACACGCCTCATTTTTGGTTTTGCTGACCATGGTGCGTCCGTTGTGCCCAAAAGCATTATTTTATCTTCTTTTTTGATTGCTTTTAAAATCTTCGTGCTGATAACTTTTTGAAGCAACCGAGGATTCAAATACTCCTGCTCTTTAGGAATCCTTTTCCAAAACACTCTGTGAACGTCTTGTATAAATATTATCGCTGGTTGGAACGCTTTTGCAACTTTCATAACCACGTGCATTAAATAGTTCAAGTCTTCATTACTGTAAGCTTGGGTTTTCTCTGGGCTGAGATTCATAAACACAGCATCTGTGGCAATTGAAAAATGAACATACATACGTATATACATATGGTATTTTGAGATATAATACACAAAAATGTACTATATATGTAGGCATAAGCAAGGAATAAGATTGTTTGAAGCGATTGTTAGGTCTGAACTTATAACAGAGCTTTTGGCAGTCCTAAGTTTAATTCTACATTTATCTATGTATGTATAATATATCGATTAGTTTTAGGTGGTACAAACAACCGTTAGTTGACAAAACTGTTATACTTTGTGGCTACATGTTGCAAGAGTATAAAAATCTAGCGTGTGGATCAATATCCGTTATTAGATGGAGTAGTGATTGGATACATACTAAAAATTTTAATGTTCTGGAAGGCTTTACTGAAGTCAGTAAGTTTTATTTTGAATGACGAAAATCTTATCGAATTATTGAATATCTTCCATTATTACTTATACATGCAATAGTGTAACAAACTCAACCAACTAATTATGTTCTTCACATTAAATCACATTATTTCATAATCGAAAATACATACATATATATGTACATATGTACGAGTAGGTATACGAATATAATTTCAGTTTATGACTACTCCTGCGAGCTACGTTACCTATTTCAAATGCAATAATTTGAGAAAGCAACTTCTTTCCATTATTCAAGGGTCCCGCTATGCAAAGAGATTTCGGTTTATCTACAGTAAATTCTCCCAAACCAAGCATGCATTCTTGAACAACCATTTTAATATCGCCTTTAGCCGGTCCCAACGTGCTGGAAATATAGACAAGAGATAAAAGATCGTTAAATAATTAAGGCAGCTTTATATACAAAATAATAAGGTACATACTTATGTATATGTATATGTATATGTATATGTATATGTACATATGTATGTATGTTCATTAAACCAAATTTTGTATTCTACGCAAATCAACATAAAATGTTAAATTTTGTATTTTAACAATTTTATATTAAAATTTTTAACAAATGAGCGAATTATAAAGTTGATAGTTGATGAAGTGTAACATTTAATAGCCCTTAAAGTTGAAGCCACTGACTCCGAATTTCGGTAGTAAATTTTAATAATTTCGACTCATTGTTGGATGATATATCTTTCCACGATGAAACGCAAACCTTACTGAAGAGAAATGTCAAAAGAACCAGAAAAAATATGGCGTCGTTTGCTATCCCTATCGGTCTACTTTTGTAGACACGTATTGAAACTCCCGTTATTATACTACTCAACAAAATTTTAACTTTTTACGTCACATGCAAACTTAAGTATATCAAATTTTGAATTTACAAGGGTCACTAAACAATAATAAAAAAAAATTACGTCAGGTTTTCTTGTGTTTTATCATAAGCCCAAAAGTGGTACAAAGCATTCAAAGACGGTCGAGAGATCGTTCTTCGACCTCTTCAACTGATGAAAATATTAAAAAAAGTGAAGGATGTGGTGCTTCAAAATCGATAGACAAGTTTTAGAGAGATGACAGCTCGACATCTCTTGGGAATCCGTTCGAATGATTTCGGTGGATATTTTGGGTATTTTTCATTTTAAAATTGAGTACGATTGTGACCGAATTTAAAGTCAAAAACACAATAAACACCATCGATCAACCACCGTATTCACCAGAGTTGGCTCCGTGTAACTTTTTCCTATTTCCAAAAATAAAGAGAACCTTAAATGGCCGTCGTTTTAGAAAATAGATGAAAATCGCTGAAACTGAGCTAAATGCTGTCCCAAAACTCGAGTTAGAGAGGGGTTTCGACGATTGGAAGAAGCACTGGCAACATTAGCGTAGACGAATCAATATTTTTTTTTTTTCAAAAAACGAAAATTACCGATATTTTTGAACACAACTCGTCATAAACTTTTTAGGAGAACTATAGGACAAATGTTAATGAACTGTCTAGTTTAAGAGATAGTATTATTTCCGTTGTACAAAAAAGATTAAATCAATACAAGATGGTTACCAAAAACCGTTAATGTGCTATTCCTAAATACTCAAATACTTTTTAACAACTCAATCCACTAATATAATTACATTTGATAAAAAGTAGAAACTTACGTCAAATGATCTTCGTCTCGTGTGTCATCTGCAACAAAGTTGAAGTCCGAAATAAACGACTCGAATGTCTTCTTCTCGCATTTCTCTATTATGCCTTCTGCTTTCAACTCCTCATACAATGACTCAAGTGTACGATCAGCAGTCATGTCTTTAACCTTTTTCTTTTTCTTCTTCTTTTTTTTAGATTTAGCTTTTTTGTGTCTTTGAGGTTTATATTTCTTATTTAGGTCCATGCAAAGAGCTTTCCGAAGTATTTCATATTCCAATCTAAGTTTAAGAAAATTATAATTATTACTTAAAATAAATATCAAGGTCAAAAAGATTACAGTTTAATATTAATACCTAACTAACTTATACTTCCCTACACCACAAGTCATAATTTTACGACTTCATAATAGCTTAGAAATAGCGGAATAAATCCATTAATATGTACTTTTTACAGAGTCTAGGTACACTAACGTATTTCACAAGTGATACCAGTCTACATACAGCCGGATTTTTATCTCTTTTATATTAATTGTCTACAATTTAAAAACAATTGCTGTGTGAGATGTAAGAAAGGTTAAATCATCTTCGTGCACTTTTTCGTCCGTTTTGAATTGCTATCCTGTTAAAATTTTGGTAAAACAAGCTCAGCCCACTGAGTTATGGGGTCTTACAGTAGGTCGACATGTTATCCCTTATTTAAATTTTCAGTAATCATACACAGCGGGTCAATACTAATGCCTTTCACTAGATGCACTTTCTTTGATTCCGAATTTGTTAAAAATATTTTTGGAAATTAGGTAGAAAATTCTTCTTGAATTCCACGAGGAATATTTTTTTTTTATTTTTATTTATCTTTTGTTATTTATGCTAACATTTTTCAGAATATTTTTGAGTGCTGCATAGGTGATACATTCACCAATGGATTGATTTACTTACCCTTGGCATTTAATTAAAATGTTTTGGAATATGTTTTCAAATCAAATGGATTAATTACAAATATTAACATATGGAGATTGTGGGAATTTATTGACCGAATCGAATTAATAAAATTTCGGTATCAAACTATAGTATGTCCATATAATACGTTCACTTAATTAGATGTCTTAGTTACTGACGGAAATATATGCTCACAGTGCTCCAGAATAAGGAAAAATAATAATAGAAATAATTTGCTTACCGCATATATTCATCCACCAATGCTCTTAGCTCTCTGTGTATAATTGCAAGTTCTCCTTCCGTCACCCAATCCTTTATTGCTTCATGATTTTTATTGAGATATTCATCAATCATCCTCCAGTCAATAGAGTACTGCTTTATAGTTTGCTCAATATTCACTGCAAGAGAATAACATATAGTCTCCTTTTTAAAATGGTCCCCAATTAAGAGGTTTGCTATTCCTTTTACGACACATTATACTCGTACTAGTGACGAAAGAATAATTACAAATAAAAACGTTATTTTATATGACGTGACGATATCTATCCCTTTGGCTAACCCTAAATCAAATACCGGCGTTATTATGTAACATCAAAGGTTTGTTTAACTCGAAGAAGATGTAATACTTGATTATACCTATACGTAAACGGCACACAATAAACACGTTAGAAGAATCACAGGTGTGTATAATATAAAAAAATGTCCCCCTTCTTTAATTAAATTCTTCAAAACGTCTAGAATATTGTAGTAAATTTCCAAGTTGATCCGAGTAATAGTTTCGGAGATATGGCGTGGAGAACTTGTGCGCTCGGGGCTAGCTAGGCTAAGTGTCCCATCTTTAAACGCGTTTTTCTCGAAACTTAGTTTTTTAAGTTGTTTGGTAAGATTTCGCGAAAAGTACTCAACCGATCTTCATAAAATAAACAGGTCTTTGAGATACAATTTGTTATAAACTCAATGAAGATTTTATCAAACCTTACCGCTGGTGGGGGGAAATGAAAAGACCTTCATTGAGCTGAGAAATCTTTCATTCTAATTTTATTTTGATATTTTCATTGCTTCTATACTATTTTAGGAAACTATTTTAAATAACTAAATATATGTGTATGAATATATATTTGTATGTACTGCTTGATATGGGGTTGTTGTCAATACATTTATGTGTGTATGTTTAATGTTATCTTATCTGTAAATTTAGGATTTGTGTCCCCATGCATTTTTATTATTATTAGATGTGCATTGCATGCATTTATTTTTAACAGTATTTCGGCTTTGCTGATAAGTAAGCATGTTCAATGGTATTTGAACAAAATTCTTAAAGACTTCTACGAAAGATTTTTTCTACGATTACAAAAATGTCGCGAAATTTTCTGCGAAATTTATTTTTTTATAAAAATGGTTGCCAAAAATCCAAATTTCAGTGGTTTTTTTAGCTTCGTCCAAGTTATAAGTTAAAGTTTTAGCCAAAAGACGTATTTTTTTACTTTAGATGATCCTGTAAGGAGTTATCCTGCCAACGCGGATGCATCTTTTTTCCGAGGGGTCACCGGAAATGGCGTCGCAATGGCCGAATTTAAAATATTTTTTTCCAAAAATTTCAGAATTTCTTTGTTAATAGTGTATGTTTGTAACAATAATAATTTCTATTAAAATATTTCATTTCTTATATGAGAAAAAAATTGTTGCAAAAATGCTGTTTTTTACCTGAGGAAACCCATGTAACCCCTTAATCGATTTTGCGGTATAAGACAAACATACAGTTTTTATCATATTCTGTAGGTTAGATTCCAGTATAACCGTTTCAAGAAAGATGTGCGTGGTAGTTATCTGATTTTGTCCAGACAAATGTTATATCATAAAGTAGCTAATGTTTTCTCTTATGCTGTTTTGTAGCAAATTTATGAGACATTATTAAACCACTCCTGTTCAATTTGAAGTTTTAGGTTAATTATAATTTGTGGCTGAGCTACAAAACTTTGTCAAACAACAGTCTTTTGTAGACTGGGAATTGCCTAAATATTCTGAATTTATAACTTCACATCTATTTCGATTAGTTCTAGCTGTGGGGCTGGTTGAAAAGGTACGCACAAGAGCACCGTTAGATGAATAAAATTAAAATAACCTGTTACTAGAAGCTTAGGGTTGTTATTACCCCATAGTTCATAAGTTAATGAAACAGAATTTAGGTATGAATTAGTTAACTATTAAAATAACTTACATATATTTTTATTAGTCTTCATATCATACGCTATGTCATAAATGCCATGTTCCTTCATCTTTTTCCTCCGCTTAGCCTCTTTGATTTTTTCTTTTCTTATTTTGTCCTTTTCTTTCTTTCTTTGTTGTTTGGCTTTCTCTGCTCTTTTTTTCTTTTCTTCTTTGGATAAATTCATTTCGTTCAACTTTTCTTTAAACTCCTCTGGAGAAAATGTTTCATCGATCAAAACTAAAACAGTTCCAGATTTTAGCGCATCCGGATATGGATGAAAATCTCCCACTTTATCGTAACTGCAATTAGATATTTTTAGAATATGACTTTCTAATGCTATAATATTGTAATGCTAATCTTACAATTCCTTGAACCATGCACGTATATGATCGGATATGTCCTCCATTATCCATGGCGACCTTTCTTGCAACAATCTGGTTCGCTCATCAGTCATCAATCGAATGAAATCTTCATCCAGTTTTATCTTCAACTTTTCATTTCTGTATGTTTCCATAACAGAATCCATATACTGGTTTGGATTAATTAACCTTCTCTTAGTTCTCATACCGTACAATGTTTGTTTAAAAATATGCCTTTTCTTAAGTATTTTTTGACTTTTATGAGCCCTCCATGCTAACTGAATCTTTAATGCTGCTTCGTTACGAATTCTATTAAGTTCATCTTCATCGATCTCTACAATTTTATAATATATACATTTACAAGGCTTAATAATAATAAAAAGTATTACTACGAGTACTATACCTACTTACTTACCGTCCTTCGATTTTCGCTCAATTTTATCTGCTCCTACTAAATACTTGCAGTGTTCATTTGGTTTTACAAAGTCCGCATTGAACATTGTTCTTTTCACTGGTATGCTCATTGGTTGATCGGGTTTATAAGTAAATGTGTAATGAACTTTTCTCCGTTGAAACACTTTGAGATTTCTCTTATCGTATTTGATGGCGGACTTATAAACACGAGCGCTTCTAGCCCTTTCATGAGCTTGTATCAGCTTGACTGCCTCACTCAAAATTAATTTATCCTTCTTATCGGCATCAGTTTTCTCTTCTTCATTCATAAAAATTCTATTATCATACAGTATGTTTTGTAGTTCAGGTGGACGACGATATAAAAATTGCGGAGAACGCCATATAACCAAATCATAAGGATTGAGCTTTCGTGCAATTAAGGCTTTGTCGGTGTAAACATATTCACTTAATTCCAAATTCTTAAGCTCTGTTTTTAGTTCCATTAAACGTCGAACGGCAGCTTCGACTAATGGTCTAACCACTTTACGCTTCTGAACTTGAAACGTATAGTTATAAACATAGCTCAGTTTATTGACCAATTCGACGTATAATACATATAGTTCCGAAAATATTCTATACGTAATCAACGGATTGGATATTGGCTCTTTTCTTTTTAATATATTTTGCCTTTTTATAATGTCTTCAATATCCTTTTTTGTGCCAACCCAAAATTTGTAATTAAAATCAAAAGACATATTTGCAGTTTTTTATCCACAAACAATTTTGACGCGAATTTTATTTTTATTAATTTTTTTATTGTATTTTTGACAATACAAAAATTTAATTTGAATATACTCATAACATAATTGAATTATTATTGAATCATCATGGCTCATTTCAATCATAACCCTTACAAGACGAGTGTAACCAATTCACTATTACACTATACGATTTTTATACCCTGAACAGGATATATTAAGTTTGTCGGAGACCCTATAAAGTATATATATAAATGATCAGTATGTCGAGCTGAGTCGATTTAGCCATGTCCGTCTGTCCGTCTGTCTGTCTGTCTGTCTGTATATATACGAACTAGTCCCTCAGTTTTTAAGATATCGTTTTGAAATTTTGTAAACGTCATTTTCTCAAGAAGCTGCTCATTTGTCGGAAAGGCCGATATCGGACCACTATAACATATAGCTGCCCTACAAACTGAACGATCGGAATCAAATGCTTGTATGGAAAACTTTCACATTTGACAATGTATCTTCACCAAATTTGGTATATATTATTTTCTAAGGCAAAAATGTAATCTCCAAAGAAATTGATCAGATCGGTTAACTATAGCATATAGCTGCAATACAAACTGTACGATCTAAAAAAAGTTCTTGTAAGGAAATGTTTTGCATTTAACAAGATATATTCACGAAATTTGGTATAGATTATTTTCTAAAGCAACAATGTAATCTCCGAAGAAATTGTTCAGATCGGTTAACTATCGCATATAGCTGCCATACAAACTGAACGATCGGCATCAAGTTCTTGTATGGACAACTTTCACATTTGACAAGATATATTAACGAAATTTGGTATATGTTATTTTTTAAGGCGACAATGTAATCTCCGAAGAAATTGTTCAGATCGGGTAACTATCGCATATAGCTGCCATACAAACTGAACGATCGGAAAAAAGTTCTTGTATGGACAACTTTCGCATTTGACAAGATATATTAACGAAATTTGGTATATGTTATTTTCTATGGCAACAATGTAATCTCCGAAGAAATTGATCAGATTGGTTAACTATAGCATATAGCTTCCATACGAACTGAACACATATGTAGTTACTAACAGAAATGCACCTGTGAAGGGTATTTAGCTTCGGTGCAACCGAAGTTAACGTTTTTTCTTGTTCTTTAAGGGATCGTCTCAGTGTGACCCTCCGAAAAACCTCTGATTTTCGCGATATTTTTTTTAATGTTGAAATTAACTAATCGGTCCAGTTTTTTATAAATAGATACATTCATGACGAATACAAAATGATTTTTTTTATGTTTATTTATTGGGTGTACAATAGTTAGATAAATTGTTGAAATTACACGTAAAAAAAGGGTTTGTACTTTTGTCCACGATTGCGGCCGCAATTTTGATCTAAAACAAAAATTTCAAAAAGATTATTAATCTGTAGGAAAGTCGCTATCGCTCTATGGAAGCTAATTTTTTTTTTTTTTTTGATATTTGATATACTTCAGATTCAGTTTCGAACGAGTTATTTTTGAGGAATTACTCCACGGAAAATAACTAATTCAAAAAACGACGAAACTGTTGGAGACAGAACTGATGTGCTGCACGAAGGAAATATTTTGTTTTTTACTGCACGAGTTAAAAGAATTTTTCCACAAACGTGTGTGAGAAACGCCCATAACTCCTACTTTCAATTGTATTGACGATCAGATGTCAGCTTTTTCGCTGCCGTTGCCCCTTATCTAACACTTGCACAGCTACTATCGGAAGACGGTTTCGTCTACTACTCTACATCTCTTTTCGAAGAGGTCGATTCCGAACCACTTTCTCTCGCGTGTTTTGTTGGTCAATATTAGTGTCCATGATATAAATGTCCCCAGTCAGAGCCGCTATCCACCTACCGGTAGTCGATATTCATGGCCAAGGTTGTCTCAATGATGAGGCGAGGGTGCTCGCCCTTATGATGCAGAGTATTCAGTACCGACCAACGCGCTTACCACACCAACTAATTGATGACAGGACCGCTACGGTTTTAACGGAACCAAGGCAGCCTTGACATTAATTCCCCAGCCATTTCTGTACAGTGTCACGCTTACATACTAAAGTGGCGGAATACAACGGCTACAGTCCAAATTGTAACCAAATACAAAAACCATCGTCTTAAAAATAGTACGTATTAGTCAGAGTTCGATGGTCCGTAGGATTTCTTCAAGATCGTGAAAGTCGCAGCACCTCTCGGCTAAGGAAAACAAGAGTAAGAGCACTTTAAACCTAAAATATTGGTAAAATATCAATCAAAATCAAGTGAACGTATAATTTTGGATATACTTAGGTTTGTTGTTGTACTTAGGTTTGTTATTCGATATAAAACGAACACACAGGTCAATGCGTAAATTATCTCGATAAAATGAGTGGCGGGACATCAAAATGCTTTTGGTTTCAAAGATGATCTTATACTCTTGCAACATGTCAGGTATACTCTACAGAGAACGGTTGTCTGTAACACTTAAAACTAATCGAGATATATAAAGAGTCATATATATATAAAGTGGGCGCGGCCTCACCCCTATTAATTTTAATGTATGTATATATCTCCCAAGCTATATTAGGTGAAATCACATATCTTCCTACCTACTGGTCCAATTTCAACCAAATTAAGTATGTAACATTATCGTTACATTCCTGTAGATCAGGGTAATAATTTTTAAAAACAAGAATGAGAGAAAGGAAAGGAAAGGAAATTGACGGGCTATCTGAGATACACGAAAACTATGAAAACTATGAGTTTATTATTCGTGCAAAATTTTCAAGATTTTTAAGCGGTCTCCATGTTATGTGTTAGTGCTTGACAATATCAGACTTTAAGGTAAGGGCAAGTTCAACAAGTTGTCTCTACTGCCGTTCTATTACTTTACTTAGTCAACAAAATTAGTGGTATAATAGAAGGTAGAATTATGAAATATCACAAAACTATTGCTGCTTTTACTATTTGATTGCCATTTTCGTGAAACACTTTCAAACAATTGGATATGGCCTCATCAAAGGAAAAGCAGCATCTCCCACATAATAAAATCGAAATTTTATCGAACTGCATGGAAGATTTTCATCTTCTAGGAGTTTCATTCTTCCAGTTCAATTTCTCTTTCCGAAACCACTGTCTCTTATTCATTTGATTATTCCAAATATGTAGTATATACTGGAAAGCTCATCTCAAATAGCTGCACATACTTGTATTTTTAATATAATTTGCTAATAGTCGATACTCCTACTCTGAAAACCTAAGCCAACATTTGGCAACAAACTCCATGCGCCAAATATCTAAATTTATTAATTACTAATCTTATATGTAAAATATACTTATGTATGTATAATAAACAAACAAAATATACTAACAATATTATTGGTAGCCGGCATTCTGTTGGCAATACATACATATGTACATACGTCAACATATGGAATTGTTTTACTCTACGTATTTAATTATATTAAGGGGTCCCGGCGGTCTAGAATTTTCAAAAATCGATTGTTTACTTTTTTTTTTTGATAGTTCGAAAGTATAGTCCTTTAGGAATATACTGTACAATTTTTGGAGGGATACTCACATTATTTTAGCTGTAGAAAGCCGTTTTAATAGGTAGGGCTATATATATGTACATATACATATGTACATATGTATATGTATAACCATACATTGTATATGTATGTATATAGACACTCTAAACTTTAAACTCATTTATCTCAAAACAATTTTTTCGGAGTGCCGTTGATGAAAAAAAAACTATCCATCCGAATCACTTGAAATTTTAATATGGTGTTTATAAGATCAATATCTATCGCTGGGACTACGATCAAATTTTAATTTTAAGAACTTCGATTTTTTTTTCGATCTAAAACTGGTCCAAAAATAGCTGTTTTCAGAATCTGAATTTCAAAAGCGCGAAATTTTTTTAATTTTCAATTTTTTTTTGTTGTAGTCCAAGCGATAGCTACACTCCTACTGATTAATAATTTAATTGGTTTTTATGTTTCAGATGTTCAGAAGAGTCAAAATCAACAACGGCACCGGGAGTCATCTTTTAAGATAACTTTTTTTGGACGCCATTTTTAATATTGTTAAAAATTTTTTTATTTAACAAAAAAATATTTTTATACTTTTCATAAGTGTATAAATAAACTGTAAAAATTTTAAATTGATTGCTCTTTTTTTAAAACTTAAAAAAAAATCCAAGAAAACACCCTTAATTTGAGGGTTCTAGACCACCGGGTCCCCTTAAGCAGTAGATTAAACTGATCTATTTCCATTCGTGTAGAATCCTGGAACTGAGTGAACTACTTTTTTAATATGTGCAAGTAAATTTGAAAAAAATCCATGCATTGTCTTTTTGACTCTGTTTGTATGTAACATACATATGTACATATGTATATCGTTCATATCCGAGTTCTCTTTTCATTTATTAAGCACAAGCCCAGAAAAGCAATGTATCTCTTCGGGTTGCTAAACCTATAAGCAATTTCTGCACTCTTATTTTCCTCTTAACTTCCTTTTCTACATAATTTCAACGAACTTTTGAATTATTTACCTTCAATAATTATCTGCTTGTCAAAAAATACTGCATATGTATTTTAGCCGCAGATCTGCTTGCAGAATATCTGCATGGCTGCGTTTCGCTTCAATGTAAACGTACTCATACAGAAGCATACATCGAACTTTTCTGCCAAAGAAAATTTGTGAAGCAAAGCGAAGCAAAAGTTCTACTTATGTGAATTAGCCAGAACTCTCCGTAGGACTTCATTTTACGTAACGACTCCATTCGTCCTCACAGCAAATTTTATCACTCCAATTGAACACAAAGAAGAGTTACCGATTGTCACACAGCTTTATTATAAATATTTCTTTCTAAACTAAGTTTGTCAACCTTTAATTGCAGGCTTCTTAATTTTCTAATAATTTTTGGCGATTTTTGCTTATTCGCGTACACATGATTATAACTTATAATTAACTAATAGAGTGATCCCACGTACACAAAAGTTTCAGGTATTTTAGTCAATACAGCCATAAGTACTTATAGATACTTTAAAAGATACCTTTGGCAATTAACGCATGAATTAAACGATATTTGACTGGATAACGTTCAGCAATCTATACTCCCATGTTTATTACATACGTTAACGTCTGACTATGTAATCGTGCTTTCTTAAGGCACTTGAAGATAAATGATAAACACGCAACACCGATTACCAATTTTAACACCTGCAACCTGAGCTACTCGTCAAGTACCTAGAGTGAAGGATTATTCCCTTCCCACGGCGGTCGGGTCTACGTAACCGGAACGGATCCAGATTTTGATCGCGCCAAGCTCTGTCAACTCTTTAGAATTCTGCCGCAACAACAACAACAACAACAAGGAACCGTGTTCCCGTAATCAGTTACCGTGTTTAATTTTCTTATTTATTTTAAATATAAAATATCTGAATTTAATTTTTGATAATTATTATTATTTCTCTTTATAACGAAAGATTAGTAGAAAAACATCACTATGGTATTCTAAATGGCACAACTATCGCTTCGTTGTGATCGACTCGCAAATTTAACAATGCAGCGTGACCTTCACGTAGAAAATTTGACATCTGAAATAAAAACCAAATAGTTCAGTTAATTTTTTTTTATAAAAAATATTATTTTTTGTATAAATTTTGAATAAATTTGATTTAGTATAGACTCAAAATTTTCAGAACGGCAAACAAAAACACAAAAAGCTTATGATAAAGAAAAACGCCTTCAAGCGAAAAGCATGGACATATTTCTTAAAACTTTATATAAAACAAGGACGGGCCATGTTTGGGTATAACCGATTATACTCTCGTTATTCATAAGGCAATTTTGGGCACGCTTGGATACTGTGGTAGACTATATGTTATGAAAGTATTTTTTTTTTCTTATGAAGAAAGAGTTAGTTGATTCATACCAAATGACATGAATCTTTTGCAAAAGCAACGTCGATTAGAGGACGCAAAATACATGTTTGATAACGTAGCTGAGGATTTATCAAACGGATCATTATTGGTGCCAAGACTTGGGTTTATGAACATGACGCCGAAAATTTTAAAGTGCGAATGGGAGTGTCTTTGTCCGGGTCTAAAATTTAATTTGAGCCAAGGGAAAATCAGATTTGTACGAGTTATTGCGAAGTTTTTTTCCAGAATAAATTAAGCCATAACCAAATTCTAAAACATATACAATTATATTTACGATTTAATTAACCTATTACCTTCTATTTCATGCGCAATAGTGTACTTCTAAATTTTTATAATATTAAATTTAAATGCAAAATTACCTGCAACAAATCGTCTGTTGAATTCATCACACATAATTGATCGTTTGCATTTGGTATATCTCTTAGGAATCCTATAAAATTAAAAAAGAAAGAATATATATGGATAAAAACTTTTAATTGTTATATTGGTTGCACAAATGAATAATTAAACTTAAATAAAATAATTGTAAAAATAAAAACAACTTGGTTGTTTTCGAATGATGATTTGGTCTAAATATTATGAAATGAGCGATTGCTGAGAGAATTTTTCAAAATGCAAAGACATATTTCGTATGTGTGCAATCTATTTACAAGTGTAGACATATGAGCTTAGCTAATTTAATTTTATTATTAACATAATTATATCTCATGGATGCTGTGCTTAAATTTCAAGTCGAGTGTCTTATAAAGAATTTACATCAGTTTTCAAAACTTTTACCACACAACTATCGTTTTCAAAGTCAGTGCCCTTTTTAACTTTAAAACTACTAAACATAGTCTTTTAAAATTTTAACACTCGTTTTTCCAAGATACGTTCAAATAATTGCTGCCAATTCCATATGTAATATTTCTTCGTAAAAATCATACCTACAACATAGCATTGTTTTTTATTAAAGAGATTTAAATTGTGTTCACAAAAAGTTTACACAAGCATGCCTATTTTTACACGAAGTGTCCCAATCCCCTCCTTAATTGGAAGTTTAATAAAACACTGTCCGCAGGGTCCGGCACAAGAAGTGTAACCAATTAAAAAACCCGAAATTCGGTTTGGAAAATTATTTTGATTTACTTTAAAGTACAAAATGTGTGAAAATAATCATAAATTCAGGACCAATTCACTTTTGCTCGATATGACCTCCTTTTGCCTTAACTATGGCCTTGAGACGGTCAAAAAACGAATCGCAAGCTGCCCGAATGTGACTTGCCGGTATTTTGGCCCACTCACGGACAATGGCTTTCATCAGCATCTCGAGACTGGTGTATTTTTTCCTTGGTACCTTGTTCTCCAAAATGGCCCAGAGAGAATAATCCATTGGTGAATTCGTTATTGTGTGGTCGTAATGAAGTTCGGAACGTTGTTTTTCAGCCATTCTTGGTTCAGTCGCGCTTTGTGAGACGGTGCTGAGTCTTGTTGAAACGTCCATGGTTTGCGACCGAAATGTTTGTTTGCCCACGGCTTCAAAGCATCCTCCAGAACACTTTCCCGATAATATGTCGCATTTACTTTGACGCCAGGCCCGATGAAAACAATTGGAGTGCGCCCATCTGCGGTGACAGCGGCCCGATGACTTAGATTTTCGTATGAACGGTCGGTCAAGTAAACCCTATCGTTTTGAGAGTTTACGAATTGCTCAATTGGAAAAATTTTTTCGTCAGAAAACACAATGTTCGGAATTTGACGCTTTCGGCCAAGCGAAGCAACTACTTCGCTCTCTCAAGTCTTACTTGTTGCTGCTTCGGTGTGAGATCATGGACCTTTTGAAACTTGTAAGGCTTGACCTTGAGCTCATTTTCCAATATGCGTCGGATGCTGCGGTCGGATATTTTCAGTTCTTTAGCCATTTGATTGGCACTTCGTCGTGGATTTCGCTCAAGTCGCTTCTTCACTTTCCGAACCATCTCACGTGTCGTTGCAGTCTTTTGATGACCACCTCCATTGCGTTTTGCGATGCTACCAGTATCATTGTAACGAGTGGTGTTGCGGTAAACAAAAACTTTATTCACATTAAGCTCACGAAAAATTGCTGGCTGTGTTTTTCCATATAAATATAGAGCAATCACACTATTACGTTTGAATTCCATCGCTGATCACTTTTTTTGCGTTCACTTTTGGCAAAACGCTTTTGTACACTTGTAAACAATACTCCGAACTGTTATTCAGCAAATTTATAAACAGCTGATTCCAGTGCGACAGCTGCCCAAAGGGTCTGAAGTTGGTTATACTTCGAGTATCGGACCCTGTATAGGGCTTTCACATTTGATAATACTAAATTAAAATGTGTGTATTTATAAAATATGTACCTGAGGCTCCTTTTTCAGGGTGTTGAATACTATTCCATTGTTGCTGCAGGCGTTGAGAATATAGCTTTATTCGATCATTGTACTCTTCATTTTCAAGATTATGTAAATCCATAGCACCCACATCAATCATGTTCCTAAGAAAACAGGAATATTTGTGTATTTGATAACTTTATTATATTTTAAGTTACAATATAAAAGTTATTTATATCTCTGACCTAGCACCATGCTATAAAAATATTTAACATATCGCTCATTTACATGACTCAAAAAACACATTTTTTTTAATTTGGGTATGCAGAAATGTTTGCAATTTCATTGTCCATGTTGTGTAAAAATTGCATTTTGAAGCGTAGATAAATAAACAGCCAAGATAAGAATGTGACGTCATTTCACCACTTGTTATGCTCATTATTTTTTACAACAACCACACATCTGTTGTACCCGGATGAAGTTTTTTTTCAGAAAGACATTTTGTGGTACAAAGATATTGGCGAAAGGGTAATGAAATTTTTCTTGATTTTTTCTCTTTATATTTTTTACAAATAGCGTAAAAATTTGAATTGAAAAACGATAATGTTCAAGAAAAAGCTTTGTGCACCCTTTTTCGTGCCATTTTGCTCAGCATTTCACTCCATATACTATTAGCTTATTAATTAATAAACCTGTAGTGCTCTTCTTTATTTGCTAAATAAGAGACAACTGAAAATAAATATCGACTTTTATGGTTTTTTATGGGTATTGACGTCGATCAAAGGAATTGACGAGTTTGAAAGTGAACGTTATATGTATATGTACATTATTGCTTCTTCACTGAAGCAGTCTAATATTCTCCTCAGCAAAACCCACACCAACCATATATAAAAACTTTTGTGGACGACTCTACAAAAAATTACTATTTAAGTAGGAACAAAAAGTACTTCAACGAAGTGCGACTTCTTTTAGGGAGGTATGCATTCACTCCGATAGCCGAGCTGCTATACAGGCCATGAGTTTACCGACAGTGAGCTCTAAACTTGCCAAGGAGTGCATGTCATCACTAGTTATAGCATCAATTTACTTCCATATTAAACTTATCTGAATACGATGGCCTCTCAAGAAAAAGCAGCCTAACTATATATTGTATGTATATATAATAGAAACAAGTGAGACTAAAAATTTTAGAGGACACTTTCTCCTCCACTGTCCATCTATCGTCAGACTAAGGTTGAAGCATTTTGGTTGCCATACCTTCCACTAACCCGGCGAATAAGCTGGATTAGATATTAGCCGGCTCAATAAATTTGTGGCTGACCGTAAGCGCTTTGTAGAGAAGATACGATCTTTTTGATCCGTACTTAGGACCAGGACATCACAACGAACTATCTAGTTGTCCAAATGGGGCTACCTGTTACGTTTGATAATCTGTACTCCTTCACTTCGAATATGATCACGATCATTACCAAGGTACAGAGCGCCACCAAGCTCAAGTATACAGACCTATCTAAAGAATACAATTTTTCGATTTTTGAATATTAAATGCAAATACCGCAAAAACTATACAAATCCATCAACTTTATATGTAAATATACATATACATATATATTTTTAAGCCCAAGAACTCCCTCTATTTCTCATACGCAGTTTAGCACTCCTTTGTTGGATACTATTTTAATAAGGATTTCGCGCTTATTTAACCCAAAATCCTCAGGTCTTTATTCTTAAGTTTCTTACTGTTATTGTACCATACAGTTGCGGTTTTTACATATGGATTATTTTGTATAATATAATAACACCTTTCAATAAACAATATAATAGTAATTTAAATTGACTTACATAGCTGTACTTTGCACTAAGCGACATAATGCATTCTCATCTTTTTTAGGTAATGATTGCGCAAACTCGTTGCTAAGATTTTCAGAATTAGTTTGCCTTAAAGCTGGACTATTATGAATAGCAGGATCTGCTAGTAGGTAAGTCCGTTCACTTGGCTCATAGTTATACTGCAACAGTGATTGATAAAGATACAACGTATCATTTGCATTCCTAAACTAACCTGATTTCCAATATCTTCTGAACAATGTATACATCCGCAAAATGTTCTTAAACAATTCCATACTGGGCGTAAGTACTCCATTTCATTTCACTTTAAAAAATAAAAACAATGATAATGGATGAAACAACTCCAATAAATCTCTTAACCGTACATAGTTCTATCACTTGATCCAATATATCGACTTAACATTAAGTTCGTTCATATTGTTGAATAAATTACTTATTGTAGTTTTGAGCGTCTACACGCACAATTCCAAATATCTTAACAATTTTGTTTCAACTCAACTAATATATTAGAAGTGTTCAAGTATGTACGCATATGATATATGTGTTTTTTTCTTGTGTGCATACGATTCCGCGTTCGCGAAAATTTTCGATTTTTTACGATCGGTGTGCACACAAGTATACCCTTTATGAGCTATTGGGCACATAGAACTCTAGTTGGTTGTGCGGTTTCTCAGCGGAGCTCAATTGGCATTCGACAGTAAAAGCTCTAAAATGATCACATGCACGTTTGCCCAAGATGCCATGAAAGGCTGATGTGTTTCACAGTCAACAAGAGCTCAAGCCCCTTGAATCATATACTGAACGCTTCGTGGAGAACCATAATCGTCTGGTTGGATGCGGTATATCCACCGAGATAGGGCTACTTCAATTGAACTCACTGAAGAAGATGTATACTTCAGCAAATCGCAGTTTTAATTGTCTGATCGTATCGTCAAGGGTTGAATCTAATTTCGCTCACACCGCCTCTATTTGGCAATTTGGTTATTCGGCCCGTTAGCTATCGCGTTATTTGGTGGAGACACAATTGCTTACTGCTGACATGGTTCAGTTTTCGATCGGTATGAATTCGTTTGCCCATTCCATTTTGCGTTCGTTCTTCACAGAGTTAACATGTATAGACAAGCGGAACATTTCTTGGAATTTATTTCTAATATAGCTCTTTTATCTATTTCTTTTAGATAATTGTCTGATCGTATCGTCAAGGGTTGAATCTAATTTCGCTCACACCGCCTCTATTTGGCAATTTGGTTATTCGGCCCGTTAGCTATCGCGTTATTTGGTGGAGACACAATTGCTACCGGCTACTGCTGACATGGTTCATGAGTCACTGCGTGCATTGCGGATGATGAATAGCTCCATAAACCAATCTTGGTTGATAAGCTTCCTGCGGTAACCAGAGCGGAACACCTGGAATTGTCAATGTTATTATCAGCGAGGCGTGTTGGGGCGATTCATAGAGGTTAAAGTCATTGGTGGAGACCAGACGAATATTTTGTCCAGCGTACCCGCTTTGTATGAGTGGTGTTTGGTCAATCAGCAGTGACCCTTCGGGCATAGGAACATCGTTACCACCGATTGGAGGAACTGGTGTCCAAGTCTTGGCTAATAAAGGAAATAGTGCAGATTGACTATCTTCCAGAAAGCGAGTGTGGGCAGATCTTCAAGAGTGATCATAGACGAACCTAAGCAACGAAAAGCAACGGAAGTGGCTGACTCTTACATACTGATATCACAGCAATTTGATAGACTACGCCATCGTAGACTCCGCTTACCCGGTATAGCTTTACAAAAAGTTTTCTAACAGTTTCTTTTTTGAATTTATTTCTTCTTTTTTTACCTTAGAACGTTGTAATAAATATCTGAATCATTTTCATAATGGAATGGTTTCGCTAGATTAAATTGCTTCCTGTAATGAGGGTTGAATATTTCGTGCTATTGGAGCCACTTCTAATGCTTGTTGGCAGGCTTCTCTGAATCGTTTAACTGTCTCTTCTGTCCTTGAGTAGTAATTGGAATCATAGGAACACGAGTTTTTATCGATTACACCTGTTTTCCTTTTATTCCTGTAATTGTTGACTCTGTCCACACTTTCCTCAACTATTCATTCAATGTATCGGTGATCTGATCGTTTTCCCTTGGCTTGTCACTGGGTTCAAGCTTAAAGTTGGCATCTCTTTCCCTTCACTTCTTTGTAGCCATACTTTGACTACCGAGTTCGGTTCCGGCTGAACTGGTGTTGTTGCCTTCTTAGAGCTAAACTTAGTATCACTCCAATGTTGGGGCAAGTCTTTGTCCCTCACCAAAGTTTAGCTCCGGAGCTATGTGCCGGTTACCAACTTTGGCTCATCATGGTAACCTTCCAGGTCTGGTCTATATCAAAGCGAACACAAAGGTCCTTAATGCTAGAATCCCTTGACGCGGTAAGGACACCGTTACTTCCCAAGGCGGCCCGGTGTTGGGAAGGTTCCGTTAAAATACTGCCGAATTTACCTCCTGGAGGCTAATCATCCAATGGACACTGGAGTCGTATAACACCCTGGATTAGGAGAGGACTGCTCTTGGTCATCAAAGGCGTGCGACCCCGGCAACCAGGTGCCTGCCATCGCAGAGGTGGTTTGGATATAAAAACTTTATTGCAAAAGATAAAAAAATTAGATATAAAATAAATAGGAGTTTTAAATTAATTAGGCATGGTTTCATTTGAAAGGAAAGACCTTTCATAAGAAAAGTATAAACATACACAACAGTTTCGGTTAGAATTGTTACTTGGGCCTTAAGAGACTCATAGAAACCTTAACAGAAAGCTCTGGCAGTAATGTTGGATTATTAACCGGTGACTTAAACCATAGATGACTTGCAGGGTGTTTAAATTTCTTTCGATAAATGTATCGATATATTGTGTGTAGCCCACCTAGATAGCAAAAAAGTTAAAGGGTAGTCTATTGTATGTTTTGTAAACGGCATTGGTATGATTTCTTTTTATAGGTGACGTGTTTTTTGATAAATTAGTATTTGATGTAATTAAAACAATGATATCAATAATGTAGGTAAGGGGATAAAATAATGTGCACGAATTTATATTAAGTTTATAATATTTGCCTAGATTTGGAATACTATTGTCGGCTTTGGCATTATTTGCCATATCTTTATTTACTCTCCGCAATTGGGTGCGAAGCTGCAAGAAAAAACTCAATGGGTCTTTTGAAGGTACTGTGAACATTGCATTTTTTCATCCATACTGTAATGCTGGAGGCGGCGGAGAGAGAGTTCTATGGTGTGCAGTGCGGGCCTTGCAAGTAAGAAAATTTAAATACAAGTATCTTTCTATAGGCTTCATAAATTGAAGTCTTTTTTATAGACATAACACGTAATATTTTTGATAAAAACCTCAAAATAACGACAAAAAATATATATTTTTTATTCTATAAAGTTTTGATAAGAATTCAATGTTATAAAAATATAACTAAATAACACTGCCATCATATTAAATATACTAAATTTATTTTTGCTTATAAATTATATAAAATATATTCTACTAATTTATAACGTACGCAGTATTTCAGGACGTTGCAATTGATTATAACAATATGTCAATTTCTTAAAGAAGTTCAGTGTGTTCTCTTGAGGTTTTATTTTAACACAGCGGGATAATGGTTCACCGCTTACATTTTTCTTTATAAGAAAGTATAACTTTTTTAACGATTATTTTTTGTGTATATTATTTCAGGCTAAATATGACAATATCAAAATTGTGATATACACAGGCGATATCGACAGTTCACCAAATAGCATTTTAAAAAAAGTGCAAGGTACTTTCAACATAAATGTGGACGAACAAAATACAAGTTTTGTGTACTTAAAACGCCGAATGTTAGTCGAAACGAAGTTTTATCCGTATTTTACGTTATTGGGCCAAAGTCTTGGATCAATTATTTTAGGATTAGAGGCTCTTTGCAAATTCCCCCCGGATATTTATATAGACACAACTGGATATGCTTTTACTTTACCCTTGTTCCGTTATATTGGTGGCTGTAAAGTTGGATGCTATGTGCACTATCCTACAATAAGCATGGATATGCTGCGGCGTGTTCAACAACGGGAGTATTGCCACAATAATCAAGCATACGTTGTTAGAAATCCATTCATTACATGGCTGAAGGTTATATACTATTGGTTGTTCGCTAAGGTTCGTATGAGAAATGTTTATTAAAGTATTTAGTTTTATTCACTTAACACTTTGTCTGTAAGACCTAAAATAATGGAAATACATATATTCTGAAAACATAGGTTCATTTTAAACTATTATTATTGCTTAAAAAGGCACTTATAATAATACCGTATTGATACATTACATTAATTTTCCTCGTTAACCCTAGAAAAACGGCCTTTTTTTTCATAATTTTTTGATTTTGCTAAAAAATGAAATATTTTAATGAGTTTTTTGTTTTTAAAGTCTGTAAAAGACTCATATTTAGATAAACGTTTTGTAGATTTAAAGGCAAAAAAATTGAAATCAAAAAAAATCCCAAATGGATTAGTCATTCGAATATTTTTCCTTTACGCCCCAAATAAAAATAAAAAAGAGTACATCTGTTTTGAGTAAAGGACGCACAATAAAGCGTCCTGTATGCCTGTGATGTAATTTTGTCAATGTGCCCGGTGAAATGTAGTGCATTGTCGATCATGACACCAAGATCTTTCACATGCGACGCACCACGAAGCCTTACGAACGTATCGTGATTCTTTTAGCTGATGATCAGCAATACGGTTCTTTTTGACTGGTAGACTGTACGACGACTAAAGGACCGTGACAAGAACATCACCACGCACTTTTTCAAATTCAAACTTAATTTATTTTCGTCGCACCACTCCTCAAGTCTATCGAGGTCTTGCTGTAATGCGCTAACATCATCCTCAGTGCTTATCTTTCTGAAGATCTTGAATCAGCATAAAGTAGATAGTCCGAATGCTAAACAGCATTGACTCGCACCTGAAGATCTCCCAGTCAAGTTTGAACCAACTCAATACGATCCATCTTTTTCTATTAAAAATGTTGCTTTTCCGTGTAGATAGTGTGAACTGTTTCATTTTAAACTATTATTATTGCTTAAAAACTTATAATAAGGGGTTACATGGGTTTCCTCGTGCAAAAAACGGCCTTTTTTCAATAATTTTTTTACATATAAAAAATGAAATATTTTAATGAAATTTTTTTATGTAAAAGACTCATATTTAATAAACGTTTTGTAGAATTTTCAAAAAAAAATATCAAAATGGCAGTCATTACGACGAAATAAAAATAAAAAATACGTGTTTTAGTAAAGACAATAAACTAGGTATTGGACGAAGGAAAAAAAATTGAAATTGGATTTTTGGCACATGTTTTTCTAAAAAAATGCAAATTTCGATGTAAATTTCTAATATTTTTTTTAAATAGTTGTAATTAAAAAAAAAAAACATCCTTCGTTCAAGACCTTGTAAATTTAGGACAATATTCTAGAGATGTTATAGAATTTAATAAGACAAAAAAAAATTTCGAGTTTTTGAAACTGTAAAACCCATGTAACCCCATAGGCGAGTCTATGCTTTCCCTAGCCCCCACATACCTAATCTATATTTTCGAACATCCGGTTGTGAGTTATCTTAATAATTTAATAATTTTATTTTTTGACTTAATAGTAAAAATTGAAAATTAAATTTTTAATACCGTCTCAGCCTTTCCGGGATAAAATGGGTATGAGTGTATATAGGAGAGAATGAACAATTTAAAGTACGTATTTTTCACTTATATATCCACTTCCACTTCATTAAATTGAAATTTTGGACGATATTAGAAAGTTTCTCCATTGTTTTCAATTAATCCAGTATTTGATATAAAAAATGTACATGTTTTTCGAGAATAAAAAATTAATTCAAATTTTATTTCAATTATTTGTATACTCTGACAAAATGTTGCTACAGTGAATAATAGTTATAGTCATCTAACGGTTATTTGTATCAAATAAAACTAATCGAAATAGATATTATATAAATGAGTGCTGTAACTTGAGTAAAAATTGAGATATTTTAATAAAGCTTGGCACATATGTTAGCAAAAAAGCAAGGATGAATTCGCTGATGGGTATAATCGGACCATTGCCACGCTCAAAAACGCAATTAATCGTAAACATATAAAGTACCATAATTTAGCCGCATTTTTGACACAGCGAATCATATTAAAGAGGGTCACCTGAGGTTTGAAAATCTTCATATACATATATCATCAAAAAAAAAAGTTATATCACCCAAATTTGCACAATACAATTTTTTTTAATCCTTCTTACGACAGTGTATAAATGAGAGAAATCGGATGATAACCCCACTCACTCCCAATATAATCCAATAGACATAATTTCTCCGTGGAGGGTTTTAAAGCAGCCGTGTTTAAAGTGTCGGGGCACCGCCCTCTTTTAGGTGAAATCACATATCTCGGTAGCTGCTTGACCGATTTCAACCAAATTGGATATACATTCTTCTGATATTATCATGATTCAGTGCGAAAATGGGTCAAATCAGACTATCACCATTCCATTTAACACAATTTTAAATATCATTTGATTCTTTCACTTTCCTCGAATAGTGCCTTTGAATTATGATTAAATCCAAACAATCTTGTTAAAACCCCTAGGTACCGAATATTTGAACGCAGTACCCATAGTTAACTTTTTACGGCAAATACGGTTAATGTGTGAGAAATATAATTAAAATTCAGGAATAATCCTACCTTAATAATATTGTCAAAAACGGGCTGAATCGGGTTAATATTTCTATTAGCCCCTATATATAGGGTTGACTTTATGCTGCATATACACTAGTTTAGTGTCGAAAATTCCATTGGTCCATTTTTTGGTAAATTTGGCCAAAAATTAATCAAAATGATTCATAGTTTTCCCTAACCTTCTAAGATGCTTATTCTATAAACGTCTAAACTTTTTATTCGTCATTACGTTGGATGTGTTTTCATTTTAATTAACCTACATACTATCTATATCTAGAACCTTTTTTTTTTACTTATTTGACTTCACTGTGTTCCTTCAATAATAGCTAAATATTAAAGCTTTCACTTTTCATCGTGTGATTAATGTTAACATATTTATTAAGAGTATTTACTTTGACCATAGCGTTCTCAAGTTTATAACCATAACTAATAAATACAGTCGTAATTCTATTCTGCCAGTATATACTTATTATAACCGATTATTATAATATATATAAAAATTATTTTTTTCGTGTTTAGCTTTATAGCTGGGTTGGCCAATGCTCTGACACTATCATGGTTAATTCCACATGGACTGAAAATCATATTCGCGATTTATGGGGAGTACCATTTAAAACTCATCGCGTATACCCGCCCTGCGAAGTGAAGAATATTAAAAAGCTGAAACGCAATGAAAATACAGATAATATTTTAATTTTATCCATTGGTCAATTCCGACCAGAAAAAGATCATCCACTACAATTGCAAGCAATGTATGAACTACGAACTATTTTATCGAGAAATGAAGATCTATGGAATAAAGTAAAACTTGTCATTGTCGGTTCATGTCGAAATGAAAGCGATTATGAACGTCTTAAAAACATGCAAGACTTGGCAAAGCATCTGTCACTTGAAAACTCAGTGGAATTCAAAGTTAACGTTCATTTTCAAGATCTTCTGCAGTTATATCAAAAAGCAGGAATTGGAATTCATACAATGTGGAATGAACACTTTGGAATCGGAGTGGTTGAATGCATGGCTGCTGGTATGATAATGATTGCTCACCGATCAGGAGGGCCTTTATTAGATATTATCGAGACGTCTGAAGGAAGCCAAAATGGATATTTAGCAGTTTCCGCTATTGAATACGCGAATTGTATTTTAAGTATTATATATAATTCGAAGGAGTTAAATGACACAATTCGAAATGCAGCGAGGTAAGTGAAATCGACTAAAATATTAGGTTAATCTTATTTGGTTGTAATTGTATACAGTCTTAGAATTGATCCAATTAGGCGCAATGTAATTGTATTTTCTGATAAATATATGCCAAAATTATATGATGTAGCAAAATGTCTACCTAAATTAAGATCAGTACAAAACTCTAATTTGATGTCAGGAATGCAGTAGAATCTGTAGCCACGCCGCTACTATGTTTAATATACATATCCTACAAATCACTAAGTATAACTATATCAACGAGACTTATTGACAAGAAGTAAAGGTTTTCCTTATTCAACATAAAAATGGGTAAAATCAGATAATAACCTCACCCATCCATCATATAAAGGTTATGCTAAAAACTAATTAAATTGTGATTAGTGAATAACCACAGTTTAATACCTCAGAAGCGTTAAGCCAAGATGATGCTTGAAAGCCTTATGTGCTATATGTGCTTATAAGCAATGGAACACGGGCGAATTCGGTCTACAACCACGCCTACTTCTCTTATATCACTTATATATATTTAGCATTCATGAAGTTAGCGATATATAAACTTGCATAAAAATGTCTTTAAGGTGTGATCTCTCACTTCTGAAAATTGTCAAATCGTACCATACATTTTTAAGCCGCATATGTGGACCTCAATGCATATTGCTGAATTTTACTGAAATTATTGATCAAACTGAGATCAATTATGAAAATCCAGAAAGATTATTGATATGTATGCGCCCGTGTGCAAAAAAGTATAAAATCGCCTCTACGCTTCCCTAGTCTTCATATGCCCAATGTAAGGATTCCCAAATATTCGCTTGACTTTTACCATATAAATTTGTAAATATTTGAGGAATCTTAGTGAAACTTATACAGCTAAACTAATATACCGCCAATATACCCGATTTCCTGACTTACTACCTGATTTTAAACCGTTTAAGTTGGTCCAACTAACTATTATTTTAATTAAATTAAGTAGAGATCTTTTGTTATATTGGTCTTTAACTTGGAACTTCTCTTTTTAAACGAGTAAGGTTTTTTAAATTTTATTTGTATTTTCAGATCATCAGTGGAAAGATTTTCGGAAGAAGAGTTCGAAGTCAACTTCCTTCGTGCAGTGACTCCATTATTTAACGAATCATGAAGTGCATTCCCGACTTCCTATAAAATCAAATAGATGTTGACTTGATTGTTTTTAAATAATTTTGTAAGATAAGTATATTGTGATTTATCTCCTTTTTGGAAAAAGAAATTAAATCCAAGATATATTAATTTATATGTTTTTATAATGCATTGAATATTTAAATTCATGTACGTTCAGTTTTTTTTATTCTGACTGCAAGGCTTTGGAAAAAAGTAAATTATACGATATAACAATGTTTTTGTTTTTCCTGTTTAAAAAATTAAAAATAAATAATCTTAGCAAGAAAAGGACTTAGTTTTTTAATCATGTTACAACAGAGCAAACTAGTCGACAAGTATTTTGAAGATACAAAAGTCGTGAATTTTTTTGTTTAACTTTAAAATGGCTTTTTAAAAACTTCTTATAAATTCTTTCAACTAATAAAAACGTCGAAGTCACCAATTAAATATTATTTTATAAAAACTTAAAAATAGTTATTAATTTCATGAGTTGATATACAAACATACATCTTCTTCTTCTTAATTGGCGTAGAAACCGCTTAAGCGATTATAGCCGAGTTAACAACAGCGCGCCAGTCGTTTCTTCTTTTCGCTACGTGGCGCCAATTGGATATTCCAAGCGAAGCCAGGTCCTTCTCCACTTGGTCCTTCCAACGGAGTGGAGGTCTTCCTCTTCCTCTGCTTCCCCCGGCAGGTACTGCATCGAATACTTTCAGAGCTGGAGTGTTTTCGTCCATCCGGACAACATGACCTAGCCAGCGTAGTCGCTGTCTTTTAATTCGCTGAACTATGTCGATGTCGTCGTATATCTCGTACAGCTCATCGTTCCATCGAATGCGGTATTCGCCGTGGCTAACGCGCAAAGGACCATAAATCTTTCGCAGAACTTTTCTCTCGAAAACTCGCAACGTCGACTCATCAGTTGTTGACATCGTCCAAGACTCTGCACCATACAGCAGGACGGGAATTATGAGTGACTTATAGAGTTTAGCTTTTGTTCGTCGAGAGAGGACTTTGCTTCTCAATTGCCTACTCAGTCCGAAGTAGCACCTGTTGGCAAGAGTTATCCTGCGTTGGATTTCTAGACTGACATTGTTGGTGGTGTTTACGCTGGTTCCAAGATAGACGAAATTATCTACGACTTCAAAGTTATGACTGTCAACAGTGACGTGTGTGCCAAGTCGCGAGTGCGACGACTGTTTGTTTGATGACAGGAGATATTTCGTCTTGCCCTCGTTCACTGCCAGACCCATTTTCTGTGCTTCCTTGTCCAGCCTGGAGAAAGCAGAACTAACGGCGCGGGTGTTGAGGCCGATGATATCAATATCAAAAGCAGGTTGAAAAAGTCGCACGATAGGGAATCGCCTTGTCTGAAACCTCGTTTGGTATCGAACGGCTCGGAGACGTCCTTACCGATCCTGACGGAGTTTTTGGTGTCACTCAACGTCAGTTTACACAGCCGTATTAGTTTTGCGGGGATACCAAATTCAGACATCGCGGCATAAAGGCAGCTCCTTTTCGTGCTGTCGAAAGCAGCTTTGAAATCGACGAAGAGGTGGTGTGTGTCGATTCTCCTTTCACGGGCCTTTTCCAAGATTTGGCGCATGGTGAATATCTGGTTGGTTGTTGATTTGCCAGGTCTAAAGCCACACTGATAAGGTCCAATCAGTTTGTTTGTGGGCTTTAATCTTTCGCACAATACGCTCAATAGAACCTTATATGCGATGTTGAGGAGGCTAATCCCACGGTAATTGGCGCAGATTGTGGGGTCTCCTTTTTTATGGATTGGGCATAGCACACTTAAATTCCAATCGTTGGGCATGCTTTCGTCCGACCATATTTTACAAAGAAGCTGATGCATGCACCTTATCAGTTCTTCGCCGCCGTGTTTGAATAGCTCGGCCGGCAATCCGTCGGCCCCTGCCGCTTTGTTGTTCTTCAGGCGGGCAATTGCTATTCGAACTTCTTCATGGTCGGGTAATGGAACGTCTGCTCCATCGTCATCGATTGGGGAATCGGGTTCGCCTCCTCCTGGCGTTGTGCGTTCACTGCCATTCAGCAGGCTGGAGAAGTGTTCCCTCCATAATTTAAGTATGCTCTGGGCATCAGTGACTAGATCACCTTTGGGGGTTGTACAAGAGTACGCTCATACAAGCATACATACATATAAGTATATGATACTTAGAACCACAAAGAATACCAAGTTAAAACTTAACAAAAGTGAAGAAAGGAGACTTTATTTAAATGTATGACCCCCTTTGGCTGCACTAATTTTGTGACTCGGTACTGAATTCACAAAATTTTATGTAATCTGAAGATGTTTTTTTTCCAAAAGAAAGTTACCTCAGAAGCTGTTTCATCTCTAAGTTTATTTCGCAAAACAGTTCTTTTGGGTTTCAAAAAGCGCAGATGTCCCCAATAATATTTCAATTAAGATTTTGAGATTAATTTTCCGAAATGGTAACATCATTATATTACTGAATTTTACAAAATTGCTAAATTTTACTCAATGGACTTTCATTTGTCCATAGAACGCTTCTCCAGCGCTCATTTGGCTTGTTAAAATGTTCCTTTGCGAATGACCATCCTTTGAGCTTGTTTTTCTTTGATAATTACCACAAATCCTTGTCTTCAAAACTACTACTTTAATATGTCACCGGACTGTAAGTTAACTGATTTGTTTTTTCGACGCCAATTCCGATGCTCTGCAATAGCGCGAGGTTTTTTTTTAAATTCTTATTAGAAAAATTCGGCCATGAGTTGAGCCAGACCTCGTTACGTTTCTTATGCTATTATGCATTTTAAATTCACACTGATAGTTAGTCAATAGAGTACAGTTTGAACAGTACATTGAACTCATTTGCAATGTATTTTATTGCCGTTCCATCGTTAATGACGATATTGTGGCGAACACGAATACTTGAACAAAACAAAATTGATGACTTAACTAGCACCTGTAATGGGCAATGGGCTTGTTGATGCGAAAACTTAGTATATCCCTTCTAAACGATAACCTCACGTTCACGCGATATTCCCTGTTTATTGCGAAAGAGACTGACTACCGAGCAAAACCAAGGTAAGTTTAACCTTATCATCAGCGCGGAGAAAACTCCTACCTGCTGTCAGTCTAGAGGGAATAGTTGAACTACGCTCGGTTGCAGAAGGCCAATCATCTACTCATTCACCATCTTGGTTACAGAAATCGTAACAAACAAAGATACGTATAATTATGATCAATTTGCGATCTGCAGCATGGAGAAAGGATCGGGAATAGGAACATGGGATGTGCTTTCACTGTTGGAACCGACTGCGTAAAGAGATTAAATGGGTAGATTCGTGTGAGGTTAAATTAATTAATTCTTGCGAACTAACTCACTAAAAAAAGAGAAAAGGGCGTCGGCGTGTCGCGACTTTCATGCTACGGAAAGTACACTCGGATAGAACATCTTGGTGAGGCTGCGTACAAGAGCACGAAACAAGACCATAACTCAGAAGATTGTCTCAACGAAGTTAGGAAATGTTGAAGCTAAGAAAGTATTTTACAGCTGCGTCAGTATTGAATTATGTAATTAAGGGTGATATATTAATTTTGATCTGTGGTATGAATGCTCAAGTGACCAATCAAAAGCTCATCCACAAAATAACACGTGTTCGGGTGAGTGAGAATCAAACTTATCAGATAGCTTTAAGTCGTAAGTGGCTTGACTACCTTATGCAGTCCTAGCTTCTGTCACGTATGGAATAAGTGTGGAGCTGATGTTGCAAGCGATCATCATCTCATTTTTAAAGCCAGATTTAAAGTAGCTGCTGCTAGCGACTCGAAAGAAAAGATACAAAACAATTTTGATCTACAGGAGCGGAAGGACGAATTACCCTGGGCGAAATTTTTCGAATCGTGTACCATAATGCAGCTGCAGCAACAAAACATACGTTAACAAGCGACAATTCCCACAATAGCCGCTTCTACGTTACCGCAATTAACCGCGATTTTATCCGGCCAAGGGCTGTTGTTTCGAGGTTAAGATTGACATCACTGGAGCACTCCTAGCAGCAGGGTTGTCCGTATCCTCCTGACTCATGCTGGCATTAAGTAAAACCCAAGCCCGAAGGAATTTTTCAGCTGCTTTTGCCTAGAAGGCTCCATCCGTACTCCACCTGGTTAGGTGCAATACATGCAATGAATGGAGCCATCTTAAGACCTGCTCAAGCATTAAAATATACAGGGAGTGGACCACAAGGGATAAACATGCTGATGCTAAAGCACCTAGGCTCGACTAAAGTAAGCTTTTTAACCAAGGTCCATAACCTGTCAATGACCACTCTTCAAATACTTGATGTGTGAAAAATTGCAAGAGTGGTCCTACTACTGAAACCTAGAAAACTCGCCAACAAAAGGGAGTCTTATCACCCAATAGCTCTCCTTTCTTAAATAGTGAAGTCACTTGAAGCCTTGCTAGTCATTCACCGTCATTGTCGACATTTACTAACTACCTGAGTCTAACAGACCAGCAGCATGGCTTCCCCGAAGTGCACACCTCCACCACAGCACTTAGCGTCATAAACGCCCAGATAGTTCATGATATAAACCAAAAGCCCCCCCGTTAAAAGCCTTTGACACCGTCAACTCCACAACGCTACTTGAAGACATTGAACAATCCACGCTTCCTCCAGGAATTTATATCACCTTATTCAGGGATGATCGCACGCTATTGACGACAGGCAATGAAATCGATGGCATGTACTCAAAGGTAAACGGCTATCTCTCCGACCTTTATCGCTTCTTCTTTGCAAGGAACCAAGCTCAGAACACTGCTCTTCGGATTATAACAGGATGATTCTTGATATCTCGGGTCGTACATTTACAGAGAGGTCCGTATGTTTCCAGTTAAGGAACATAACAAACTTTTCTCCATGCAGTTTCTGCGGATGTTTTCGCAGAGAAACTACAGTGACCCTTGCGGAGCTTCGTTCTGGATACTGTTGCAGGTTAAACTCGTGCTTATACAGAATCAACCCCGATATACCATGCAACGAGCTCCCACACGACTCTAACGAGCACTTTGCGTACCCACCTAATTATACTCATCTAACACCCCTCTCTTTATGGTCCGACCCCGCCGAAACCGATATAGCAACAAAAAAACGACTTGAAAATGATGAAGATGTTTATGTGAACAGCAGTGGAAGGTCTCATCGGTTTCAATTAATATAAAAGAAAAGAGAAAAAAACAACAAATAATAAGATCCTCCAAGGCGATTTGTTGGATGATTGTACCACAGCCTTGTAATAAACGATCCTGCATTTCTGGAAGATATATTGTTTAATAAAAAAGTTTTCCATACGATCGTTTAATTTGTAATCAGCTATATGCTATAGTGATCCGATATCGGCGGTTCCTACAAATGAGCAGCTTTTTAAGTAGAAAAGGTATATACTCCAGCAAAACGGTATTACTGAGTTTACGTTTACATGCAAAGCTGGAAAAGTTTTTGAGAAGAGAGGCAGTTCACATCACTGTATATTTGCGTAAAAGGTGTCTAATGCAGGTTATCAATGGATGGTATTGGTATTGTTACTACATGTCTGTCTCAGGTATTAGGGCATTAGGTGAAAATCAAGCGCTGAGCGTTGAAAAATATTGTTGTGAGCTTTCAAATTTATTAGTTGAATTCTGTGAAAGATTTACAGTATTAAACACACTTCAAGAAAGTTTTGACATTTTCGTAGCTCCTTTTACTTTCGATGTTCGCAATGCACCACAGGAGTTACAGCTTGAACTAATAGATCTGCAGTGCTCTACACTAATTTAAAAAATAAGTTTGCGCAAACTTCAGACAGAATTACTTTTTATAAAGATCTTTGTGTAAAGAAATATCCTTGTTTGAAACTTTTTGCTTCGAAAATTATATCTATGTTTGGAAGCACCTACACTTGTGAACAATTTTTTTCAATAATGAAATTAAACAAACATAAAATAAGAAGTAGGTTATCTGATTTAAATTTTGGTACAATAATGTGCGTAGCTACAGCAAATGAGATAAAATCAAACATAGAATTTATTATGTCAAATAAAATAAATTAAATGCTGTTATAAAGACATATTAAAAAAATCATTACTAAAATAAAATATTTATTATACTTTTTGTTATTTGTCTTACATTTTATAAATTTATAGTAGTTACAAAGAAACTTAAAATTGTTAGGCAATTTTACAGTTATTACCCACAGTGCAACTTTCCATATATGCGCGCGCTCTCATTTGTAAACATGGTGTGGCAAAATACGTTACTCTCATTTGTAAATAAGGAGTGGTAAAATACGTTGCTCTCACTTCCCTCTTCATGTTTGCCCGGGATGATCCCCTTATCTAGCCCTCAAAATGTGCACTCGTGCCCGAACGTGCAAAACGCCACTGAGAGCTAATATGCTAGAATATAAAAATACCTAAATTGGTTTGAAACTCAGAGATCTGATTCTAATTCTTATATTTAAAAAACTCATATAGATATGTTGTTATCTCATACATATCCAATGATTCATAATTATTCAATGTTTTGAATATTCGTGTGCTGCGAAGTGTATCCTTGTAAACCTTGAGCTTGAACTCTTGAAGGTCGACAGGAGAGCAGTTGAATTGCTTCCGTCAACCCATCGTGACTTGTTGCATAAGATTGCCAGTTTAGATCTAAAATGGAAAATCGAAAATTGTTAATAAAAATTTCATAAAGTTCCCTGTTTTTTTTAACGCACCAGGTGTATTAGATACGCTTCTATCAGAACACGGCGTTTTATGATTAAGTAAGTTGATATTATTTATGGGCATTATTCGAGTTTGATACCATGTAACTGTATTTTGATCCGTTTTTACCGCTTCCCATGGCATAGACCATCGTCTCATTTGATTTTCGGCATCGGTCGAATTTTCATCTATCACTTCACCTGCAGCGGCTTCAGACCATCTACGTTGACCGTTCAAAGGGAATAAGGGAATATTCAGTGGAGACCTCTCTCCTCTAGCAAACGGACTTTTCATTGCTAGCAAATGCCCTGGATTTGGTAGTGGTCCTTTGGTGTTTTCAAATATAGCCTGCAGCGGCGAAGGTCCGCGAGTTGGATCCATCGAATCTATAAAATATGTAAATAAATGAAAATGTCGGTTTATTAAAACTTAAAAATAAAGTTTTGTGGTATTTTCTATAAATTAATGTAGGAAATTTCTAATCAAATTAATTATACAAAATATATGTGCTATGTGGTTAAAACGTATTTGGTACACGTATTCCATTTACAAGCATGTTGGGGATCTTCTTATGATTAAATCGATTACAAGCGAACTACTCAATAAAAAGGTTAAGTCATATTTCCTAATCATCTGTCGATGATTTGATATACGTAGAAATATTAATATCAATGTGCTTAAATTTTCCCAATTTTATTTAGTATTTATGAACAAACCGATATCAAGCAAACCTTCAAACCAAACACTTGCTTTTACTTGAACTTCGTTCAAGGGTGGAAAAAACTACGGTATTTCTTCATTTATTAATCAATTACACCTCGTACTCGGACTTGGTTTGGTCTCTGCGAAATCGCTGGGTCAATACAGATTCAGCTGTCCAAATACGATAATTTTCATAACCTTAGTCTTTGGGATTAGTCATGAAACGTAACCTCTCGCCTGATAACAAAACAAGCTGGAAAGTGCTAATTTTTGAATATTATTATTTTTTTTTACCTTTTTGGACATTGAAATTTCGTCGTATATATCGAAATTAAGTTTCAAAATATTATACTTACTTGTGGATTGATCTAGTTGCTGGCCAGTTAAAGAACTTTGGAAATGTGACCGCTGTTCTGTTATGCAACTACCTCTAGAGGTGTCTGTTTTGTTAATTCCACCAAAGTTCGGTGAGGGAGTTTGAGATCGAGCGTCAGTGTTTAATCTGCTAATAAATACATAATTTACGGATAATTTATTAGCTATTTATGGGTATGAGAATAAAAATATATAATTATCGAATCTAAGGTTTAAAATTGAATGTTGAACAAAATAATATTTCATATTTCTACCGAAATCACACAACCACTACATCAACACACCACTCTACAACGCACAACACTGACACATTCCAATGCACCACACCAAGAACACCACACACGATGACATCACAGCGATTCTCACCTCTTTACACTGGCCAACCAACAAAAGGTATTGACAACTCGATTGGAGCTTCTTTCTCGATACAACGATCCTGCGAAAACAACGTTTTGATTACTCTGTTTTGATCGGTCTCTCAGAATTTAAAAAATAGTGCAACGTTGTTCTTAGTTAAAGTGGTAAGTCCGCCTCCAAATTGGGTAGGATATTCAGTGGGTATCATTATCAAATACAATAAAAAAATGTGGCAATAGTGTTTAAAAGACTGTGAATAATATCATAAATTGGTAACTGCTACCTACTGAAGCCACTAGAGCCAATATTTTATAAAATATTTCAAATCAGTTATTTTGTACAAACTTTTTACTTAGTTTTGTAATATTTTTTACTTAAATTTGTAATATTCTCTGATCAATTTTTTCAAATCTGATCTGATTTTTGTGAATCCGACAAATACTTTTCGAGTTATTCGATAATTAGCAAAGAATTTTCAGGTGCTGTGGAACGTTCGTATAAGACTTCAAATACATTTTTCCCAAGATAACTTGTGACCACTGTACCTCGAAAACCACTCGGTAAATCTCAATGAAATTTATACAGCTTTTTAAATATGAACAATTAGTGCCTGATAGAATGATTTTTTTTTTCGATTTTTTATAAACAATTAACCTTTGGATTTTTTTCGAAAATCTGAAACAAAATTTCTTCAGGCCACCGTTTTGTTCATTTAAAAAACAAGCTACTAGATTATAACTTAATAAAACATTTTTTTTCGATTGATTTAAGATGGATCTCCAAGGATTAGTGATAGTCAAATTTCTGTTACGTCAAGTCGCTTTTATAAAATAAAATTCTTATATAAAATTGTAACTTTTTCATGTCTCTGACTACATCTACCCCTTAACAATTATAAATAGGTAAGTTATGACAGTCCATGTCAGCCATCACAACGATGGCGGGAACGAACTGGCAACTGTTCGCCCCTGTTGCTGTTGGAAGGTATCGCTGTCTGACTTCTTACGTAGGTTGTCTTTTATATTTGGCGCGTCTCGATTGGTCTAGAGAAATGCTAACAAAATACGATAGCGGTGTTTTGAAATACGTCTATGACATCGTCACAGGTGATGAATTGTGGATTTACGCGTATGAAAAGTCAACATCAGTCGACTGTATGAGCCGAATCCAACAAAGTTGGTCGCGCACAAAGCACTTCCAAGCAAATTGCTGCTTTTTTTTTGGAAAAACTTGACATGTCGCAACCATACCACTGGAACAACGCAGAGCACCACAACACAACCATTTTTTGCCAGTTTTCTTTCATAGAATCAGGAAAACCAACCACTGAACACGGTTCACTCTTCACCAGGACGATGTGAGCTCTCACACAATGACTGAAACAAGTCAAGTTCATAGTTGGGTGTTCGGGGCTTCTGAATAGTACAGCATTTAAATGAAGAGTCTTACCGCCGTTGGGGATCCAAAACAGACTGGAAGTATGGCTAGAAAGAAAAGAAGGGAAAGCGATGCCAAAAGTAGAGCTGCCAACTCTAAGCTTGAACCGCCAGTCAAGGGACAACTGAAAAGGCTAAGCAGAGAGCAGAAGACAAAGCTAAATGATGTGGCCTGGAACCGCATTAACATTGGTGAGATGACGGAGATCCCAAAATAAAAATTTCCAGTGCTCAATGGAAATGGGTGCAAGCGCGCTGATAAATGGGCCACACGAGGTGCTCCTAAGCAATCCGGATCCGTCATTGTCATGGTAACAGTTGAATTATGTGCGTTTATCTTTAATTAGTCTAGCGCAACAGCGGTAGAAGGCTTTTCGGATCAACGATATATTGAATATATAGTTAAAGAAATTGTAGACAGCGTCAACAATTTCAGGAATCATAAGAAAACGAACTGACAGGTGTAAACGCTAAAAAAAAGTATTCCTATGACTCCTCAACTACAACTAAAGAACAATAAAAAAACCGCCTTGTTAAACGGTTCACGGAATCTTGCCGACAAGCATTAGAGGTGGCTTGACCAATAGCACCGACCTTCATGATGGTCATCCGAAATTGAAAAATTACAGGAAGCAATTTAATTTAGCTAAACCAACCCAAGATGAAGAGGATTGAAATAATTATTACATCGTTCTGAGATCAAACAAAAAAGAGTAAGGAAAAGCGGAAGAGAAACTCTTGGAAATCTTTTTGTAATGATATCGAAACTACGGCGAAATTCTCGGCTAAAATTATTGCACAGTCGATGCATAACATTGAGTACCTTCAAACGCAAGACCATAACAGTGAAGACTACCTACTAATGGATACTCCCTTCCCAGGTCTCTCTGAAAATCATACGGTTGAGTACGGACAATGGAATAAAGAGAGATTCTTGTAGATACAGTGTCAAAAAACAATGTGTACGACAAGCAGTTTCAAGCCTATTTAAATTAATAGGACTGTATTATTTTAAATACAAGTTCATATGTATACATTAAAAATAGGCGGCAGAAATCCTCTTAGCGGTGTCCTCCTTGTCGATGTCCTTGGGCGACGCTGACGTCATCATCACAGCATCTGGACTAGTTTCTAGAGCAGGTCTTGGCGGTGCGAGCAGGCGGCGTCAAACGAAGAACGTTTTTGATATAACACTAAAAGGTTTGCAAAATAATAATGAAAATTGGAATGGGCTTCGTACATCCTAGTTTTTTGATCATAGTCATGTGAGATTTCAAATAGAATTCTCAAACTGAGATCTGTATTTAATTAAACTTGAGGTGACTCGAAGCTGCCTTGTTGGATCAATTAGGCGTAATGCTAAGGACCTCTACAAATTGGGCAAGCTAACCGATGATGAGTTCTGATAGGAGGAATATAAAGATATACATAAGGAGTATACAAAGAATATTCGTAAAGACAGTGTAGTCACCCCGGTGATTTGATTTACGTAGTCTGTCTGTACCTGGATTGGTTTTCAATGTTAAAAATAACAAAACTATTATACACTCTGCAAAATATTACGTGTATAAAAATACGACGAAATACATTTGCAATGCAACCAAAAAGATATTTGAAATTAGTGTCCTGTAACAAATAAGGAAGATATAAACTCGGTTGTAGCCGAACGTTTCAAATTATTGCAATTTTGTAACGGTTAAATGTGGAGAAATATTTTCAGAGGTTGGCTAGACTTCATATATATAATCTTAAATTATGTTGCATGTGAATTCCACATTCGATATTTGACGAAATTGAGAATAAAATGCAAGATATTTAATTATTCATAAATATTTATTTTGTCGCCTTCAAAGTAATCCCCACCAGATATAATATACTTATGCCAGCGATTTTTCCAGTCCTCGAAACACTTTTCATAACCACTTTTTGGGATGGTCTTCAGCGAATTTTGATTTATCTCTTCGATCGACTGAAAACGGGTTCACGGGTTACACGGAGTGGCAATTTTAATTTAAGGAACAAGAAAATATCACACGGAGCCAAATATGATGAAAACGGTGGTGGATCAATGATATTTCATTGCGTGTTTGGGTTTAAATTCGGTCACAATCTTTCGACGGATGTTCTCAAATAGATCTAATTATTGACCGTTTGTCCCTCCGGAACAAATTCATGATGCACCAAACCACGAATATCGCAAAAAAAAAACAATTAGCAACACCTTGATTTTTGAGCGGCTTTGGAGTGGTGTTCATGGGTTCGGCTCGATTTTCCCCTCCATTTCCACGTTTGTTGACTTGTTTGTATGTCAAACTCATAAACCCATGTCACATTGGCAGTTATAATGGTCTCCATGAATGTGGGATCGAAATTCACACGATCAAGCACGACCAAAGAGGCCTATTTACGGTACTCTTTTTGAAAAAGATATAGCGTTTCATAGCCAAAATAATCACCAAAATAACTTCAACGGACTCGAGAGAGATGTCGAACTCTCTTACCATCTTTCTAACACTTGCCTAACGATTTCAAACACTATTTGATTCACTTTTTTTTGTTTCATCAGTTGAAGAGGTCGAAGGTCGTCCAGAACGAAACATGTTTCAACGAACTCGAGACCGTTTTGAAGGCCTTGCACCACTCGTAGGCTTGTGGTTTTCATACAACTGAATTGTTGGAACGCAACGATTCCGCACACGACATTTGGTTAGAAATACAAAATTTGGGACAAATTCTTTGTCCGATATTTTTATCCAATGTAAAAATCGCAACGCACTACTGAGATGTACCCACTTAAGCAGCTGCTGTAAACAAACTGGTTGATAGATCGCGCTCATATTTGGCATAATAATTAAAGATAATCCTACCAAATTAGCAAAATAAATTTTTTAGAAACATCATTTCTTCTTCACTGGCGTAGTTAACAATAGCGCGCCAGTAGTGAGAATTCGAAGGGAAGGTAGATCCTTCTCCACCTGATCTTTCCAACGAGGAGGAGGTAATATCATTTACTCGGGGAATTAAATTACAATTTCCGAGTGCTTTTTTTGTCATAATATAATAACACTACAAAACGAACGGACATTAAATTACGTGGTATATAATAGAAAATAATTTATACCAAATTTCGTAAATATATCTTGTGAAATGCAAAAGTTTTCCATACCAGCATTTGATTCCGATCATTCAGTTTGTATGGCAGCTATATGCTATAGTAAGCCGATCTGAACAATTTCTTCAGATATTACATTATTTTTACAAACAATAACTCATACCAAATTTCGTGAAGATACGCTGTCAAATGTGAAAGTTCTCCATACAAGAAATTGATTCCGATCGTTGTTGTTGTTGTTTTAACGGATCGTTCCGATCGTTCAGTTTGTATGGTAGCAATATGCTATAGTTAACCGATCTGACCAATTTCTTCGGATATTACATTGTTGCCTTAAAAAATAATCTATACCAAATGTGAAAGTTTTCCATACAAGAACTTGATTCCGATCGTTCAGTTCATATGGCGGCTAAATGTTATAGTGGTCCGATATCGGCCGTTCCGACAAATGAGCAGCTTCTTGAAGAGAAAATAACGTTTGCAAAATTTCAAAAGGATATCTTAAAAACTGAGGGACTAGTTCGTATATATACAGACAGACAGACGGACATGGCTAAATCGACTCAGCTCAACACACTGATCATTTATATATATACTTTATAGGGTCTCCGACGCTTCCTTCTGGGTGTTACAAACTTCGTGACAAACTTAATATACCCTGTTCAGGGTATAAAAAAAGTAAACTTTATTGGCGTAAATCATTAGAATGGGGGTATTTTAGATTACGACCTAGACCAATTTTATACATATTTAACACAAAACCAGATTATGCTTGAGAAGTTATGTCGATTAGTTTTTTTTTTTCAAATGCCAGAAAGAGGGTTTGATCGAACTTCATCTATTTTCTTACCATTTAGCTGCTTTACAAACTGACCAATCACAATTCATGTAAGGCAACTTTTGTATTTGGGTATTATAGCTTTGAAGCAACCGAAATTTTATTTTTGTAGCTTAATTTTAATATATTTCTCCACCTTTGATTTTGCAAATTGGGAGAATATAAAATGTTCAGTTACGTCCGAATTTAATCCTTACTTAGTTATTAACAAACATTTTTTTTTCACAGTGTAAACATTTTAGTAATTTAAGAATTCATCGGCAAATAAGATTTTTGTAATACCAAGACAATATTTTAAGGTACATACCTTTGTTTTATCATGGCACAATCCGACTCATGAGGGAAACCTACAGGTGATTGACAGACAAAACAGCAAGTTAAAGACGAAAAGGCATCATAACTCGCGGCGCAGAATTGATGTTGTATATTTATCATAGCCTGTGCATTCTCCATAATTATTAGCTCATTGTGATCTCTCAAGCGCTTTTGTTCTATTTCGCAAATCGAGGATGGGTCAAGAGTTGATAATACAACAAACTCTTGTAAAAGTGCCATGATATGCGATTTGACAGTACTTGTAGCCACTGCGGTTGCTCTATAAGAAATGTAGAAGGCTTAATATATTTTAACTGTGAGTGAAAGCAAAAATGAAAACGATTTAGTTCAGTCATGTTTGTATGTTTTAGGATTAATGTCTAATTGAGCATATTTAAATTAGTTGACGCGTGTACTGCTAAACCTAAATTCTGTTTCTTTATTTCAAATGTTATCTTATAACAGGGATTTTCTAAAAGCAATTGCAATAACTTCTTCAAGAACTTAAGATAGAAAGATAATATTAATTACACTTTCGCAATATACTGTCATAATATAGTAGATTTGTTCATTAATGCAGGAGCTATCTTGATGAAATTTGGTATACGGATTCTCCTGGTTGGTGTAATACCAAGTGCAGAGTTCAAATAACTCAAGTTTACAGATATTTTTCGACTGTGCTGTTAGATGCTGTTTCTTGCCAATTTTGTGTTGCTAAAACCAAAAATGATAAGTATATTAACACTAGGGTTAAGCTGATGGAAAATGTACGTGATGTAAAATTTTTTAACTCAACATCGTAATCAGGACACCTACACCTCAAATAGACCACAGACCAAGGCAAAAAATCAAGCTAAAAAACTTCATAAAGGGATCATTGTAGAGGGGGAGATCTGTGGGTTAAAAAGGGGTTTAAAAGCGTTCATGGCAAACCACCAAAGTTATAACAAGTAAAGTTAGGGGTAGCATATTTTTCTAACATTTCTACGTTTTTAAAATGGGTAATATCGGATAATAACCACATTCATGCTACTAAAAGGACGACATCAGTCTAAACAAAAAAAAAAAACTATTTTACTCTGAAGCGACATGCTGCGGGAGTGTATAAATGTTACTAAAGAATTTCATATTCCATAGATTTGTAGTTGTTACCTTATTACCTTATACTATATGTCACATACTAGGTGCACCTAGGCTTAGTCGTCAGACCACCACCCTGCCTATTTACCAATGCCATTCCTATATATATCCTGTCGATAAAAATGAGATCCTAATCGCCTCTAGAAATATTAGAGAACACAGCGGGAGTCTTCGATCAAGATTCGAATGACTCACAACAGTCCGAAAACTCCATAATTTTTTCAATAAATTCTCTAAAAACTATAGTAAATTGCAGATATCCCTCCACGAGTACACTCAAGGGACTTCAGTGAAATGCTTCCACAAGCAGTCGCCTGAACTGAGGTGATAGCTTTGTTATCATTGTGCTATCATATCCGAGTACGATGTTGGTAGTTTCCAGCAAAGACATGGACTAAACTGGGAAACATTGCATTTCTTCAGGAAAATAATTCATAATTTTGCCCAGGATCTGAATCGAGCGACTACTTATATCTACAGCCTGTCCAGTAAAGATAACTTAGTCGCGAATCGACAGTACCAGCGAATGAACTTACTTCAGCACAAATCGCAGACGAGGAACTTGAGCAATATATATAGAGAGAGAACAAGTAGTTTCGGCAGAATCCTGCCGAGTTGACAGTCCTTGGCTATTCCGGTTACGTAGACCCGATTGTAGTGGGAACAGTGAAATTTTAAGTATTTTATATTGGTTAGTAAACGATCACAAATTATATATGTAATTATTATTAAAAGATGCGAAATGGAAAAAGGAAAATGCCGTTGTCTGTTTTATAGCATTGAACTGCATTAATCCGGATTAATTCAGGAGTTAGTGAAGTTAACTCCATTGCTAACTCCCATTTAATCCTCAAAATTTTAGAGAGTTAGTTGCATTTTCGTTGGCAGCATTGTTAAAAATCGCTAGTTTTAATCTATTGTAAATGAAAAACAAGCAACACCGACAGCTGTTTTTCAAATTTTCAATAATAAAACAAGAAGTTTTATGTTATAATGCAGTTTTAAAAATAACGTGTTGATATGTTTTTGTAATAAAAAATGGTTTTGTAAAAATTGGTCGGCTAACAATCGCAATGTTTATCTTCTATCCATTTTCATTGAAAATATTATAAAAATGGCAATCACTGTTTACGAGAGTTTCAAACTCGCATAGCTGCCGTCTGTCACCTACAAATTTGGATCTGATTAAGTGCACAGTTACAGATTAAAGCTGCCGTCTGTCAAGGCTATTATGCTGCTTTCTTCCTCCACTTAAATCAAATCTGCTATTTGTATTAATCGATTTATTCCTTTTGGAATAATATTTAAAATTTATAAAATCCTGAAATTGGGCTGCAATACTGATATCTTAACAAAAATATAGATTCCATAACAATGTTATATATTTTAAGTCATGCTTTTTTGAACTTCTTCCTGCGAAAGGTTTACTGGAATTTATTTGCTGTACACAATTTTTCTTACCATTTACCAAACAAAAAAACTGTAATACCCTTTATCGGATTACGTGCCTGTGTGTTCAAAATTGATATAAAAATGACCTTAAGTGTCCATTGCTGAAGGCAATAAGGCTTTTATTTTCTGACTCACCTGGCTAAATCATTCCAGTAGTGCGTTAAATAGGAGGATGGGTGATTGTGAAAAAAGTTTTTCTCGGCATAACCCTTTGGAGCTTTTTCTCCAAATAAACCGCACTGTTCCAGTACCTAAAAAATTATAATGGGAAAAATTAACTAATAATACACGTATTACATATATCAATAAATGTAAAATTTCCTTATCTAACAATCAATTGTTAACAAATGTGAGGGGATCGTATAGCATACAAAATTTTTATTAAGAATACTTTGAAATGTTCAACATTTTAGCAATCTAATATTTTGAAGTTAATGAGTATTTTAATCGATTTTGATCGTTCAGTTTGTGTGGCAGTCACATATGTATATCATATAGTAATCTGATCTGTGATATTATAGCGATGCCTGTGACAATAATCCATGCTAAATTTCGTGAATATACTTTGTTACATGAAAACATTTTTCGTACAAAAACTTAATATTGATTTTATATGTTAGCTAGATATATACACTGGCGAGTATTAATGGATGAATGTTTGAAACTTTTACACTCATCTGTTCATAACATCCGTCTTATGTATTATTTATTATACTAAGAGAAAATAGGAACAATAATAAATGAAATGCAAACATTCTATTGCTTTAGTTTTGTACAGTACAAAAAATAATTTTTGGGATGTAAATAACTCTTGGGTGAACAAAACTGTTATACTCTGTCTTGATGAATCCCGTTGTTGCATCAAGCTGGGTAATTTTTTTAAAGGGCGACAAAAGAACCCCACCACAGGAAGTAGTTCGACGAAAAAAAAATGAAACCCCCCCGTTGCATATTGCCCTACAGGATATCACCCGACCACAGGTACGCTACTTCGAGGTGAAAACCGATTGGGGTACTAGGCGACTTTAACTGCCTGTCAGAGGATCGTAGGAAAACAGATAGACGATTCAACATCCTGCACAATGAAGAAGCCCCACCAGAATCTCGCCCTAATTTTTCAGTCGAAGCAGCTATTTTAGCTAATGAGCGCAAAATCTTACGCTATGCCGATCCCTGCTACCTCCGAATAAGGGATCTCAATTAGGAGATTCGGCAAATGGTAAATCACCACAAGCCTGAGCGGTCGCCAATCATCCTATTTCGAGGAAAAAATTGAAAATTGAGAAGAATTACACAAGGGGTTAGGAAGGGTTGTGTCCTATCCCCGCTTTTGTTTAACTTCTATATCTCGAAATTCCCACCATAGGGAGTTTTCATAACGTATAACCCTGATAATTGCACGATACCGACGTCGAGCAATGGAATCGATGGTATGTGTTCAAACGTATCTCTTCGACCTTTCCCGCTTCTTCTCTGCACGAAACTTAAGACTATGCCCCCCTAAATCCACAGCGACCATATTTACAAACTGGACGAAGGAGTGCAGACTTAACTTTAATATTGCGATAACGTCAAGATGTCATTCTCTATGCTCTTTTACTCCTCATACTACCGCGATTATCGCCAAAGTACAGAGCCGCAACAAAGAAACTCTGGATGTCTCCTAAGTTAAAAAGCATAATAAACTCCGCTGGAATGTTTTCACAGAAATCAAATCTGCAGTCACCTGCTTAGAGCGGAACCGCCTCCTAGGAACATCAAGAGGTCATTCCTCAATTACGTCCACGATATTAGACAATACGGCGACCAGACTTCGGACGCAACTAACTTTCGACAAGCACTGACCTCCATTGACAGTGGAGCCATCAACACCGGTAAACGTGTTCCAATGAATGGCGTACCCGGTGTGAAATCACCACCCATTGCAAACGAAGAGCTCGAGTTGCCACGAGAAACGAGAGTGACCCTTGCGCAGTTTCGTTCTGGACACCGTAGCGGTTTAAACTCCAACTACCCAGAATAGATCCCGACATATTCAATATATGTCCAGCGTGTAATGAGTCTCCGCGTGACACTAGTCACCTCTTTGCATGCCCTGTTGAAATAGCATGTTACCGTTGGATGACATCAACTTATCTGATCCTTACCATCCTAACGGGGATTAGGTACCCGTTACAGAAGATAGTTCGACACGAAAGAACTATGAACATGGCAGTATTGGATCGACCATCGATTAATAGTGTTATGGAGGGTATAACCTTTCTTTAGATATTTGTTGTATTTGCAGTTTCAACTTTTTCATTTTATTTATTTTGGTCCGTAACACATATTATTTGTTTGCAATTGAATGCAAAATTCAAGAAAGCTTTAGCTACAATTTAACGCAATGTTAAAACTATTGAATATGTTAGTTGATGTAATGGTGAATAATATATATAAGCGAAAACCCCTTAAAAAATTGAGAAATTACACGAAATATTTTTTTAATTTTAGGACTTTGAACTCGAGTATCTCCAAAATTAAAAGTCTTACGGCTATATCCTTTATCCGCTAATCGGGGGATGCTATACTAAAGTTTTCCCCTTTTTAAACCCGAATTCAGCGAAGCAATTCCAAAATGTATCAATTATATAAATGTATAATTTTGCATTACCGTCAGTGTACTTCCTAGTTTACTCCCAGCAGTACATAAACTATTCAAAGCACTGAGATAACTTATCCAGGCCAAGGAGCACTCGTTAAGTGCGGTTTTCGTTGATATTGAAGCACTACTAATAGACAGCGAAGATCCAGTACTACTTATAGAATCTCTCGGTGCTGTCGAACCCACTGGGCAACTAGCAACACAATCAATTTCACTTTCCATTTTTCGAAAATAATATTTTACTATTCTAAAAATCAAAGTTTTTTACACAAACAGATAATAGTAAACAACACCGATAACTGTGGAAGTCGATAAAATATTACCAATGTAATTGAAATCAATATTGCGCAAACAGAGGGAATATTGCTTATTCGACAATAGTTGTCTTAATAATTATCTTGACAACTTATACAGAAATAAACTGTAGGCGGATAAAAGTTAGCCAACATTAAACGAAAATAGAAGTAATATATTTATTTTTTATCCAAATTCGGGAAAAATATAGGGTTGGGTTTAGTATCGCGCCGGTTAATTTTGGCTCACTGTACCTAAACGAGACAACCAAATTAAAAATTTTAAACACGAATGTATGCTTAAATTATCAAACTTTATTTTAAAACATATTTTATAAAAATCGGTTCACAAATTTTTGCACAAATTCACTTTAAAAATGCTATTTTTTGCAAATTTCTCAATATATGCTAGTGTATTTTCACCTGTTGTGCATTGTACCAAACCAATTATGGATACATTTTCACGCACATATATTACTTATGAATTATAAAAACCACTAGTAATGTTTTTAATTACTTTTGATTGTTAATTTCTTTGTAAATCTTTAAATAAAATACACCTTTTTCTACATTGAGTTCAATAATGCGAAAAACCAAAATGACTGCCTAATTTCAACTGTCAAATTACCGAGAAAGCACGAACAAAAGGGAATAAATTAAGCCCAGTTAGCAATAAATGTATGAAGTGAACGCGAAAAGGTGTTCAATGCTAAAATACTGTGGATGGCGTAGCCGGTGTTGGACCCGCCAGGGTTATTTTTTTAAAGCGAGGCCGAAGGCCGCCAACGCAAAAAGTAGTTCTATGAGAAAAAAATTCTGAAACACCCGGGTGTTGGACCGACCAAGGTTATTTTTTTTTGAAGCGCGGCCAAAGGCCGCCAACGCGAAAAGGTGTTCTATGCGAAAAGAATCTGATACACCCGGGTGTTGGACCGACCAGGGTTATTTTTTTTTTAAGCGCGGCCGAAGGCCTCCAACGCAAAAAGAAGTTCTATGCGAAAAAAATCTGATACACCCCGGTGTTGGACCGACCAGGGTTATTTTTTTTGAAGCGCGGCCGAAGGCCGCCAACGCAAAAAGGAGTTCTATGCGAAAAAAATCTGATACACCCCGGTGTTGGACCGACCAGGGTTATTTTTTTTTGAAGCGCGGCCGAAGGCCGCCCACGCAAAAAGGAGTTCTATGCGAAAAAAATCTGATACACCCGGGTTTTGGACCGACCAGGGTTATTTTTTTTGAAGCATTAATAGATAATTTGTACCATTAATAGATGCAATTAAATATGTATATACATTGCACTGAAACATTTTGGTTTTCTTTATTTTGAATTATTGTCCATACAAAAATGTTGACTGGGTTGCATTGGTTTCAGTTTGTATGGAAAAATGAGCAAAAGCACCGATTTTTGGTCATTTTCAAAGGGCTCCCTACAGGTCTATAGTGGCTCTAGGGTGTCGAGGGGAGGTTTATTAAAAAGTTCGAACCTTCCTCTTTCCGATAAGGGGGCGTGAGGGGGGGTAGCCCCCCCCTGTTTTTCTCCATAAACGATACTAAACCGGCGCGATACTAAACATTTCCCAAAATATAAGTATTTCGCAGCTTTTACTACTCTTCGGTGTGATTATATTACTCGCTCTGTCTCTTTGCTTCAGCGCAAATGCTACCTATATATTGTTGCGCTATATTACCAAATATTTACATATTATATGAATTTCATTGATAAACCTCGCAGATTGAAGAAGGATAAGTCCTTCCCGATTCTGACAGAGCTTTTGGTATTGCTCAAAGTCAGTTTACACACCCGTATTAGTTTTGCGGAATACCAAATTCAGACATAGCAGCATAAAGGCAGCTCCTTTTCATACTGTCAAAAGCAACTTTAAAATTGACGAGGAAGAGGTGTGTGTCGATTATCTTTTCACGGGTCTTTTCCAAGATTTGGCGTATGGTGAATATCTGGTCAGTTGTTGATTTTCCTGGTCTAAAGTGATACTGATAAGGTCCAATTAGTTTGTTGATGGTGGGCCTCAATCTTTCACACAGTACGCTCGATAAAACCTTGTATGCGATGTTGAGAGGGCTTATTTCATGGTAGTTGGCACAGAATGTGAGGTCTCCCTTTTGGTGAATTGGAACCATATTCTACAAAGAAGCTGATGCATGGTACTTATCAGTTCTTCGCCGCCGTATTTGAATAGCTCGGCTATTCAGCGGTCCCGCCGCTTTGTTGTTTTTCAGATGCGTAATTTCTATTCGAACTTCTTCATGGTCGTGCAATGGAACATCTGCTCCACCGTCATCGATTGCAGAATCGGGTTCATAATTTTATTATGCTTTGAGCATTGGTTACCAGATAACGTCCTTGGGTTCTACAAGAGTATGCTCCGGTCTGGAAATCTTCCGTTAATCGCCGCATCTTTTCGTAGAACTTTCCAGCATTATACCTGTCGACCAGCTTGTCAAACTCTTCATACTCACGCATTTCTCTTTCTTTCTTTTTCTGTCTGCAAATGCGTCTCGCTTCCCTCTTCAACTCTCGGTATCTATCCCATCCCATACGTCTTGTGGTCGGTCGTAACGTTACGAGGTAGGCAGTCTATTTTCTCTCCGCTGCGACTCGGTACTCATAGTACCTGTGTTCTTTTGTATTATCCGAAAACCAATGGTTTCGGTTGCAGCTGTACGTAAGGAGCTTGAAATTCCGTCCCACAATTCTCTTACACCGAGTTGCTGACGAGTGCTCTCAGAGAGCAGGAGTGCAAGTCGAGTAGAAAATCGTTAGACTGTCTGTTGTGATTGCAGCTTCTGGATGTCGAACCTTCTTTGTATGGTGGACATGTGCTTTTTGCTGCACAGAGGCGAGTGCATATCTTGGCTAAAACAAGATAGTGGTCCGAGTCGATGTTAGGACCTCGGAGCGTACTCACGCCTAAAACACTGGAGACGTGTCTTCTGTCTATCACAACATGATCGATCTGGTTGGTGGATTTTCGATCCGGAGACAGAAAGGAAGCTTGGTGAAATTTCCAAAGTTGGAATCTAGTACTACAGGTAACCATATTTCGAGCTCCAGCGAAGTCGATCAGTTTCGACCCATTTGGGAATGTTTCATCATGAAGGCTGAACTTTCCGACCATTGTGCCAAAGATACATTCTTTGTCCACCCTGCCCATATGCGCATATAGAAGGTATCATTGTTCACATCGTCCTTCTCTTTCGTCGGGGCGTGGGCAGAAAGTGAATGCCAGGACACGGCGACGGAATCTCTCTTCCACCACAACTCCCACACCGAATTAGCGCTCTTTTATATGGGAACTGTAGTAAATGCCACAACGACCTACTCGTCTCAGTATTTGTTTGTCCATCGCATTTTTTAGACGGTGGTGATGTTAGCCTTTATTTTTAGGACATCAACCAGCTGGGCAGCGGCAACTTACCTGTTAAGGGACCAGACATTCCAGGTGCATGTCCTTAAATCGTATTCCTTAATACGTTTGCAAAGGTCGTCATTAAAAGTTGGGTCTCTTATCCGAGGCTTTGATTTTTTTGTCATTGGGGCGTTTTTTACGTGGCGTGTCCCAAACCCAGTGCACATCCCTAGGGATGATTCGCTTTCTCCCTATAGCTCACCCTCTAACGGATGTTCTTTGGCTAGACGGAGGATACTTTGTCTAAGTCCAGAAGTCGTGAGCTGCTTGAGCCACTCCCAAGTGTATGGCGCTCAGAGAACTTTCATTACTTGCGTGAACTTTTACACACGACTCCATCCTAATTTTAAAGCAATAATTAATATAATATTTTTTATCGCACATTACTAATCATAAATAATATAAACTATAAAAGTCGTTTCGATTTTGATATGGTGTTTTTATTTGAAAATATTTTTATTAATATTAGCAGCTGAATTTTCCATTTTCTACGTATGTATGTACTTTACTATTTTAAAGTATATGCATTTCTAAATGTATTAATTCTTATTTTAAATTACTAATATTCAAGTTGAAGAGAAGGTGAGCTCTTTATGTGCTTTTTAATATTACTACTTCTTAATAATGACAATTAAATCCTTAACTTAAGTTATATATTGATCATATTTCTAATACTTTTGCAGCTCAAATAGTTTTATGCACTAATTACAACATTCAGTATATGTTATTTTAATATACATCTACATAATTAAAATAACAATCCAAATTATTTTCGTTTTGGGTTCGTTTAAATTTGCTTATAACTATTGCACAGATACTATACATACATACTATTAATAAATATGTGGTAATATGACATGCTTGTGATTCCTTAAAATAGCTGCACTTCACAATATACATAGTTTACTTATAAATTTTTATTAACATTTTTTCTCAATTCATGCATACTTTGTATGTATTTTAGGTATAGGCAACGCCAAATTAATACTAATTACAAAAGTATTAATTCTTAAAAATATATTTCGCACAATCCTATGACTATCAATTTATAATTAAGTTCTTGTCGCTGCCGTGGAATTTTTATTAATTGGAATACTATAATTTTATTTATTTACAAATTTCAGTTTAATGCTTTTGTACAATAAATAATTGTTTAATATTACATAAATCCTACTAAAATAGTTAAATTAACCATTATCACTCGTTCCCATGTGAGTATCATATGTGCTAAAAATATGTACATACATGCCTATGGTAATGGTAGTTAAATAGTACTAATGAATACTATTAATGTATACATAGTACTAGGCTATGTCACTTTTATGCATCTTTTTTCATCTTGAAAACAGGCTAAAAACATTCAAGAAGAAAAAAATTATCCTCTTAAATTTTGAGTTGTTATTATTAATGTTAAGAGGTGCGCCTATACTTAACATTTCATTTTCCATATAAATAGCATGGGAAAATATTTTTTTCTGTATTTTTTAGCTTAATACTTGATTGTTCTAAAAATTAAATGAAACATTATTCAGATAGGAAATTGAACACTTATCTTTGAGAAACAAGTACTATGGTGTAAATTATTTAAATATACATATGTCAACCAATAATTTCTAATATAGAGAAATGGACTAAACGGATAATATTTACATATAAACAAATATACATTTTTTTACAATTTTAGTCGCCGCAAGCTGTAAGCCGTCTTCGGATTGATATTAAAAAGTAATGAAATAAAAGGAAATTACACAAATTTTACTAGGCGAACAAAAAATTCAAACTCCGAACATTTTTTTAGAATTTCATAACCTTCTACGACAAAGAAAAAACTCAAAGATATTAACGTTTTATTGACAAAATTTGAAGTGGCGCACATATTAAATTTGACATGACTTAAATTTTATGTATGTTAAAGATTCGTACCGTAGTTATTTGGAAATTTTCGTTACAATTTTTTCTCTAATGAGAAATTATAGAAAATGTTTTCAATCCTCTTTTTAGGTACCTACACCATGATTTTACATATTACTGATTTTTATAGCATTAAACTACATTGATTTACTAGAACATACATCGGGTTCGTTAGAAGGACCTTAGCAATTTTTTGATTTGGGCAATTTGAGAGTTGTAAATGATTTTTATCATGATTATGCTATTTTCCATGTATTAGTTTGGTTTATAATAGCTAATCAATCTCTCACGTACAATTTATGGCATATCTTCGAATGTGACCTAATTATAAATAAAAAATCTAATTGGATTTTAAGTAGTAAGTTTGGTGTACATATCTCGTATATAAGAAAATTCTACAATTTTAATGGGAATCGAAGTCATGGAAATGTTTTTGGCTAGTTCATGATTAAGTAAAATTGGACAGAAATGTTATTCATATCTTTGGAAGGAAGGCACAAAAAGTATGGAAGGGTTCGAACGCAGTTAATGTGATTGATTATGACAAACCTTTGCACTTGGTTTTATTGTTATATACCTCTGACCGAAATGGACGGTATAAAGTCAATCGGAAGGACGGAGATCTTTATGAACGTATGAGAGGTCTGTGACTAAATTTGGAATCTTTCTAATAGCTTCATTAATGCTTGTAATAGCTTTTGTTAAAAGAAAACGGCTCGTCCTTTGTTTTAAACTAATTCATATGTTCTTAAAATTGTTTTCGCGCTTTCGCAGAATAACACGGTAAATCTCATTGAATCCATTTTATAACTATTATCATTTACATAAGTCTCGCTGAAATAGCTATTGATCCCAAATTTTGAGAAATCATTCCGTTTCATCATTGCGCGTCCCTACATACTGAGTGCAACATTAATCATTATTTTTTAGGTGTCATGAACTTTCCGTTATGGGAACAAAACTTAGATACTCTTGTAAAACACGCCATCTGTTCTTTAGGATTTAGATAACAAGTATTCAATACGTCCCTTGTTCTAAAGGATTGACTATTTTAATTTGAAATTATTTAAAGGTTACAAATGTATGTCATAAAAAAATATATTTTTTGAATTAAAAATCTCTAATTCTGTCTCTCCTAGAAAGAAAACATATTATTACATAGGGGTACGGGTATAACAATGATATGTTTCTGATGTATGTACATACATATGTGCATACAGATCAAACTAATAACAATAACAAAAGAAATGTGTGTCAATTAAGATTTTGATTTTAATAATATTTTTAGATTTTCGATTTTCGCTTTGTAGGTTAGCGAAAAATTATATTATTTTGAAAACCACACCCACTTTTATTGTAATAAAAAAATTTGAGTCTGTTTTATACTGAAGAAAAGCTATAAAAAACGGAATTATCGCTGAGCTTTAATTGAAGGCATAGTTGGAAATTATGCTATTAGGTTTTTATTGTATTTTTCCCAATCATTAACGCCGAGACAAATCAGACAACCTAATTAAATATTTTTTGCAAAAGTTTCTTATATTATATTATTAACTACACTAAAAAATTGTTGATGTTTTTTATGTCGAAAATATAACGTATTTAAGAATACCTCTATGGTGTATGTTGTAGCTCGGAAGTTTTCAATATTTATGGCAAGATAATAATAAAAAATAATGGTGACTTACCTAAAGTTAATAAATGAGGGTGAACTAAGCGTGTGTTAAATTAAAGATTTAAACATTTTAAAGGAACAAATTTAATGAAATTATGTTCGGTTTTTAGAAATGCAGATGCATAAGAACATATGGAATCAGTCATGTTACTATTTTTAGTGTTAAAATCTTAAATAAAATAATTTATGAAGTGTATCTCCAAGTGTGTCATTCTATGTGTGCTATGTAATGGTAGCAGTCTTATTAGGTTAAACTTTTTTGATGTAATATTTGTAAATACTTTTTTATGTTCATACTTTTTAATTACTTTATTCTCTATGTATTCCACACTCAAAAATATTTGTGTTTATTTTGTTAAATATACATACATATGTATGTAATATATATGTACATACATATATTGTTTTCAACACAACATTTTAAGGATTTGTTTTTATTTTTATATTATGTTCTTTCCGTCTTCTGCTATACATATGTATATATATTTTCTAAGTATGTACTAATTGTAAAATACTGAGTATTAATTGTTGTCCTACACAAATGATAACATCTTTGAATTATGGGATCAACGCATAGCTGGTTTATCTCCTGAACACTTCGAAAATGTCTTGATTTGACATTTCAGTTAGTATTTAATAGTAAAATCCATAGTTATTAAGTAGATATTAGAACAGTAATTAAAATAAATTAGTGATTTTTATATAATTACATAAAAAAATATTATATAATGATCGCATATTTTATATAAAAATTTAAGTTACGTTGTAATATAAAAAGTTTTGAGTTAAAATTCTAAAAAAAAATTTGACACAATAAGAGTACCGATGTTCCAAGCTACCAGTACTTAGCACACTTGCTTAAAAATACTCTATTAACATGAGAGAATAAATCATAAGGCCCGTTTCTCAATATATGGTTTAGCGCTTAACCAGACTTTTGCCGGCAATGTTTTGAAAAATGGTTTCTCAATATCTGCTTAGCAACTATCTGGTGAACTTTACGAGAGAAGGAGTTTTGGTTAATTTCTAACCAGAAAATGTAATTACAGTTGTTAGCTAAAAGAAAAATCAGCTGGATAGACAGCGTTCAGACGGGGCCACTTTTGTCGCTCACTATCATTATATACATATTAGATATATTTGCATTCACATATGCATATTCCATAAAAAAAGGGGTGATAAATTTTAAATTTCCGAATATAATGTAAATATACCTCTGACACCAAGCCATGAAAAGAGTTTCAAAATGAAAAGGTTTGCTGAATTGCGTATCAGCGGGCAATTACGGAAAAAGGCATGCCACCCGAGTACGAGCGGCACGGTTACTTCTTCGTCTTTCCTCGTCGTCCCTTCGCCAACGAAAACATACACGTACACGGTGACGCTTACACAGTTTTACGTCTCCATAATGTAAGTTTTGTGAACTGTTTTCTTTACGCTTTCACAATACCCACAACTTGGTGAAAACGGTTCTGTCAGTTAAAACTATCTATTAGCGGCTAAGGATCATATTATCCGGGTATTGAGAAAACGGCCCTAAGCTTTTTTCGAACTTGTATTATAACCACATATATTTGACTTACATACAATGGTTTTTTGAAATCATTTGTAGCAATGATGATCAATTATGAAAAATTTACTCTTCACGCTCGAAGACACTCAACAAGTTTTGCAAAGAATAAAAAGATTTAAGTTTAATAAATGCAATAGGGCTACGAACGCTTTCAAAATTTAAATCCAGTAGTAATTTTGATTTTGTATTATTTAATCTACTGCACAAAAGTTGCAGGCAGTTATAACCGGTTAATAAAGTTTGTTTACAAATAAATTTTTGGCTATTAATGATTAGGAAAAAATTTTTGGAAATACATTTAGAGCGGATTATTTTTTACCCATGAAAAGGTTTATGGTGGCTAGTATACTAAACTTTTATATTATAAAAAATATATTGTGAAATATAAAATATAAAAGATATGGATAATTTGCAACATAGAACGGTTTCCAGTAAGTAGTGTTCTAAACTCTTTTATAAAAAATGTATTGTAAAAAACAAAAACAATGCTTGAAATATTAATTTAAATATTGAACTGAAGTATAAGGCACATTTTTTAATGAATAATAAAGTAATAAGTCCTTAAATACAAACTTTCAAACTGTGGAAAATTATATAGGCAAATACTGTCTTTATAATATTGGAATTATGTGGGTGTCCTTTTCCATTCGAAATTCCCATTTTGTACTCCATATCTATGTCAAGCAAAAGGTCGTGATTTCTGGTGTAGAATTGATGAATGTCACTAATCTGTAAGCAAAAATAATTTATATATAGAATATATAATATACATATGACTTATAAATACATTATTTATGAACATTCAACAACCACTTTTATAAATTTAAAAAATCGGAATTATATTACATAGATACATACGATCGATATACATAGTATATAGACCTTTGAGTCCCTTTTCAGCACAAAGTTAATTTGTGAAGAGTTTTCTGATGTACCCACTATAGACTCACTGATAATGATCAATATTATTTAATATAGCTATAAATAATTAAATATGCACCCAACTAAATAATACTGAGACTCGTCCGCAAGGGCTAAGTTCAGGCGTAACAGAACATTTTATATTTTCGCAATTGCAGATATGAATGCCGACGGAGTACTTTTAGGCATTGCCAAACTTTATATTAAAAAAATGTTGCAATGAAATTCATCTTTCAACTTACTACGGAAGCATCAAAGGACTAAAATATTATTTGGTATCTTATTAACTTATAATTGGTGCTAGACTCACTAAGTTGTATTACTTTGTGTCTACGATATTCATATTAGAACCAACCTAATTAGGTAGGTAGGTAAGGTGGATGTCTGACGACGAACTTAGCCGTTAAGAGACCCATTCTTATACCACAGGGACCAAAAGGTCCTTATTTTATTATGTCTCCTCTGAACCACCCTTTGTTCCTGATGAAGCTGATGATGAAAATGTTGTATACTAATACTCTCGATCGATAGTTGCGATCATATTCATATTCTATTCATGTCACGTTTTTCTTTACGACCTTCGACCTCTCGCTCGACATCTCTCGCGAGTCCGTTCGAATGATTTGATGGATATTTGGGGTATGAAACGTGTTCTTGCTAAACTCATCCCGATAAAGTTTTTGAATTTTTTTCAAAAAGACTACCGTAAACAAGTCCCTTTGGACATGTTTATTTGTTCGAATTCTGATCCAACGTTTATGGAGAGCATTATAACAGCCTACTAAACATGGATTTATGAGTTTGACCTGCAAACAAGTCAACCATCATTGGAATGAAACCCGTTTTCAGTCGATCAAAGAGAGGAAACAATATTCGCTGAAGAAGCTGAAGTCCGTCCCAAAAAGTGCTTGTGAAAAATATTTCGAGGACTGGAAACATCGTTTGCATAATTATATTACATCTGGTGAGGATTACTTTAAAGGCGACTAAATAAATATTGATGAATATTTAAACATTTTGCGTTTTATTTACAATTCCGGGTACTTTGCATAATCCTTCTTTATCGAAGTCTAACTATAGAGTGGTGCCTGCTCTGGCTAGTTCAACTGCTTCACACAGCAAGTAGAAATATGATTATATGCTGGAACCCTTTTCAGTTTATCGTGAAATACGATGTTAGATACAAAGATATCAAAACATTATTTCACTATCTTCGATGAAACCCTATGAGACAGTGATTTCAAATTCGCTCTTTGTGAGAACAAGCAACCAGCTGGAGGACACTACAGTGGTCTGGTAGTCGAAAAGCGATTTTGATATTTAATTTTGCTGAAATGACACTATCTCAGTTTTCTCTGGAAGTGAAAGCAATATTTCGAAAATCCGTGGTATTGGATATATGTATGAGTTAATCGATTCCACGGTTGGGCCCCACCATCCTCAATAGTAAAGAAGTATTAAACGCATTTTATCCATTTCTGACACGAGAGTACAGTATTAGCAGAAAAAGATTTTCCAGGAATTTTAATAACATATCTCCTAGATTGGCCGATACTTGTGGTAAAAAGTCTGCCATAAGTCTGTATCTGGGGGTTTGAAAAGTTATGATTCAATTCTGACTACTTTGGTGGAATTTGGTATTACTTTATATGGGAAGTTGTAGTCCGATTTCGCCCATTTTCACACTGTGGTATAGGAATTTCAGAACAATGTCTTAACGGCAACCATTCCGACCCATCTTGGCTGTGAAATTTAATTTTTCTAAGTTCCACAATATGAGGGGTGGGTGTGATTGAAACAATTTCTTAAAGATTCTGAAACTTTGGCGAGAGTTTATCGGGTGAGTAATATTAATTTTATTCTGTGATATCATACTGAATTCTTATTGTAAGTTAAGATGCATAAAGACTGAGTTGACCGGAGTCTTTATGAAAATTCAAGAAATAAGTCGAACACGTGAATATTTTTAAGACAAAATCCGAAATCGTTTATACCTGTCCATATAAAAAATAGATTGAAAAACGGAAACTGATGTGACAGTTAAAATATTATTATAATATCCGTATAATAAGATGGCGTAATGTTTACCATCGATACACATTTAACAAAATTTGAAATAGGACTTGGATACAATTCGCCCAATATTAAAATTAATTTGAGATATAATTTTTAAATTTATAGAGATTAGTATGTATACCGATTCGTTATTAACGAATAAAATGTATAATATTATAGTAGAAAATCAGTAGGAAGTATTTAACAAGAAGTTTAGAAAATAAAGAAAAGTATAGGTATTCATATGTAGTATAATACTATTCTCGCCAATTTTGAGCGTGTTCGAAATATGAACAAAAAATTTGATTGTTTTTAGAAGAAAAACATATTTTTACCTCATTCCATCCATATTTATTCTTGGCTTGTACAATGGCCTCGTACACTGCATTGTGCTCCAAATTTTTTATCACATGTGACATAATAAAGTGAGTGTTATCAAATCGAATTAACGTTGGATTTATATGATTTTCATGCCATTTTCCTGGATGTTGATACGTTTCATTCATCTAAGTGATATAATTATATTAATACATTTTAGTGGAAAAAATAATAAATCAAAATTTAAATTGAATATGCAAGTACCTTTTTTTATATTGCACATAATAATTATTGTATTATTATTGTTACTTACTACTAAAACTGGCATAAACCATAACATGATACTAAAAAAAAAAACCTTACCAATAGTCGTCTGTACAAAAGTTTAATTTCATCGAGCGCGGGTATTGATTCAATAGTCCACGTTAAATTATAATGATCGAGATAACCACTCAAAGCTGGTGATATGAAGTTTGCAGGACCCGGACGTCCGGAGACTTCAATATATTTTTTCGTTCTACCAAGTGCGTTATCGGCAACGCAGCTATAATTTCCAAAGTCAGATGGTTGAAATTTCCTAATTATTAACGTATATTTGTCATCATTGGACTGCATTGATCTTCTATCGGTAGGATCTAATAGAAAGGAGTTTTGATACCACAGCATCTGCAAGAATTAAATTTTAATATATATAATCGTTGGTCTCACGCAAATAAAAAATATTTATTTCAACAATTCAATCGATATATTTATACTTTGTAATGATACTTCTTAATTATGGTTTATATTATTAACATTCACAACAAGTAAGGTAGAGCTCCGTTCGGGAGATATATTCAACAAAGTTGGCGGTAGTTGGTCTCTTATTAAAATATACTATATGTCATCGACTCATTTAGTTTCCTTACTGCACTTGGCTTCGTGATGTGACGTAAACTCAACCAAAGACGCTAAATTTAATATGTTGTGAGGAAAACAGAAACCAGAGGATCGGCGCTTTACCACATACCTTTTAAGAGTATTTGTCCACAGAATTTCATTAAAATATCACACATATGGACCAACATAAACGGTTTAAAGTCGAAAATAACAATATATCGGCTATATAGAAGCTAGGAGAAGTTTTCGTCTTTTCTTATCCATTATAACACAAATACAGACTTTTGTTGTAAAGTCTATTGGAAGTTCGAAAAATTTTTTATTAGGTATATATGGGGGCTAAAGAAATTATTGATCCAATTCAACTCTTTTCTATTATTAGAAAAATATTCTCTCCGAATTTCTATAATTTATCTCGAAGATTGACCGATATTTAGGATAAAAATGTCTCAATTGGAACCTTCATTCACACATTCGGCATCTGGGCTGTTAATAGTTTTGGTCCGATTTGGACAATTTTTGGTCATAAGATGGCCTATTTTGAGCGCACTATTCGGCAAAAGATTTATCTTAATACATTTATTGGTGTTTGGGTTACATTCTGGAAAGTGAAAGAATCAGATGGAATTTAAAATTGGGTTATACGGAAAGTAGACGTGATTATAGTCCGATTTCGTTTGATTTTATCAATTTGTAGAGTGTCGGTTAGGGTGCTTAAGTAATTTGTCCTGAAATAATTTAGTTATTGTACCTTATGTGATTTAGAAGATATGTACATTAAACCTCTTTTTTAATTTTTAGACCACAAGTGCCCTTTCCTGTTCCAAAATACAGTTTTATATTTAATTTTAGTGCTTAGTTGTAACACTTGATAGGTTTTCCTTTAATGGCGTTTTGTGGGCAAGGCAGGGGTTCGATTATGCCCACCTTCGGACTCGTCCTTTTTACAAGGAACACGTGCACCAAGTTTCATTAAGATATCTTCATTTTTACTCAAGCTATCATTTGCACAGACGACAGACAGACAGTCGCTTAGATTTCAACTCGTTTCAGCATCCTAATCATTTATATACATATGTTTAGCATACTACTGTGATCAAATTAAGTTTTGTCCACTTCATCTCCTTCAAAGTAATCCCCTCAAGTTCAATACACTTATGCCAACGAATTTACAGTCATCATAGCACTTGGGAAAATCCTCCGTCGTGATGGCCATCAGAGCCTTCTTCGATTCAGCTTTTATATCCTCAATTGAGTCAAAACGGTGTCCTCGGAGTGGTCATGTGAATTTGCTGAATAGCCAGAAGTTACACGAAGGTAAATCAGGCGAATGCGGTGGTTGCGGCACGATATTTGTTGAAAATGTGGCGAAATGATCACGAATAACCAATGCAGTATGAGATTGTGCATTATCGCACTTTTCTTTCAAATAAATTCAGACATAGTAAAAATCGAAGAATTCGCTTTTTGAGCCTCACAAAACGACGCGTATCTCAAATGCGTATGTATATTTTGACGTGAAATTTAGCATAGATGTCGCTAACAGTACTACCAACTTACAGAAAGATACCGAATCGAAAAACACGCGAAGTATAAATTAAAAATTCACCTTTCAATTTCATCACAGTAGTATATAATATCTAACTCTTTAGGTGGACAAAACTATTATGCTCCAGTATCTCAGGAGTATAAAAACGGTCTCTCATACAGATAACTCAGATATTAAGCGATAAATTCGGTGTAAAATCAAATGGATGTTTGACCTTATTTTGATAGACAGGTATACAATTATAAAGAAAAGATTTTCTCTTAAGCTCAATAATAAAGCCTTCAGATTGGTCATATTTCAGTCACCCCTTCTTAATTTGCATTTAACTGATGCAATAAAGAGTAACATAGTCTTCCCTGATCAGGATTCGTTATAAATATTCGAAATAACCCAGACACAGTGTGAAACATAAAAAAATAATCTCTCATGGAGACAGTGCTTGAAGCAATGCAAAATTATCATCTGATGTCAATATATAATGCCAAGCAAACTTTTGTTTTATAAATCAACGATAAACTATTCCAAATTAATCCAATCCAATTAACACAAAATTCTTGAATAATAAGAGGTGCCAACCTTAATAATTTAAGTAGCGAAAACTGATCGACTTTCACTATGTAAATTTTAACATACATATAACAGTCGTTATACCAGGATTACCTTTTTTCTAAAAATTCTATACATGTAAAGAATCTCGAAAATTTATTTTTAGTGTATGTTTTTAAAGAAAAACGTTTATTGTTATTTCGCACTTTCCTACTTCAAGATATTTGTGTGCTCTTATTTAAGACAAAAATGAGTGGTGCCACATCTCAGAAACCACAAGGAAGGATTTTGTGTAACTTGTCACACAATTGCGTTCTTTTATTGGACATTCTTACTTATTTCGCGGTGGCTTTCGTGCACCCTAGTCAATTCAATACCGGGGTTTACCAAGAGAAGTAACGATCATAATTTGCCTATCACAAGATTATGATAATTGCAATTGGGGTTTATTTTTTAACAAAATATGTAGAACAAAAACTGGGATTATTAATTTTTGGTAAATCTTTGGACTATAAAAAAGATGTAATTTATAATCTCTTTACCTCAGAATTTACATCTCCATGAACTATGCAAGCAAGTTCCACATCATGACCTTCGGCTGCATGAACCCATGACTTCTCGACAGTTATTTCAGGTGGGGCTTTAAATACAAAAGAAAAAAATATATATATTTGAATAATACGTACATATTGTAATTCACAAACACTCGCGCATTGTATGTAACAAGCTTTGGCAAAAAATTGTTTGCTTTAAAAATAACTATTAAATTCTTTACTTTTATATAAAAATTTAATGGTTGTAAATGTTGTTTTTTTAATATACTTAAATTGACTTTATTTAACCATTTGGTCAACCTACAAAGAATAGTTAGTTGTATGTCCATCGATACGCGTTCTTTCACTCCATTATCCGCAGAACACTGATAGATTCCAGCATGATGTCTATCGACGTTCTCCAATATTAATGTTGAACTATCAGATAAATGAGTTGGGCCCGCGAACACATCTTTTTTAAACCAATAAATAGTTGGTACTGGATTACCCGAGGCCTTGCATTCTAAGGTAACGGTACTTCCTTTACGAGCAGTAACTTGACCATTGTGCGGTAACGCACGAAGTGTTGGCGGTACTGAAAAGGAGAAATTAATTACCAATATATATGTAAATATAAATATGCGATTACATACATATTATACTTATATATTATGTCTTATTAATAACTATCAAAATTGTTTTGTTAAACATTTCAAATAAGACTAGAGAAACTTTAGAGTTTCGATTAAGCCCTTTCATTGATCCCTTCCTGTATGCCAAATTAATTTGTTTGTGTAAAAAATAAAGATTTCTGATAGTAGACTTTATTTTAATGTAAACTTTATGCCAAAAGGTTTCAGATAGTAGACTTTATTTTACTAAAAACTTTATGCCAAAATCTTCATTTATGCTTGATTTATAGTAAAGTGGAAGATTTTAATGACATTTAAATTTATGTCATTTGGGATCAGGTGTGATTTTGGTATTTTTGTCCAATATTTGGATCATTGTCCAATTATGCAATCATTGGCAACTTAGAAAGAATTACGACTAACTAACGACTTAAATTTAAAAATAGTCATAAATACCTAAAATTTCCACAGTATGAACTTGATCCCGATTTTCTTGATCTCCAAGTTGACAAATATAATCACCAGCATCCTGAGTTTTCACACTTGCTATTTGAAGATTGTAGTCCCCCACAATTTTGAATCTTTGATCCCTTGTTATTTTTAAGTGACCCGCTGTTAAAACGGAAGAACCTTTTCTCCATAACAAAACAAAAGATCCAAGATTTTGAACCTTGCAAGGAAGTTCTATAGTTTCACCAACTATGACTTTATACAAATGTCCGCGCGATAGAAATTTAGGTGACACTGCTGGGGAATCATGATCAGTTAATGTGAAAAGTCCATCCGAGTGAGAGGCTGGAAGTTAAAATAAAAAATTACAAATATTTTCCGTTATAATAACAACAATTATTCGAAATTCCATTAAATGCAATTATACTTATATTTTCTAGCTCGAAACGACTTCACAAAATATTTTTTTGCATTAGTAATATAGTAAGAAATTGCGTACATTTTATTTATTCGGACCAACTTCTCTACAAGTCAACTAAAGGTTAAATAATACGTTAATTACCCGAGAGCGCTAACTGAGTGTCTATAACTTTTATAGCCGAATTGACGAAATTACTTGAAACATGTTTCCATGCTAATTTTTTCAATTTATTGGAGTTACGGGTAGTCGTGTCTACCTGGTTTCTTTTATTAATACTTACGGAGAGCGAGAGAGGAGTGACACTCCGCGAAGAAAAAGACTTTGAGTTGCAAGTACAAAATTATATAGTCCCCCCCAATATTCTACTCTGGATCCGGCCCTGAATCTATACCAAATTAATTATGTTAAAATATTCTTTAAACGCAAATTAAAATGTACAGATATAGTAAGTATATCCATATATATTTATACCTATAACTATATACTTGCCTGTTGTTTTTATGTGAAATATTATTGCCAGCAAAAAAAACATTGGCCATGTAAATCGATGACACGCACTGAAAATGCACTCCATCTGTAAATAAATTAATGGATAAATATTGTATTCTGTGAAATATTGAAATACATAGATTTCTCTCTAATAAATTAAACAAATTCATTTAAAATCATTTATCTCCTACATCCCTATTTGCATGTACTATATAGGCTACTGAAACGCCAGTCGCCAGTTTTGTGTTATTAGCTATTGCTGGCATTCCTTATTGTAGGTTAGTATACAGAAATGTCAAACTCTCAAGATCAATCAATATATATCAATCAATATATAAATAATTCTTACAAAACTATTTATTGTTTCGAGTTGTTCTAGTTATTCTATAACTAGTAACTATATTGTGCGCAACTAGATTATCATTCCAATATTCGGTTCTAAAGCTACTGTCTTTGTGCATACTACAATACTTTTGCACTCAAATATGTGTCTGAAAAAGTAGTTTTGAGCGCAGTTCTTCTTCATTACTTTAATGTGAAGAAAACCTCAGCCGAAAGCTTTCATATTTGGGTGAACGTGGTGGCACGATTTAATAGTGGTTTTTGGCTTGGAAGCCGAAGAACGTCCTGGGTAGGAATACTAAAAAAATCAAACATTATTTGACGAAGATTGTTGGCAAATATAAGAAAGCATCACGATACATACAAAAGCAATCTAATTGAGTACCATATTAATTGAAGCCAAGAAACGTTAAAAGTCGACTTGGAATTTCTGAAATGCTGCTTGAACGCTACAAAAATAAATCGTTTGACTGGTGATGAAAAAGGGATTCATTATGACAATCCTTAACGCAAAGAACCATATGTGAATCCTGGCTTACCAGCTGAATAAACGGTAAAGCCCGTCGCTACAAACAATAACTCCAATGTTTCCAAGTACTTAAAAACAGTTTAATCTAGTTTTAAAAAAAAGTAGACGGTTTTATCCTAGTTTTATAAGTAACAGGGTTTGTCCGGAAAATAATAGGAAAACATTTTGCAGCGTTCGTTAGAGCAGAGCAGGTATGCGATAATTCTGTGTGAAACTCTGCAAATCTGCGACAGAGACGTTTGATATGATCAAGCAGGCTTACCCAGATGTTGCTCTACCAAAAAGTGGTGTATTTTGGTGGCACCAGGCCTTTTTAGAGGGTCGGGAAGAGTTGAGAGGAAGAAAATACTGCCCATTGTCTTTTTTGACTTCAAAGGCGTCGTCCACCATGAATTTGTTCCTCCTGGACAAACCGTCAACACCAAGTTCTACGTGGAAGTCCTCAAGAGACTCAAACGAAGGGTCAATAAGGTTCGACAAGACATCGCAGCCGAATGGAAGTTGCACCACGAAAACGCCCCGGCCACACCGCCTTTCTTGTGAACAGCTACCTAAGCAAGGCCGGCATCCCAACGCTTCCGCTTCCGCAACCGCCCTTCAGCTCAGATGTGGCCCCTGGACTTTTTTGTTTCCTTGCCTGAAAAGGCCGATGAAAGGGCGGCATACTATTTCTAATCACTCAAAAGGGTCTTATTCACCTTAACAAAAAACTATTTCGATTTATTCATTACTTTTAAAAATACATTCGACCAATGCACTTCAGCAATAAAAACGATATTTTCCGAAACATTGAAGTATAACGGAGAGTTTAGAACAGTTTTTTTCTACTTCGATTCTTCTATAAGAAGTCTATAGCTCCTTGCTGCCTTTAATGTTAAAGAATACCGTTGTATGTGATAAGATGAAAATGACAAATAGTCAAAAAAGTTGATAATATACTAGTATAGTTGCACATTTTCTTAGCTTTCTACATTTTTATTTTTTAGTTTTCAATGTTTCTTTCTTTATTTGATGATTTTAATGCAGTAGTAGCACTTTATTGAGCTCATATTATACTAGTTAAACTTGTATTTATTGTAGGTATGCAAACTGACCACACACACAAATAATATACATTTTGTATATTCACTGTACATAAGAGGACATGTACATACATATACATATATATGTATATTAAAAGATACACTACGTTATCGTATAACATTTCCACACCTACATACATACATATGTAATGCGTGGACACTGACATCGGGTAATTTTTCAGTGGATATAGTGTGATATGTATTCTCATTGAATAATTAATGATACTTAAATCATAATTGTTGAAGAGTTGAGTTTTCTGTATGTCTTATGCAACTAGTTTTTTTCTTCGAAAAAAAAAGAATCATAGGGCATAAATCAATACCCCTCTGCCACTAGGATTTATCGGGCCAGTATCACAAAAACTTCAATTCTCGCTTTCAATGTAATATTGTAAATGAAACCCATACTTACTTCAAAAGATGTAATTCACCAATTGAAAATTTATATATTTTATTTCACTTAGTTATTATTTTTATATAACACTACAGAAAAAACACATCAGTTTTAATAATAGCTTACACAAATTTCTATAGGAATCGTCCTGGCGTATTGTAAATCAGTACGCAGACTCGAGAATTCCTGAGCTTTTCTAAGCTTTTTCATAGAAAACCATAAGAAATAGCTTAACGTAGTAATATTGTCACCTATATTAACCCTTAAATTTAAGTGAAACTGTATTACTTTCTGACATTTTTGCAAACCCGTGCGCAACGACAACGCAAGGGTGTCCCAGTTTTATTCAAGGCTATTTTTCCCCTACTTATTTCAATAAAAATACGAATTAAGTAACTCACATCTGCATATATAATGGTATCAATTAATTTTACTTAATTTCGATTCGGTTTCCATGAGAAAAAAGTAAATAAAAATTAAATGTCATTTGTCAAATTTATTTTACATAAGTAAGGTAAGGTACAATATTTGGACGCATCCGAACCGTTGATGCTCTTGTGTGTTCGTAAGAATTAAATACGTATGATTTTAAGATGTCTGTAAAATATATTTTCAATATAAATATTTTGGGAGAGGAATCTGTAATCGCTTTGGACGATATAAAGTTCTCCATACGATGATCTACTTTTGAGTAAAATTCCACTTTTTTTAAATAGTTAACGATTGTCAATTTTCGATTTGTTTGTAGGGCAATGACTGCTGGAAAAACGTTTTTGTTTTAACGCCGCCGGAGATCGCTTATATGTAGCTCAAAAAATGTTAAATTTTTTTCTTAAAAAAATGTACTGTGTATTCTTAAAATATGTATAAATAAAAGGATATATTTATAAAATTTATCTAATTGATACAGTAGTTTTTTTTTAATTCCCAAAAATGTACATTAATATACATATGTAGGTTTCCTTTTATATTTCGGGATTTGAGAACAAAAACAAGTTTAATCATCGAAAATTGCATTATTGTTTTTCAGAATATTCTCCAATAATATCTATATACATTAACCGCCTCTTTAGGTCTTGAAAAACGTTGTGTGAGAGCTAGCATTATCGCGGTGAAGAGCAATCCGTTTTCGGCGGTTGAGTTTCGTGCTTTCCTGAAAGAAAACTGGCAGTGTGGTTGTATACCACTCAGAATTTACTATTCTAGGAATGGTGTGACATGTCCAGTTTCTCCAAAAAGACAGGCAACCATTTGCTTGGAAGCGCTGCGTAAGCGAACAACGAAAATGTTTGAGATTTAACTCCATTGTGTGGTCGAAAAGCATATTTTATGTTTCTGTAAACAACACAAATAGTGCTCGTATATCAAAACGTTCTGAGTTTGCATACCATCAAAAATGTCAAACTTAACGACAAAACTGTGATTCAAGATAACAACACTAGTGTTGGCAAATCATGAAATAAAAAGGCAACCTACCGTGTTAAATATAAGAGAAGAATCTCACATGGTTACAAAATCTAATCCTGTTGGAATCTCTAAGTAACGAGTTAATTTTAAATCCTCGGAGCAACACCTGGTAATAAAGTTGCCGCCATATCTTCTTGATGAGTACAATCAGTCCTGAAGGCATTTTTCAATTTTGTCTGCGCCAAAACTTTGGATGACTCCACTTTGGTTAAGTGTAATACATGCATTGGATGGTGCCATCTTAAAACCTGTTCAGGCTATATGACAGGGAATGGACCACACGTTATGTGGCAGTCATGCTGTCAACGCACTACTGCGAAAAGAGCCTTTAAAGAAATGCAATTAGTTACTCCTTGACATTTTTTCTAAACCCACGACCAATACACGCCAAAGTTTCAAAAAAAGTAATAAATTATTCCGCTAAGGTCAGTGTATCACTTTTCAATTGGGTTAATACGATTCCAATACAGACGGTTTTCAAATACAAGAGATCCCAGCTTTCCAGAATATACAGCAATGCCACTGATTTAAATATTTTGATTTACAGTCGAACTTCCATAACTCGAACTTCTTTAACTCGAATTTTCTCTAACTCGAACTAAATGGGTTGGCAGTAGCATTAAGAGAGTAATTAACATATAAATTTCCTTCCGTAACTCGAACTTCCATAACTCGAAGTTCTCCATAACTCGAACGAAAATACATAATTATGACTTCTATAACTCGAAGTAATGTGCTTTTCTCTCATTCTACAACTCGCAGTATCCTGGCCTATAACTCCAAGGCCTGGATGACTGGCCAAATTTTTGAAGAATGGGTTCTAAATTTGGATAAACGCTTTCAAAGTACTGGCCAAAAAATTTTATTGTTTATTGAAAATTGCCCAGCACATTCTAAAGACGTACAAAGCAAACTGAAAGCCATTGAACTGGCATTTTTTCCACCGAATATGACCTCTAAATTACAGCCGCTGGATCAGGGAGTAATTCAAAACTTGAAAGTTTTTTATCGTACCAGAATAGTAAAAGAAGCACTAAAGCGTATAGAGGCAAACGAAAAACAAGATATTACACTTACGGATTGCATCAATCATGTAACAAAAGCTTGGGATATTGACGTCAAAAATCAAACCATAGCGAATTGCTTCAAAAAAGCTGGATTTGGTCAATACTCTGAATGGGAAGAGGAAGATGACATACCTCTGAGTTTTTAAGTACTACTGATGAATATCGAAATGTAATTGAAGCTGATTACTAAGCATGGTTAAAAGCAAACAAAATAACTTGCAGTGCTACTCTTCAGGATTATATTGCAGTAGATAATGACCTTTGCACAACTGGCTTTCCTACAGATGCTGATATTGTTGAGAATTACTGCCCTGAATTAGATGATCCAATATTAAGCGGAACGGAGAGTGACGGCGAGGGATCGGTAGAAGAAACTATTCACCAGCCTCCAAATGCTTTCCGAACATTGAGTTTATATTTGCAAACAAATGACACTACATCTGATGAGCACTATACGGCTTTAACCCTTTCGTCCCTGAATACCAATTTCGTGTATGTAATCAAAATACTAGGTTAGAATAACTATATTGCATCAACATATACCATTTCTTTTGAAATAATTTAAAAAAAATGTTTACGGAACCCATGGGGGGAAGGGGGAGTGTTGGTACATATGGGTACCAGTAGGGTTTTTATCTGGTACAAATATGTACCAACAGGTAAGAAGAAGCTAACAACTTTTTATATATTTTTTAGTGTTACTCATATATTTTGGAAATGTATTAGTTTATTTTGTATGATACAGCTTGAAACAATCTTTACACAACGGTACATTACATTCATCGCAAATCGTTTTGGTTCTTTTTTGGATTTTCATTACCGAACAACGAGTACAGCGTCTTCTAGTGGCACCTTCTATAGGGAGATGTAATGCTGATCCATAAAGTTTTCTTTTCTTCGAAATTGGACCTCTTTTTGGTAATGGTAACTCAGTAGTACTTTTTCCTTCGGCAATCAATTCCTCGGCAAGATTCACCACATATGTTAGATAAGGAACTTTCTCATTCTTACGCCTCAAGTCGTTGTAAATAATCCATGCGTTTGTTGTACACATCCCAAGGCAAGTATAAAACACTTTTTTCCACCACTTCGAGGACTTTCTGTCGTGATGGTAGAGACTTATGAATTGATCTGCGCGGTCAACTCCTCCCATTTTTTGCCGATAGAATGCAATTGCTTCCGGGCAGTCAATTTCCCCTGTTTGGCCCGTCTTATCCTTTTTTGAAATTTTAGTTACATTAGGTTTATGACAATTACTCATTAATAAGACTTCCTTCGTATCTTGCCACTTCGTACACATAAGTCCTGTGTCGGTGCATCTGAACTTCGATTCTCCCTTTTTGAGTTTTCCTGTTATTGATGGTACATTTTTGCGATTAGTCATGCAGGTGCCAACCGCCGCAAAATTGATAGTTTCCAGTAAATTTACACTGGTGAAAAAAGCGATCAAAGCATAGAACAACGTCAGGAACTTTAATTGTTCCGACAAGTGTCTTAACAACTTTTTCTCCAAGAGTTAGTGCATCGCTACTTACTTCTGTACCTTTACCAACGTACACATTGAAATCATATGTATATCCAGAATCGGCATCACAACGAAGCCATAGTTTTATGCCTCGTTTGATTGGTTTCAAGGGCATATATTGCTTTAGAGAAGAACGTCCCTTGAACTTAGTCATACTCTCATCAATGCTTTGGAATGGACTATCTTGACGACATTTACTAAAGCTGTGTTTCAAACAGGAAATCAAGTCATCGACATAATATGATTTTGTGGCATCCGGTGGTTTATTTGGCTGGGAAAAGTAAAGCTTGGAAGTAAGGACCATATATCTATCACGAGAAATACAGTTTTCTATTGTTCGATTTCCCATGGATTCTTTTTGACTCCAATAATGCTTTAGTCCAGGAAGCTTATTATATGACATGATGAGCATACATCCTATAATTTTTTGCATTTCACCCTTATCTGTTAGTTTTATCATTTTTTTGTTGTTGTCCTTTACACTTGTTCAATAACTCAAGTCGTTGATTAGTACAAGCGACTATATGTAAATATAAGGAATGCGGAAAGAGTTTATGGAAAATTTCCATTGCAGTGGATTGTTTTGATACATCAATTAATATTTCACTGGACCTTTGTAGTGGAATAGTTTTGGCAGGACGGAATGAATCGCTCGGCTCAAACCAATCAAAAATGCGATTGATGATATTAGGTTGAAAACATTCAGCTTCAGATTCTGTAGATGAATCCTCAGAATCGTGCAATGGGTTTTGGGCTGGGTGTGATGTTGACGACTCCTGAAAATCACCTTGAATATATTCACACTCATTCTCATTTTCTGATGCAGTTTCTTCTTCACTATCTTCAAATGATGAATCTGTTTCATCTTCACTAGGCTCATATTCGTCAGATGAACCCGCAGAAAAATCCGACAGACTTTCAACCACTCTCTCTAACTCCTTTTGGCTCAAAGATTTTTTCGACATTTTAGTCCTGGAATAAACATAAACGTGTACGCACCTGTTGGTACATATAAATACCAGTAAAAAATACTGCTGGTACATATATGTACCACGATATAAAAGTGCATATAATATATACACCTGCTTCAAATAAAACCTTTTTCATATTTACCTATGTTCCTCTAAGTTTCGTGTACGGAAATAAAACAAATGTTTATAATGTAACTTCTGATTCGCCCTCTTTTTACTAAAAATCACTTGCAATTACACATTCAGCTCCGGTAACACGTGGATAAGAGACAAACTGTAAAACTTACGCCTGCCATACTTTCAAAAATATTTAGAGTTACCGGCTGGTATAATTTTATACCGTTTTTAGAGCAATTTAAGACTTTAAGGGTATTTAAAATTGCGCTGGTAAATATGTGTACCACTCGGGACGAAAGGGTTAGATAATTTATATTACCTATTAGACCCATGATTGCTGAATATTCAATACCAGGTGTGCCGGTTTATTGTGAAAATGATTGGGAAAGAAAAAAAAATTATTCCAAGTATTGACCATTGCTTTTAACACATTTTGGTCACCTTTCTGGCAATTTGTGGATGCCATGCCAATAGAAATATTCGCTTTGTGAAGCAAACCAATTAGACACCCAATTTTCGACTTCTGCATAGGAAACAAAGTGGACCGCAACCAATGCGTGTCCTATTGATGAAAACAAATGGTAATCGAAAGGGGCCAAGTCGTGTGTATGAGGCGCGTGGGGTAGCAGCTCCCAATCAAGTACTTTGATTGTATCCTGAACCGATTTTGCTTTGTGTGCAGGTGCATTGCCGTGTAACAAAATTACTTTGCCGTGTATTTCGGTCGTTTTTCGATCAGTTCCTGGTTCAAATTGGTCATTTGTTGTCTGTAAAGATTGCATTAACAATTTCACGAAGTTTTAGAAGCTCATGATATACCACACCCTTCTGATTCCACCAAGCACAGATCATTGCTTTTTTACCAAATCAAACTACTATTGCAGTTGATGGTGATGGTTGACCCGGAATAACCCATGATTTTAATAAATTCATTTTTCATCGCCAGTGACAATTCGATGCAAAACTGATTTTCGTTCGTGTCTTTGAAACAAAATTTCCCAAGTGTCTTTTCAGTTTTCCAGTTCTCTTTCAAACAATTCATGTAGCACCCATTTTCCCCATTATTGTAGCTTTCCCATAGCTTTCAAACGGTCTACAATTATTTGTTGTGCAACATTTAACATGCCTGTAATTTTCTTTCGACTTAAAGTATCAACCTCATCCAATATTGTTTGTAGTTCGGCGTCTTCAAACTTTTGGTCCACGTTCTTTATTTCTCACATCAAAATATTATCTCTGAACCTTTGAAACCATCTTTTGCATGTTCCTTCTGATAGAGCATGATCACCATAAGCCTCGACAAACTTAATAAGCATTTTCCTCAAATGGAAATAAAAAATTAATGCTTTCCGCAAATCATCACTTTTCGGTGCAAAATTTGACATTTTCAACACAATGAAAAAATATGATATTGTTTATTCAATGACTGCAAGGTTATTGAATATTTTTAACATACTAACCAACAAAAAAAGTAAGGCTCGTAAATTGGATGAAGAAGTGAAACCCTTACTTTCAACCGAAAATTACCTTTCGTGCAACTGTTCTTCCGATTCTTCTGACTCCGAATAAGTTTTTTTAATGACGTAAACGGGAATTATGATTAAAATATAAAAACTTTAAAAATAAAAATTGTTGTTGAAAAATGTAAATTTGTGCCAGATTGGCTGTTTTGTCAACGGTAGTACAGTACATTGATGACATACACCACCTTACCAACCAATCTTCGGACGCGTTCAACTTCAGAACTACAGCGAAATTATTAAAACCTTTACTGACTCCCTTTTAGTGAATGACATGCTTGAGGACAAAAATCTAGGAATCCTTGCGCAATTTCAGTCTGAACACGTCATTTACATACATTATATTAGATTATCCATTTTTAGAACCAAGGCATTTATAATAATAATACCCAACGATTACCCTCCTCCCGCCCAACCGACGCGAGGGGCGCAATCCGCTAACGAGCGGAATTAGCCGAGTCATAAAAGGCAAGAGAGTTTTAAGCGTTGCGATCTTAGCTGCTCAGCTACAGAAACAAAAATTTCTATAGCCAACATTAAGAATTAGATTAAAGTAAGTTCATTATTTTTAAATATTACTTGTTAAGAGTAGATAAAATATTTTTTTTAATGGTAAATTTCATTGAGATTGTTTCGTATCTCGGTCCAGATTAAGTTGTTAGAAACAGCACAAAAAAATTTATAGTTAATATACATAAGTAAGGTTAGGTTTCAGAGACCCCAGATCCATTACTGCTTCTGGAAAAAACAAAACTTCTGACCCACTAGACAATATGCTTGTTTTGCCTCCAGTGAATTCCAAAGCAGCTGATCCATTAATGTTGTCAGTACTACCTACAGATTGACTTTCCCCAACAGAGTCATCTTTGCCACTATTTATTGAAGTTGTTAGAAACAATAAAAAAAGGGTTTAATAATATAAGTAAAGTTAGGGGTGTTATAGGAAATTATAATAAATACATGTTTTAAGTTTGTATAATATAAGGAATATTGTATTATAGATCATTATGTATTACGGATATAATATATTTTAGAGCGATATTTTAATAACTCACATAGATAAGTTCAGTAAATGTACAAATGAGTCATTATAGTAAAATAATTATTAAAAATCCTGTAATATGATTACTTATCTTACGAGTCTAAATGTTAAGTAGTTTAAAACAAAACAAATTTCCTAATCACTTAACGCTGAAGATAGTAAAAAGTTCGCCGCTAATTGCTCGTTTTTTTCGCAAGCAAAATATGCTTGCAATGCCAGGGATTCTGAAAAACCAAGTGATTTAAGCTACAAAGAAAGAAATATTAGTAAGATGTTTAAAGTATTAAGGAAAACCCTCAAAATTTACGCGATTAATTGCTTCCTCGTCTTGTGTTGTGAGTAGAAATTTCATGTTTCTATGTCCTTGTGGACGGCTAGTGGCAGATAAATTATCGTTATCTATTGTGCTTGTAGCACCTCCATCTTCATAAATTTCGTTATGAATTGTATCAGAGGTATCTGCAGTTAAAGTCGCTACTGCAACTGCAGCTGCAGCTCTTTCACGTAAGAACGCATCAGCAGCGGCTGCTCGACGTTCTGCCGCTCTATCTGGTTGTGCAGATGAAAAGACATGTGGTACTGTATCGGCCCCTGCATCACCACTTTCTCCAGGTCGCTGGTGTGTAAGTAGTCCGTCACCGCCTGCACCAGGGTCTATATCAGTAGAACGTACATGCAATCCATCTCCGCCAGCTGCAGCGCGAACTGCAGCAGCAAGCTGTGCACGTCGCCCCGCTGTCATCCGACGAGGATGTTGCCGGTTTATATCAGCACGTCCCTCCAAAGTTTGACTTAACATCCTTAGGAAAGCATCTTGGTTTTCCGATATAAGTTGTAGAAGCGCTGGATTAGTTTGCCCAATCTGAGTGTATGCCTTTAAAATGCAATGTCATAATTTTAATGTTAAATATTTATAATTACTTGCTGGAGTACTCCATGTAAAGCGTCCGGATTGTGATACATCAACGAACGCATTAGTAAGAACTGCGGTTGATTGCGAAATATTTCAAATGGATCTATAAACATTGAAAAGAAAAATCATGAAGAATTTTTCGGCTTTGGTACAGTCACATTCACCTGTAACATATCGCAATGCCGTGCGATTGTTTTCTAAAGGCCGTTGATCGTCGTCATACTCTTCAACTCTGTAACTGAAATTTAAGCCAATTTCAGCAATGGAATTTGACAAACGATCTCTCTCTTCGTCATACACCCTATTACTATTACTTTCCACAATATTGGAGCCATTATCTGCTTCATTAGTTGTATTGCTATTAAATATCTCTGAAGTATCTGACAATCCACTTATTAAAAATTCTATTGCTCTCTCCGTATTATTGAAACAAGCAGTCATAGCGTGTTCAACAGTTTCACGACTAAAACCCATTTCTATCATTGATTCAATAGTACGATTATATTCTTCACTCACTGCCAAATTTGATTCGGATCTTGATTTCATTGAAGTATTAGAGAACACACCTGCGAGGTCACCACTTGAAAATGTGCTGTGGCTGTTTTCAGAACCTTCAGATCTAGTACTTCTGCCGGAAAGAGGAAATACGCCGGATCCACTTGAGGACATACTAGTATTACTTCCGACAGAAGCCAAAACACTCCCTAATCCATTATTTTGAGTATCTCCACTGACAAGGTTGTAAGACTGGACTTCTTTTGGCATATTTTCATCAAGTTCCTTAGAATTTTCTTTCATCGGTTCCTTGTCATCTTGGGGCTGAGTTTTATAATCCTTTAAGTTACCGACGTCACCTATTTTTAAATAAAGAATAAAGGTGAACAAAAACAATTTCAAAGTTTTATATTAAATATGTTACTATCTTGATTGAGACGAACAAGATTACATAATGTCGCATGTTGACTTTCCCCCGTCCGGGGCCCACCACAACAACCACTCTCTTGACAATGGTATATTTTGCTAATGCTATTAAAGCGGATTGATGACACCTGACTGCTTTCATCATCGCCAATACGAGCGGACTCTCTAGCGTTGTTGCAGTTTTCGCCATCATTATTTGCATCAATATTATATTTAAGCTTTACGCTATCTCGTGCAACTGTGGTAGTTGTACTGAAACTATCCGATGTTTCAGTTGTACCGCTAATTAAGTATTCTACGGCCCTTTCTGGATTGTTAAAACTGACTGACATTGCTTTTTCAACATTTTCACGGCTAAAGCCCATTTCCATTATAGACTCAATTGTATGTTCGTATTCTGAGTCCAAGGGTACATTTATTTCAGCTCTTGATTGTATTGAAGTATTAGAAAACACTCCAGCAAGATCACCACTAGAATAAGTGCTATGACTAGTTTCAGAGCCCCCAGATTCATTACCGCTTCTGGAAAAAAACAAAACCCCTGACCCACTAGACAATATGCTTGTATTGCTTTCAGTGAATTCCAAAGCAGCTGCTCCATTAATGTTGTCAGTACTACCTACAGATTGACTTTCCCCAACAGAGTCATCATTGCCATTATTTAATGATATCGCTTTAATTTCAGTTTGTGTGGCCTGCGGCACTGATACTTCTTTGAATGAATCCGCTGTTGTTATACGGTCTGGTAATTTGTTACATTCGTCCGCCTTTTGAGTAGTGGAAACCGATGATACAACGGATGAGGGAAAACATCCTCCATCAGGTTTCTGAAAATAGTTTTCAAAACTACCGTTAAGTATTATCACGATGAACTTGCTTTCGTCTATATTATATGAATTAATACTGCGCTCGTTACTGAGTATTACACCTATTTCACCAGAAAAAGACTGTTTTAGAAAAGAGTTGAAAGGTCCTTATGTGTGGTACTAACCAGAATATATCAGTTTTTGATTTTCAACATTGTATTCTGTCCCTCTTTCAATATAGATTCTCTCCTTTAATTGAAATATCTATTTAAAAAAGAACATAAAGTATATTAATATATTTTTGAATGAAAACTTGATATTTGTATGAAATTAACTTATTTAAATACTTAAGATCCATATAAAGAAGTATACGACAAAATGGTTAAGGTCAAGTATGCTATAGTTTCAAAAAGGCAAAGAATTTTTCGACTCAAAACTATATTTAAGCTTTAAGATAAATCAAGCTCTTGATGTGCGTTGACAGTGCTTCGAATCATAAAAGGTGTCTTACGAAAAATTGCATAGCCGCTGTTGGGAGGACACACGTTTTAAAACGCATGCGAATTAGTGTACAAGTATTTTAGAAAATATTTTATATACCCTGAACAGGATATACATATTAAGTTTGCCACGAAGGAAGCGTCGGAGACCCTATAAAGTGTTTATATAAATGATCAGTATGTTGAGCTGAGTCGATTTAGACATGCCGTCTTCTGTCCGTCTGTCTGTCTGTATATATACGAACTAGTCCCTCAATTTTTAAGATATCGTTTTGAAATTTTGCCTACGTCATTTTCTCTTCAAGAAGCTGCTCATTTGTCGGAACGGGCGATATCGGACCACTATAACATATAGCTGCCATATAAACTGAACGAACGGAATCAAGGGCTTGTATGGAAAATTTTCGCATTTGACGTAGTATCTTCACGAAATTTGAGATGGATTATTGCTTAGGGTAATAATATAATCTCTGAAAAAATTGCTCAGATCGGATTATTATAGCACAAAGCTTCTATACAATCTGTACACATAGTTATTAAAAGAAATGCACCTGTGAAGGGTATATTATCTTTTTTCTTGTTTTTTTTATTTTGCTAAAATTATCTAGGTATGTAACGGTGGTGTTCGGAGACCTCAAAAGGCGACCTGTTACAATCCGAAATGCACTGTTTTTGCTGGCTTGTAGAAAATTGACCACAAATCTTCTCAGACTATTAGCATTTAACTAATTAATGATGTCGGAGAATATGAGACCGCTTTGTTAACAAAACCTCAACTTTACTTATTTTTCATTTAAGAGTGGTCACAGTCGATTCCGATTCTCTACCAAATTATGGTATAAACCAATTTTCTTCTTTTCGTAACCCTCGCGATCTTTTTTAGAAAAATAGTAGGTACAAGTCTTCAGATGTTGTACTATATAAGCTATCAATATAATATGAGTATATCGCAGGTCAATATAAATATAGATATAATAACAAGTCCGTTCTTTTCAAATGTAACTTTATTAATCAATTACAATTTCCAATCCTTACAGCTAGGAAGTTAACATAATGTATGTGAGCTTAAAACTAATGAGTGCAAATGTTTATTGTTGTTGTTATTATTTAAGAGAAAGAGAATTTAGTTTAAGGAAAGATCAATTAGCAAGTATGGAAATTATGAAATGAGAAAAAGAGATATGAGAGGATAAGTAAGACAGGTAAAGAAAGAATGAAGAAGGAAGTGTATGTTGTTGGTAGTGGGAGTATTGGTATATGACTCCTACCTCTTAAGACATTTGCGACCTCGCAAATTAAAATTAAATTTTTACTTAATAAATAAAATAAATATTTCTTAATATTTTTAAATTAGTAATTACTTATTCTTGAAACTTATATCGTCTCTTTAATTGTGTCTTATAATATTTTGTTTTGCGATTGCTTGAAATGTCGGTAACATAATTCCCATTTCTATTATATTTAACCAGTTTTTTGTATTTAGGTTTATTTTTAGGGATTTGCCTATTAAGCACAATATTATTTACCAATTCCTTTCAATCCTTTCAACTTTCTGTTTTTCGTATAATTTACTTAGCTCTTCAATGGACTCTTTATCAAAATTTTTTATTATAAAATCAATGGGTCTCATTTTTGTTGTTGTATGTATTGTATTATTATAGCAGTTGAAAATTTTAAAAAGTTTTTCTTCTAAAGTTAAATCTTTATTTTCTTTGTCGGCCTCCATTAATCTTAGATGTTCATTTAAAGTTCCATGTAGTCGTTCTACGTCTGAGTTTCCAGTTTTCAAATACGCTGTAGTAGTATGCATTTGAATATTTTGTTCCTTTAAAAACAAACGCTGCTAAAATTGCTATCCAATTTCTATCATTAATCTTATGAAAAGTGGCATACTTAGAAAATTTATCGATTGTTGTAAGGTACATTACATTTCTGCTTGGAAACCAAATGACTACATGTACTATGTCATTAAAATGAGTGGGCGTTTCTGTAATTTGATATGGCATTTTAACTAGTTTTCTATCAAATTTAGATATTTGGCAAATTGAGCAATTATTAATTACGTAAGTTATTAGTTTATATAATTTAGGATAAAAGTATTTATTTTTCAATTCAAGGAAAACTTCTTGTGATTATTACGGAGGTGCTCATTTTCTATGATTTTTAATATTTCATTCTTATCGGCAATTTCATTTAATTTAATATTTGATTTATATAGTTTAAGATTGCTATTTTCAAAGAAATTTACATACAAATATTGGAATATTACAAAAAGTTCATTATTTTCACAAAAAATACATATAGCACCCTTGTTTATGAGACATTTCTGTAAAATACTCTTTAGGTCAGAATGTTGAGTCACTGTAATGTGAGTTTGACACTTTTTGTTTACGATTTTTAAATATATTTTTTCCTCTTGGCCATATTTCAAGTATATTTGGTTCTTATAGCAATTGATACTCCTTTCCGTTATAAATATATATTTTAAATTATCTTCTAACGCGCTGTGTACAGTTGCATCTATTGACGTAGGATTATGGTATGCTACTTTTTTACTTTCGATTTTACTATTTCCAAAATTATTTATATATATCTCTATCTAAAAAAATTTTCATTATTTGAAACAAAGTATCTGCAGTATCAGCAACAGTATTATCCTTTTTCTTTAATATACGTAATTTCAAAATCATATTCATTTAGTAGAATTTTCCACCTTTGTAGCTTCATATTAGGTTCTTTAATATTATGCAACCAAGTTAAAGGCTTATGGTCAGTTTGTATTATGAACTTTCGGCTATGAACTTTGAAATAAGTTCGAAAATGTTTCACAGACCATACCATGGCTAAGGCTTCTTTCTCAATAGAAGAGTAACGAATTTCATGATCCGACAAGGTACGAGAAGCGTAACATATTGGGTGACTATTTTGACTCAAAACAGAGCCAACAGCGAATTGCGAAGCATCGGTGGTAAGTATGAATTTCTTATTAAAATCTGGCGGCTGTAAGACAGGTTCACTGGTTATAAGTTTTTTTCAAGTTATTAAAAGAGTTTAAAAAATCAATATTTTGAAAATCTAAAACAGCATTTTCCTTTAAGAATCTCACCATAGGATAAGCTACTTTTGCGTAGTCCCGTATAAATTTACGGTAATATCCTGTCATGCCTAGGAATTGTTTTATTTCTTTAATACTAGTTGGCGGTTTCATATTTTCGATAGATTTTATCTTTGAGGGATCCGGCTTTATACCTTCTCTGGACACGACATGTCCCAAAAATTTTGTTGATAATTCAGCGAATTGGCATTTGTTAAATTGAATTTTTAAATTAGAAGCACGTAAGGTATTGCAAACCTTTTTAATGGAAAGAATATGTTCATAAAAGCTTGTAGAAAATATTAAAATGTCATCTAAATATACGACACAAATCTTGTTTATATGTTCTCTTAAAACATAGTTAATGAGCCTCTGAAATGTTGCAGGTGCTGTTTTGAGACCAAACGGCATTCTTGTGAATTCATAATGACCATCTGCCGTTGAAAAAGCTGTTTTGGCTCTATCATTAGGGTGTACCTCAATCTGGTGAAATCCCTTCGCCAGATCGATGGTGCTAAAATAACAACATTTTCCCAATTTGTCAAATATGTCCTGCATATTTGGAATTGGGAACTTATCATCTATTGTTTGCTCATTAAGTTTTCGATAATCAGTAACTACACGCCATTGTGGTTTTCCGTTTTTATCAGCCTTTTTGGGTACAACCCATAATGGCGAATTGTAGGGACTATTACTCGGAACGATTATTTCTTGCGCTAACATATCTTTTATCTGCCTATCTACCTCTGCGCGATGTACCACTGGATATCTATAAAGTCGATTGTAAATTGGAGTATCGCTTTTCGTTATTATTCTATGTTTAATTTCCGTGGTAAAAGGCAAATTTTCTCCTTCTTTGTAGAAAATGTCCTGATAGTTATTTAAAACCGTCCTTAAGACTTCCTCATCTTTTGGGTTTAAATGTTTGGCAAAATTTACTACTGAGTTTGCTTCTATTTCCTCTTCGCAACTAAGTACCTGTAAGCTTTGATTTCTTATATAGTCTTCTAGAGAATTTTCTTCTTCTGAAGTATATAGGTATTGTTGCATCGTCCGTTGTTATTTTCCTATTTTTGTAATCAATTATTGTATTTAAATCAAATAAAATATTATTCCCTACAATGCCGTCAAAATAATTGTGAAATGGGTATTCTACAAAATTCACAAAATAGTTAGTTTTATTGAATTCTTTAAAAAGTGGTACACGAAATTGATTTTTTGTTAAAATACATCTTCCCAAAACTTTTAATGACCTTATTGTTGGTTTTACTGCATATTGGGGTCTACATAACTTCGGATTTATTACACTAAATTCCGCTCCTGTATCTACAATGAATCTTAATTTCCTTATATGCGTGTTTACAATTATATAGGGTAGTTTTCTTCGGCTACTAATTGAAAATTTCCAATTTCCATTGGTTCGGCCGATGATTGGCCTGGAATATTATTATTCGGAGAAGTATTATTACTTGCACCAAATTGATATTGATTTTGGGAAAAAAGTTTTCGTCCAATATTTCGAATATTAGATGTAAACCTCGACTGTACCGAAGGATTTGGGTATAAGTTATTATTATTCTGCTGTCCATACTGCTGTTGAAGTCGTTCATTATTGATGTTATTGTTGTAGTAGTGTCCCGCTAACGCTGTTATGGTATGGTTCACCATAGTTGTTGTATTTGTAATTTTGTCCAGTACTATTACTATTATTATAAAAATGATCTGCATTCGAATATCTATTTATTTTTTTGTTATTTTGTTGTTCATATTTATTAGAATTACTATAAAAATTTAATCGATTATTATATTTTAAATACCCATTTGATTTTATAATATCATACGCATCTTTTAAATCCTTAGGATTTCGACTAACTATTATACTTTTAACTGGCTCTGGTAAACCGTATTTGAAAGAATTGAGAGCTATTCTACCATTACTTTCACAATTAATTCCATTTATCTTATTTTCACTAAAATATAAGGCATTATTTAAACGACATAGTAAAATATTAAGCTTATTATAAAAATTTTCTATTGTTGAATCGCAACGACAAGACCTTATTTTATCGATTAATTCATCCACCGAATTTTTTTCTCCGTGGTTATCAATTAATACTTTTTTAATCAAAGGCCAAGTATCAACATTACCATTAATTAGTAATGATTGTTTTGCATTGCCAACGATTTTATCTTTTATATTTCCCATTAGTAATATTTTAAAATCTACTGGGAAAGACTCTAAAATTGGGATCATAGAATCAATTCGTTCTATAAACCCTAACAAAGAGTTTTCATTACCAGCATATGGTAGTATGCTAGAAAGATTTGTAGAAATAAGGTTAAATTTAGCATTAATATCTAATTTTTCCATTTTGACTGTGAGTTTTTGTACAGTGTTATCAAAAGTACTCCGGTGCAGTGTTGTTGCAATATTTATATTACAGCTGCTTTTTCTTCTTCTTGTTGGCGTTTAGTTGTTGCAGTTCGATATGCAATTTTGTTGTTGAAATGTTGTTTTTATAAATACCTGTAGTAATGATGTTTTTTGTAGTCGAATGTTCTGGTCTGTCCAAAACGGCTTTTTTCCTTCTTCAAGGTGACCTTCTAGCTATTCCCCAAAGAGTAAATGTTGTTGTAAAATTTTTCTTATTAGAACCGCTTTCGCTTCACTTCACTTCTTTCAAGTATCCTTGATGTAAATGTTTTTAATTTTTTCTTATTGGAACCGCTATCGCATAACTTCTTTCACTTGTCCTTGAGGTGACCTTTATACAATTTGAAGGTGACCTTAACTTTTATAATTATTTTTTACTTATTTTTTTGTAATACAATAAATTAACTTCACTGTTTATTTAATTTCGTTGAATATCTCTATTTTTGTTGCTTTTACGCACTTTGAGCATTCAGAAATGTTTATAATTTGTATAAATTGAGGTTTTCTTTAAAAGTCTTCACATTTTTTTGTTTTTAAATTTTATGTGTGTATTTTTTTATTATTCTTAGCACTTTTCGCACTGAAAATCTCGTTTTTTTTCCTTTTTTTTTAAGTATTTAACTACTTTACATAAAAATAAAAATTTTACTTTTTATTTTCTAGCGTTTTAAGTTCGCGTCCGACTGCGCCAATAACAAGTCCGTTCTTTTCAAATGTAACTTTATTAATCAATTACAATTTCCAATCCTTACAGCTAGGAAGTTAACATAATGTATGTGAGTTTAAACTAATGAGTGCAAATGTTTATTGTTGTTGTTATTATTTAAGAGAAAGAGAGAATTTAGTTTAAGGAAAGATCAATTAGCAAGTATGGAAATTATGAAATGAGAAAAAGAGATATGAGAGGATAAGTAAGACAGGTAAAGAAAGAATGAAGAACGAAGTGTATGTTGTTGGTAGTGGGAGTATTGGTATATGACTATATATTATTATTCTCATACCTCCACAGACTTAACTATAAATTGTGTCGAAAATATGATAAAATAAATTTAAACCACGGGAAATAAGACGTATTCACGTTTAAAAAAAGTGAATAAATCATTAGCAAAGCACCAAAGTATAAGCTTTGAAATATCAGATAATATTTTTACTAAGATTCACAAAAGACCCTGAAACAGCAAACAACTTCGAATCCTAGAAAAGTCATCAAAACATTAAACACTGACCAGTCAACAAGGTCTATAGCATAAAATGAGAAAATGAATAAAAAAAAAAATAAACCAAAAATGGACTGATGGAAACTAAGAGAAAATAAGAAGAAGAATTCACCCAATGGATGGCATAAGTAGATTGAGAAATATAACAACAACACCAGTACAAACCACAATCATGCAATATCTTAGCCATATATAAGTTAAAAAAAACTTTTATTTAGTTTTTTATAAAAAAAAAATATTTTTTGGGAGCTAGGCTTCTTTATTGAATTCTGTGTAAGAGCTAAAGTTTACAATTAATTACACTTAACTCTAAACCTATGTTTGCCGCTGCAACGGGTATGGAGTTTGCTGACGCTGCGCTTCTCTTAGGTTGGCACTTCGCTGACGCTGCGCTTCCCACAGGTTGCCACTACACTCGCACTCTCAGCGACTTAGTTGGTGTCGTATTCTATTGCTTTGTATCATATGATATTAATGCATCATATAATACTTTTTAAATGTGTGGGGTGCTAACTAGTCCCCCCTTGAAATTCAAACGTCCTCGTTTGAATCTTTTGGTGTATAAAAAATTCGGTTAAGTACTTCTATTGCCGGTTGAGACAGTTTATTAGGTTCATCTTCTTTCTGTTTCATCAAAAGATTTTACCCGAAAATTAAAGCGATGACTATTAAAATTACGATTAGAGTGATGCTGGTTGTTGACCTCCGTGCAGTTTGACAAACGACTTTTTAAAAGAATATTTATACATGAATCATTACTTAAATCTTTATCGTAATTGTTATGGTGGGAAATGTCAGCATATATTCCGTACGGATCTACACTCGCGTTGGTAAAGAAATTACGTTGTATTTTACTTAGGGAGGTGAGTCAGTTGTGCGGAAATCAGACATTTCGGTGGTCGATCGTCCTGGAATGTATTGAGTCTATTTTGGTAGTTAATCTGTCTTGATTGTATTGACTGGTCTACTTCCATTGGGGTCGTTGGTTTAGGTGGTAAGTTCGGTCTGTTGTGAAAAGAGGTATTTCCTCCAGTAATATGGGAGTTGTTCGCGTAATTATTGAATCTCGGCGTCTCGGAATCCTTGATTATTTTGCATATAATTGGTGTAGTTTGACAATACATGATTTTCGTAAAAGAATATTTATACATGAATCATTACTTAAATCTTTTCGGGGATGTCTGGTTGAATATTGGCTTTGTGGTGGGAAATTTTATACGTCATGTTGTCAAGTTTTTAACATAAATGTGGGGCTTGGGGCAAGGTTGTCGGTTCTCTCATGCTGAGAAGGCAGGTAAATCACCATTTAGTCCTCTAATGAATGTGTCAAGGGCTTTGTCCCTATATTTATGGGTCATAGTCCGTATGGAGTCGTCGCTTAACTCGAGACATGAAATTTTGTCTAATATAAGGGAAAGGTGTTGGTAAACTTTTTGGTAAAAGGTCGGAATGTTTTCGTGGCGTTGGACCAGAGTGGTCATCTGGTATTCGAGGCTACCTATGTCGCTTTTAAACGAATAATACATCATAAGGCATTTTCGAATTTGACTCCAATCAAGTGGAGTATTGTACGATTCCAATGCGGTGTCGGCATCGCCAATTATTTTATGCCTGATCGTATGGAGTATCGCGAAGTACTTAGGGGTATTCTTGACTCCCTCATATGCTTTAAAAATTCTGTCGACGCTTTTCCTCCAGAAGTTAAATTCTCCTGGTCGTCCCGAAAATTCTCTGAAGCATTTAACCATGCCCGGAATCTTGCCTAATTCAGTGTAACGCTGTGGTCGGGTTCGGTAATGCCAGTTAATACTTTTCGTTCGAGTACTTTTCGAACTATGTCGTTATTAGAGTGAGGTTAGGGGTGGGAGGGTTTAAAGGATGGGTGGTTTGCCCATAATCTAACCTCATCTGGTTTAGTTGTTCAATCAATTCTTCAGCAGTGTCTGACATTATATTAAAATTTTCATTTTTATGTCAATTAATTAAATTTTTTTTCCTTTGTAATAGCACTCGATTTCTTTCTTTTATTTTTATGTCAATTAATTAAATTTCTTTAATTTAAATTTCTTTTCTTCTAGTTTAAGACCTTTTTTTGATTCTCCCTTTTGGTATCGAATAATTAAGTTTCTTATTCTTAGTAATAACAATATTTTCTTTAATAATATTAAAATATTTTTTAAAAGCGTACAGTAGTGGTTTCCAGCTTTCCATTGAATTTTTTTAAGACGTTCCAGGGTTTTCCTTTTTCTGATGATGCTGGGGTCCCTCGATGTTGCCAAATCCCATGTGGTATTGCATTGTAGCCGCTCGTCAGCACAGTATTTGTTATTAGTTCTCACACGCGTAGCCTTACTTTTTTATTGCGTTTCGCGTTTGTGTATTTTGTTTTTGCTTTCATTTCACAATTTAGTACCGTTCGCCACTCGCGTAGCCTTACTTGTTGATTTTCAGGCTGTTAACTATTTTCGCGCGCTGGTCCCTGCTCGGGCGCCAGCTAAAAAACTTTTTAGTTTAAAAAAAAAAATATTTTTTGGGAGCTATGCTCCTTTATTGACTTCTGTGCAAGAACTAAAGTTTACAATTAATTACACTTAATCTAAACCTATGTTTGCCGCTGCAACGAGTATGGAGTTTGCTGACGCTGCACTTCCCACAGATTGGCACTTCGCTGACGCTGCGTGTCCCACAGGTAGCCACTACACGTGTCGCACTCTCAGCGATTTAGTTGGTGTCGTATTCTATTGCTTTGTATAATATGATATTAATGCATCATAAGATACTTTTTAAATGTGTGGGGTGCTAACTTATATAGATACGCTAAATACTGCTTCTTACTAAAACTTAAATTGCTCCGAGTTCATAAAGAAGTACTATCGCAAGCAAAGAAGGCGAAATTCCAAAGCACAAATACTACTAATAACCAAATTAGTCATTGCAATACACTCCTCAAAGTCGAACGCTCGAGTTTAACGGTATCTTAATAAAAATAGTTTATCCTTCTTTATTGACATAGACACCGCTTACGCGGTTTGAGGTTTCTAGTGTAGCCGGGTTCTTCTCCACCTGGTCCAAGAATGATAGAATACAAGATTACGACGACCGCCATTATGAAACGTCATAGTTACGTGTTGAGAAGAAGAAGAGTGAAAAACTTCCCGCAAAATATTATTAATTCTTTCGATTTTAATGAAAAGTTTTAGTGAAGTGATTGAATATTGTTCAGTGAAAAGATTTGAATCATTTCTAAAGAAATATATCGGCCTATTGATAATAAAATTGTCTATTAAGTTGTGATTCAAATGGAGAAGACGTTTCTTGTGTTGTATATAAATATATATGTACATATATTATAAGTTCTGCTTTTGCAAAATCCCGGCCGGCAAACTGAAAAACTCGTTTTCGACTTTAATTGCGTCGAATATTTTCACTTACACTGGTTTTCTTCAGCTGGTGTGTTTTTATATACGTCCATTCGAGGACGACTTATTTTGGGAACCTGTTTAGCGAGCGTAGCCGCTGTCTCTTGATTCATTAAACTATGTCAATGCCGTCGTACATCTCGTACAGCTCATCGTTCCATCGACTGCGGTATTCGCCGTTGTCAATGCGCAAAGCACCATAAATCTTCCTCAGAACCTTTCTCTCGAAAACTCATATCCCGACAGATAAGATGATTGTACAATTTCTATTCAGCTCTGCAGCTCAAATTATTTTTCCAGCTGTAGATTAAAGAAGTCACACGATAGGGAATCGCTCTGTCTGAAACCTCGTTTGGAGAGGTCCTTCCCGTTCCTGACGGAGCTTTTGATATTGCCGTCAGTTTACCCAGCCGTATTAGTTTTGCGGGGATACCAAACTCAGACATCGCGGCATAAAGGCAGCTCCTTTTCGTGCTGTCGAAAGCAGCTTTGAAATCGACGAAGAGGTGGTGTGTGTCGATTCTCCTTTCACGGGTCTTTTCCAAGATTTGACGCATGGTGAATATCTGGCCAGTTGTTGATTTTCCAGGCCTGAAGCCACACTGAGAAGGACCAATCAGTTGTTGACGGTGGACTTTAATCTTTCACACAACACCCTCGATACAACCTTATATGCGATGTTGAGGTGGCTTATCCCACGGTAATTGGGGCAAATTGTGGGGTCTTTCCTTTATGTGGATTGGGCAGAACACACTTTAAAATGCAGTTGTCGGGCGTCGTCCGACCATATTTTACAAAAAAGCTGATGCATGCTCCTTATCAGTTCTTCGCCGCCGTTTTTGAATAGCTCGGCCGGCAATCCATCGGCCTTCGCCGTTTTGTTGTTCTTCAGACTGGTAATTGCTATACGAACTTCTTAATGGTCGCGCAATGGAACGTCTGCTCCATCGTCATCGATTTGGGAATTGGGTTCGCCTTCTCCTGGCGTTGTGCGTTCACTGCCATTCAGCAGGCTGGAGAAGTGTTCCCTCCATAATTTTAGTATGCTATGGGCATCGGTTACTAAATCACCTCCTTGGGTTCGACAAAAGACTATGCCCCGGTCTTGAAACCTTCTGTTAGTCGCCGCATTTTATCGTAGAATTTTTAAACATTAACCCTGTCGGCCAGCTCTCTCATACTCACGCATTTCGCCCTCTCTCTTTTTTTCTGTCTGCAAATGCGTCTTGCTTTCCATTCAACTCTCGGCATCTTTCCCATTCACAAACAACCAATTCAATCAATATCCTGACAGCAAGCATATACTCGAGCAAATACAAAATAATTTGCTTTGGTATCAATAAAAATATATTCGTTATGTATTATATATACCAAGAGAAATATTATATAGTCAAACTTCCACCGTAATAAACTTACCACCAACCGATTTTACAGTGAGAGAGAGTATAGAGAGTATTTTAACCACGGATAATGGTTCCAATGTGAGAGCGCCTCAAAATAAGCCTTTTTTATAACATTTAAATTAAAACACCTAACATTTACATTTTATATTACGATTGCAAATTATTATATATTGGACTTTTAATACATGGCGAAACTACTTAAATCCTTTTTTATGATTTTATGGTAAAATTAAAACTACTGACTTTTGATGTTTCAATACTTAATAAGGTGAATTAAGCCGGTTAGTTCTCAATTAATAAACGTTTTTAATCATTTGTAATTTAAAATTAATTCCACTATGCATCCAAATGCAAAACGTTTCATGAAATATATTTAAATTTCGCATTTTCTTTGATTTTCATTGCATTACATTTTTTATTAGCGATCGTGAACGATTTCAATCTGTCCGTTCCAGTCATTCCAATTGCAAAACGTCAAAACCTACTCAATCTAGTCAACTGTCAATGGGTAGATGAGCGGTTCTCACATTTACGGTGACAGGAGAGTTGGGCATCTCTTTATCTCTGAATCATAAAATTTCCAACTTTGCCGACAAAAATTATATGTTGGTCAAATCAGATAACGTATATATTTATAAAAACTCCGCCCACCTTTGTTATGTAGCAAAACGCTGTAATAACAACAATATACGAAAATAAAATGAGAACTCAATATAGTAAACCACAGTTCCATGGAGAAAACATATTCAAAAACAAAATAGAAGTACTTAAAAATCAACTAAGTTGGTGAATAGAGTCACTTTTGATTTAGCAGGAGAGAGTTTTAGTGCCCGAAGTCAATATCGTCAACCGTCAGCGTACAAGGTAATAGAAATTCAAGGGGGCCGTCGCCCCGGGCGCAACGTCTTGGGGGCGGCAAAACGATCTTCGCTGTTTTTTAATATTCAGAAAAATACTTCAACACATTTTTTTACAAAATTTATTATAAAAGATAAAGAGTTGTACACTCTCCAAATTTTCAAAAATGGGCAAAAATTCCTGCAAATTGTATCAAAAGTGTACAAGATATACATAGGGCGAAAGTGGGTTTTTTCTATGGCTTTTAATAAGATATCTTGTCAATTTCCTAAAAAACCGTATTGTGAGAATTTTGGAGCTTCAGAATTGGCTGGCTTCTAGTTCCTAAATTTTATATACTTAATATCGAAGATGTTTTGTAAAAATGCACTTTTGATCGAACCACCTCATGAAACCTGTAGGTAGGTAGATAAAGGGGGGCGCGGATGAATACATTAAATATTTCGGGGTAGACATCTTTTGACCGGATATCTATACTAGGGTAGCATCCCTGCGATGCGACAATGGGATGATATTGCACGAATTGCAATCTCGATCTTTACGAATTACATTAGAACCTGTACTGAAGATCTGAGTGACTTTTTAAACTGGTTGCTTAGACCGCAGCTATCGATTTTCCTGCTTACACACAGATGCGTTGATCACAATATATTGATATTTGGATTATTGCGGGGTAGACACCTACAGCAAGAAGCAACGAACTGCAGACTCTACTAAGATGTGATGCGTAGGACGAAACACGTTGGAAAATAATAACAGACAGAACAGGAAATTCACATGACTGATGTGATGTTCCGAAGTACTGCGGTCTGTAAGGATCAAGAGTTTCCTTTTGGATCTCGCAAGAGAGTTGAACAATTAAAGGTGGAACTGATAAGCTACTGGAAGAATTAGAAATTTTTAATTTAGCTTACCCATACCCATTTTAACCCCGAATTCGGAATATCGGCTGGAACCAATAGAACTCATAAATATAGCATTTACAGTTTTATAAGATCGAAAATATTAAAACGAATGAAAAGTAAATATATTTTAATAATAATATATACATAAATGCTCACCGTCTCTTCAGGATTTATTTCAATTACAAACGTATCGTTCTGCAACGTCTGTACGGTGATTAGCATTTCAATGTTTAGCCGTTATTTTGAGAACAAATTCGAATAAGAATCTTTCGGTCTATTTTTTTTTTTTTATTTTCTATATTATATGTATGAACGAATTGCAATTAATTTGTCTAAGAAATTTTTTAGGACCTATAACAAATGTATAAATCTTCAAAAACCTTCGTTATAAATATATGTACACATATACCGCTCTCATTTTATTTCGTACAAAAATATACATTTGATAATAAATATACAATGTCAAATTATTTCGATAAATGAACATTCAACAATATTAAATGGGCAGCACTGACTGTTAAGGGGGTATTCTCATGTAATCACTTCGAAAAATCGATTTTTTTTATTTTGACAGTAAAACCTATTGAAAACATGCTGTGAAAAATTCAGATCGAAATTCATAGTATTTGATAAGTTACAGCTCATAGTCGCCGACGTGTCGTAAGCGACTGTCTACTTGTCTGACTGTCTTTAACGCATTTTTCTCGAATCATCATTTTCTGAAACTGTCATGGTCCTAAAAAAAAGTTTTCAACCGATTGCTTTAAAATTTACATATGTTCTTCTACTCATTTATAGTTATCGTCCCTACCAGAATTGTTTATTTTCGAAAATATTTTCGAATTTATTAATATTATTTTTTAAACGATTTTTAACGAAAAAAAAACAAGATTTTCGTGACTTTTTTTTGAAGTTTGACACTTTTTTTAATGAAATTGATTATATTTGGTAGGGACGACAGCCGCAGAACTACTGAATAATAATCCATTCGATTTTTTTATTTCAGACAACATGAACAGCCGCTATCACCATCACCAGTGAACTACTTTGATTAAAAAAAAATATATTAAAAATGTAAAAAACGAAAAAAAAAATGTTTGTACATTTCAAAATACAAATAAAAATATATTAAAAAATTAAAATGATTGAATTTTGTTGTCGCATAAAAAAAATAATATATGCGATAGAGTTACTAATTTTTCTATTACTTGCATTGTTTTCTATCCGGAAAACATATAATTTGATAGGAGGAATTTAATATGTCAGAAATCAAACATTAACATAGGCTCACGTTCTATGAAAAAAGGTTTACACGGGGATTAAAAAATATTCTAATAAATTGTATATTCTCGCAGCATACATATATAATTTGGTAGCTTTGTTTTCCTAACCTACATTTCCATATTTTTCACCGAAAGACTATGCACTTTATAGCTTCATTTCTGAAGACAGGCAACACACAATTCTAATTCTATTTTCTAATTCTTCCCCACCCTTGGCTATTGCGGCAATGTATAGCTGGATTGACCGCTCGTCATCACAGGCTATCGGTGGCGGACCTGGATTGCTTAATAGCATCTCCATGGACATATTAATCAGCGCAGCTTGTACCCATTTTCATTGGGCTGTGGGAATTCTTCATCCGGGATCTCCCTCGTCCACCACACCAATGATCCGGCCACTTCAGCAAATAATTTTGCGGACATCATTCCAAGCGAAGCCAGGTCCTTCTCCACCTGGTCTTTCCAACGGAGTGGAGGTCTTCCTCTTCCTCTGCTTCCCCGTCGGGTGCTGCGTCGAATACTTTCAGAGCTGGAGTGTTTTCGTCCATTCGGACAGTATGACCTAGCCAGCGTAATGTCAATGTCGTCGTATATCTCATACAGCTCATCGTTCCATCGAATGCGATATTCGCCATGGCCAACGCGCAAAGAACCATAAATCTTTCGCAAAACCTTTCTCTCGAAAACTCGCAACGTCGACTCATCAGTTGTTGTCATCGTCCATGCCTCTGTAGCATATAGCAGGACGGGAATAATGAGTGACTTATAGAGTTTGGTTTTTGTTCGTCGAGAGAGGACTTTAATTCTCAATTGCCTACTCAGTCCGAAGTAGCACCTGAAGGCAAGAGTTATTCTGCGTTGGATTTACAGGCTGACATTGTTGGTGGTTTATACTGGTTCCAAGATAGACGAAATTGTCTACTACTTCAAAGTTATGACTGTCAACAGTGACGTGAGAGCCAAATCACGAGTGCGACGACTGTTTGTTTAATGACAGGAGATATTTCGTCTTGCTCTCGTTCACTGCCAGACCCATTTGCTTTGCTTCCTTGTCCAGTCTGGAGATAGCTGAACTAACGGCGCGGGTGTTGAGGCAGATGATATCAATATTATCATTCTACTCTACTGAGAATTTAAACATGGGTCTTCTTTTATAGATCGAATTGTCGATTTACAACGTCTATTATGATACCATATCCGTAGTTATACCCAGTCTGGCTCCAATGGCCAGCCGACATTAAAGCATTGCTTCGTACTTCAGTTGAATATGTTTTGGCCAGATATCGAGGATAACCTCCAGAGCCTTTGTGGATGTAATTTTGATTGCGCCCGGGATAAGATGCCTCCCTGCCGGTTGCCACAAATGATCTGGTGAACTGTTTAATTAACAAAATTATTAAAACATGTGCAAAATGGGACTTTGATTATTAAGATATTTTCTTTCTCTTAGCAATCTAGAAAAGCTTTATTTCTACATGGAAGCGTATAATGAGTCAAATATCTTTCAATCATCTATCCCAATAGTAACTACTTATTTTATTAATTCTAAATATAAAGATAACTGCTCGATAGCAACTGTCATTATAATTTCGTGATAAATGTACCTTTGACAACGTCAAAAGAAACACATATGTATACAGGTATTATTTATTCTTCTACGGAATATAAGGGCCACCTAGCTCATATGCATAATAAATTAATTACAAGTATTGTATAAGTCGCCCAAACATTCACATACATACATAATACATTCCTATAATAGAAATTATACAAACATAAATGCACAGCGAGCTTTCAGATATGATTTTCAATCAGCTATAGTAGAGAATCTAATATGTGAGAGTCATATACTATATTCTAAGGTCATTTTTGAGAGTATTAATCTGAAATGTATTTGGTTATTTGATTGGTGATACAGCGAACAAGTTTTTTGTAATCTTTAAAAGCGCGTTCCTTTTGACCAATGTTCTCAGTAGCTATTTACATACATTTGTATACGGACGTTTTGTTTCAATACGAAGCAATTTGAGATACATTGAAATAAAGCGCGCGTTTATTTCTAAAGGTAAAAAAATAAATATAATATTTGTTGTGATGAAAATATAATTAATTCAATACTAAGAAAAAATTAAATAAATAAGAATAGTATTAAAATGGTGAAAACATTCCTCTTTCAAAGTGAAATTAAATTAATATAATATTTTGTAATAAAGTGACGCAACGAAATTTTCACTTTACTACTAGTTATATGTGTATTTGGTAAATAAATATAAAATGCTGAGCTCATTGGTTTTAATATATGTACGTGAAAATACATATTTATGTGTATTCACATTTGTGTTCAAAAACATGCAGGTGCGCGTTGAGTTATTTAGACGATAATAAACAAACGTAAAATTCAATAAATACAAATAATCATACTAATTATTGTTATTGCAATGTTCACTAAAAACTAATTTTATTTAAAAAATATCACAAACAGCTTCTTAATTGAACTTGATTAGTGCAAAATTGTAGATATACAGTTATGTAAATAAGTATAGTACACTGCTTATTTTGAATAGTATAATTGTATTGAATGCATAGTTTGTTTTGAAATAGTATTTTTCCAGCCACAGTGATATTACGTATGTATGTGCTTTAGGGGATATACTATACATACTATATATACATACCTGTGTAGTATTACATAGTGCTGTTTATATTCTTGGCGGATTTTCAATTGTGTTTGGACTGACAACAAAAATATTTATTCAGCTTCTTTCTTCTATTTGATTTCAAAACTGTAAATGTTCTTAACTTGACGATTTATACACAAATTATATACATATGTATATATGTAATGTATATATCTGTTATATTGTTTTCTTTTTTTTCTCCAAAACAGTTGCGATTTAAAGTGATTAAGAGATTAAGATTACCCAGAAATTCGCTGAAATCACACCTTTGAAAAACTTTATAAAAACATTTGCAATGAATATAATTTTATGAAAATGCTGGAGAGAAATTCAACTGCAGTTCTTTCAATGTGTTGATACAGTGCAAAAGAAAATATTTATTAATATAGCAAAGATTTGAAAAATATTTATTATATTACATAGACTTAACAATTAAAAATAGTTTGAAAAAAGCTTATTATAATTTTTTTTATTTTTTCCAATATAATTTATTAAAAAATGTTTGTCCGGAATCACTTTCCAAAATAAAGTGAAATAAACTAAAATACATACAAAATACAATCAAATAAACTAAAAATACATTTAGGGGAAACATAGCGTTGAGAATTGAATTTACGTAAATACATTTTTGTATGTAATTCAACAACAATTTTTTTGAACCAATGTAAACATTTATGATTTTACGATGCGTTGTGACGAGTTGTGAGTTCCCTAATTAATAAAGTTAAAGTAAAAGTCGAAAAAAACAATAAAAATAGAAGCTCTCAAGAGAATTTTACTTGAGTAAGTTGTCTGAGTAACAGTCTAACATTCAACTATGTATACATATAATTATATATATGTTAAAGTATTAGCCGGAGTTTAACTGCTGTCAGGTATGTTATTTTCCCTACCTTATTAATAGTAGGAAATTAATTTATGTGCGTATGTAAGTAAGCTTAATAGCTGGCCCTTTTTCTTAGTAAATCAATACGTTTTTATTCCTTTTGGTTTCGTGATAAAAAGCAATTAAAGGAATTAGTGCTTCGAAAGTGATTGGACAAAATTTAGCTCAAATCTCAAATTAGCTGTGCTGACTCCTTTTGAAGAATGCTTACGTATATACATATACATAATATATGTATATATTATATTATAATATTATATAGTAAAATATACATAAAGGTAGATATAGTCAATCAATTCCATTACGGCCTTCCTTCCTAATTGCATGTTTCTTTTGGCTATAGGCCTCTAAAAGTTGAAGTGGTGTAAATACATATACATATAATAGTCGTCTTTGGTTCGCCATTTCCTTGCTCGATATCTTCGAGTGCTATTCTGTTGTCAAAACTTTTCTAAGCAATAACAAAGCTAGTTATCTGTAACCATCTTTGGTGCAGAAGAACACCGTAAGTGGTACGCAAACAATCAAAGCTATAACAAACAGACTTAGTGCAAGCAATTATCTTTAGCATTACATGGCACAGAATAAAATTATATTTGTAATAATAACCGGCGAGCACACTCACACAACGGTTATCTTCGCAACTACTTAGAGTAAATGCAAACGGACTTAACGGACAGAAGTATTAAAATCAAGCATATGTAAAGCTGTACCAAGTAAAAGCCCTGGTGCGTAAATTGATATTATAAAAAACAGACCTAATATGATGATTTGAGTGACTTCTGTAAATTGGGTTAGCTTTCATAAAGATACATATTTCTGGTATAAAGTAAAATACAGTAATGAAGCCAAGAAAAGAGGAAGAGGAAATGCGTAGTTGCATTTTCAAAGGTTAAACACGTTTTATCTCGATTTCCGATTTTCGGCAAAACTACGAGTCTTAATGAAAAAAATATTATTTTGGTACAAGACAAAAATAAAAAAATCCAAAAACTTCATTATTTGAATTTTTTCACATTCATTTTCAGGTTATGTGAAAAAGAAGTAAATACAAAAGTATTAAAAATATTTTCATTGTCTACAACTTTGTCATATAACTGTTTTCTATAGGATACTTGGTTTTGGCAAAAATAAAACAAAAGCTGTTTTTAACTCTTTAAAATAACCACACCCTTCTCCTTTCACTTCCCGATCTCAGATCGTCCGTAATTTAATTTTTTTTTATTTTATGCCGATGGGTTTCAACGTACTATGTTTTATTAAACTTTTACCATTTTCCAAGGCTTTTTCTTTATACAAGTTAAAATTTTATAATATGATTTTCATTTTCAAACAGAAACGGACTTGGATTCAGTGTTGTCTTAAGACTAATTACAATTGACTTCTAAATGAAAGCAAAGTTTGTCCTAGGTCACGTTGCTAGTTTTGTTGATTTGCTGATGCGGTGTCAGCAGTTGATCAAACGCGCGAGTTAGGTTAGATGATATTCCTCTTACACCGGAAATCACTGCAAAAATAAAGCAAGCATATTCTGAAAACGAGTGTGAACTAATATTGCTGATGCAGCGTCGGCAGAAGGTAGGTTTCGAGTATCGAATTCTTGACTGAGTAGCTTACATACGTAAATGTTATGTCTTTTAAGATGTGATAAACACTTTTATAACTAAAGCATATAAATATATAATTGTATGTACTACATATACCTCATTCAATGTATATTATCTAGATATGTATATAGGTAAAAGTAAAGGCAGTACTTTATTATATATTTCAAAAGATTCTATGAATACGACTTGAATTAGTGGAAAAAGTATTCGAATATTGGGTTCATCGAATTTGTTATATTCAGAACTTAATTGTATTGATTTTATTTCACATTAAATTAAAAAACATTTAAATTTTCTTAACAATTAGTGTGTTTTCTTTTTAAGAAATCGTATCACCCTTATTGGTAAACCCTGTATAAATAAGACATCTTTAAATTGAATTCAGAGTGGTTTACGCATTAAAAATAAGCGAATCTGTAATCATACTCTTCTTAATATGAAAATGCTCAAGTCTCGAAGAAGTCCTTCCCGATGCAGACAGAGGTTTCGGTGGTGCTCAACGTCAGCTTACACAGCCTTTTTAGCTTTGCGGGGATACCACGTTTAGACATAGCGGTATAGGGGCAGTCCCTTTTCGTGCTGTCGAAGGCGACTTTAAAATCAACGAAAAGATGGTGTGTGTGGATCTTCCTTTCACGGGTCTTTTCCAAGATGTGGCGCATGGTGAAAATCTGGTCGCTTGTAGATGTTCCAAGTCCAAAGCCATACAGATAAGGTCCAATCAGTTTGTTGATGGTGGGCTTCAGTCTTTCATACACTACTCTCGATAAGACCTTGTAATATTAAGGAGGTTTATCGCACGATCATTGACGCAGATTGTGGAGTCCCCCTTTTTGTGGATTGGACAGCGCACACTTAGGTTCCAATAGTCGGGCATACTTTTATCCGACCATAACTTGCCAAGAAACTGATGTACGCATCTTGTCAGTTCTTCGCCAGCGTATTTGAATAGCTCGGCCGGTAACCCATCGGCCCCTGTCGCTTTGTTGTTCTTCAAGCGGGTAATTGCTATTCGAACCTCATCATAGTCGGACAATGGAACATCTATTCCATTTGAGGAACAATAATATCAATTTCAATTAATTTCGGAACTTGATTTTATTGGATCTCTTTTTTCAGTCGTTCGCGTGATATATCTTTTCTTCTATAAAAGTAACCCTGCCTTGGTAACCATAAGCACGTTTATTTGGTTATAAAAACACCTAGTAATAAATCTCAGATTAATTTATTTAAATCTGAAACTAAGTGACATGTTAATTTCATTCCAAAAAATGCCTGCCGAAGTTTATTTAACTTAAGTATATTCATTTGCACGTGCACCAATATGTTTAAAATAATTTATTGATATCTCTAGTTTATTATCAAATTTTACAATATTTAAGTTGATTATCACATGATTGATGACATTTAACTGAATAATCAATGATTTAGTTGATTTTCACTTATCTGACTACTACTCGTATACGCTACGTCTGCAATGCGGTCGAGATAAGTATATCTACTATAGATATATTAATCTAGAATTGATTTGTAGTAAAGTATGTAATTTAATATAATGAATTTGAATTTGTATTATAATTGAATTGTACTTTCACATTCTGATCCTCAAATACTTTTCGACCACTTTTTGCAGCAATTGAAACCGTATGCCAA